>NC_136936.1:36784457-37124457 GCF_949987615.1 Pollachius pollachius
TGTGTGTCTGTTTGTCTGTGTCTGTGTGTCTGCGGGTGCATGTGTGTGTATGTTCAAGGGTTTGTATTTCAGTAGCCATTTTATACACATAGACATGTGTATACATGGATGGATGTCAATAAAAAAAGGTGAAAAAAAAAGGTCGAAGGAAATAGAAACGTATAAACAACATTTTACTTTTGCATGTAACTTGTGGGTCCATGGGTGTCTTTCTGCAACAGTAAAGGTGAAGATATTTGTTTCCAACCGCATTCACGATCAGATAAAAACTGAGTTTTCATGAAATTAAAAAATGATAATCTCTGAGTGTTTGTCAGTTTTGGTTCCAGTTCCCGAAACAGTGACCTCATTCTCAGAGCCGTAAGTGCCGATCCCAAATCGGAGTAATTCAATCAAAGACTTTCATGTCAGCAGAAATCGGACTGTTCTCTGCACAAATGGCTCTGTTCGTCTGGAAGGACTCTCCACTTCCTCTGTGACTCAAACAGCGGGTGGCGCTTTCAAAGCGGCTCCGGCTAGCATGAAGACGTTCATTGAAGATATAACATGTTATGCATTATGTCTCATAGAGCCGTAGCAGGCTGCCATAGATGAAAGATGATGGCCACTATGAAACGCATATTCATATTCCATTGTTTCTGCTCCAGACAGGTGGATGTATACAGGGAACAGGTAATGGTTAGGTGTCTACTGGATGTGCTACAGGTGTTGAAAGGTGGAATCAGAAGCTGTAGCCCATCAAGACTCAGAATTCCCTCTCTTCATTACAGAGAACCAATGGTAGATGAGAATTTGCTGTGAATATGTGTGTTAATTATTCTAAGGTTTGTATTGCATTTACACTGTTTACCGTCATCTATTAATCGAAGTCGTAAATACGTTTCAAGGTTGTATCAATCAAAGCAGTATAATTAAAGGTTAGAATTCCTGTACTAGCAGATTAATAATCAAGCAATAAGCGCTTTCTACAGCTGCTTTGGGAAAGCTTTGATGTTTGTTGCCAGCTAAGAGATCTTTAAAAATATATAACGCCACACACAGACTAGATTAATGGGACCACTGCAGGGAGCAGGTTAGTTAACGGTTAGTTAAAAAAGACATTTCTTCAGAAATATTCGAGCACAGCACTGCCGAGTCATTTGAAAAACGAGGTTTGTGGGGGCCGACCTTATGCATCCAGGAGTGTTAATAGAACATATTCTGCATGAATCACTCCAGAACAGAGGCAAATAAGAGGCGAGGGGAGGGGGAGGTGTCGGGTGCTGGGGGGGATGAAGAAATTGAAAAGGCTGCCAGCAGTGTGGAGACCCTGCTTTAATCACCACTCAGCCGTCCCCACTAGGATAACATTCCTTGATCAGAGAATTAAAACTGCCACAGGAAATGTGACATTTCTGACAGAAAGGGGGAGGGCAGGCTGTGTGCTACAGCTGCTAAATCCGTCCCTAACACGCTGTTGTGAAGAAAGAACAGGGCTGTGGTGCTCCCAGGTCCCAGGCAGAGGAAACACACCAGGGCACGAATGAGTGAGGGAGTGAGGTGGGAGTGAGTAAGCAATGGGCGTGAGCGAGTTTGAATACAGAACTATTTAAGCTAAGGAGGAGAAAAGTGGAGACTAATTAAAAGACAGAGGGAGATTTGTCGAACAAGACGGAGAAATTAATCGAGACAGAGAGAGAGAGAGAGAAATTGGGAGGGGGAGAGAGACAGAGATATAGAGAGAGCGAGAGGCGTGTGTATGTGAGTTTCAGTGCCCCCTTATACACAATTATAACTGCAAGAATGCCATGGCCAGGGATTGTGTATGTGTGTGTGTGTGTGGGTGTGTGTGTGTGTGTGTGTGTGTGTGTGTGTGTGTGTGTGTGTGTGTGTGTTTGTGTGTGTCTGGTGATTGTGTGGGTGCATGCATGGGTGTGTCTGGAGGGCTTCATCCATATCCTGCTGAGTTAAGAGAGGTTAACAGAACCCAGGCCCCCTCCAACACAGCATGTGGTATTCCTCTCTCTCACACTCTTGCCCCCTCTTTCCCTGTTTGTTTGACTGTGTGTGTGTGTGTGTGTGTGTGTGTGTGTGTGTGTGTGTGTGTTTGTGTGTGTGTGTGTTTGTGTTAGTAGGTGTTCTTACATGAACACAGAAGACAGGAGCAGAGGTCTGTACGGCTAATCTAATGTTTATTAAAACACTGATTTACAATGACCACCTGGATGTGTGTGTGTGTGTGTGTGTGTGTGTGTGTGTGTGTGTGTGTGTGTGTGTGTGTGTGTGCTCCCTCCAAGAGCGGTGCGTGAGTGACAGCTGTTCAGACCTGGCAGCCCCTGATGACATGTAAATAAAATAAAACAAAACAGAAGCACCTTTTGATGAAATAGCTCCTCCTCCATCCCGAAGTGGGTCAAACTCCTACGAGCCCCTGGGGAGGTAGTTCCCCTGTTTTCTGCTACTGTATATGTTTCTGTATATGGTGGTATTTGGCTCGTCAGGAATCCTTCTTTAATAATTCAAAGACAGCAAATCCCTATTCACATCACATCATGACTTAAACTTATATTGTCATGAACACACACACCATTTGAACACGAACAAACACGCGCACACACACACACACACACACACACACACACACACACGTATATACCCACAAACGATTGCATACACAAGCATCCGGACAATGTTGCATATTGGGCCTGCAGTTTGTTCATTTTGGCACACGTGTCAAAATGAACAAACTGCAGGTGTTTGTGTGTGTGTGTGTGTTTGTGTGTGTGTGTGTGCGTGTGTGTGTGTGTGTGTGTGTGAGAGAGATTGTGTGTGTGTGAATTGTGTGTGTGTGTGTGTGCGCGCATGTGTTTTTGTGCGTGCATGTGCGTAAGTGTGTGTGTGTGTGTGTGTGTGTGTGTGTGTGTGTGTGTCTGTGTTTGGGTGTAGGTGTGTATGTGTGTGTGCATACATATGTGTGCACACACGTGTGTGTGTGTGTGTGAGAGCGAGAACAATGTCATTATCTCTAATCGGGAACCACAGGTGGCTCTATTAAACATTGTAAACAGCGTAGCTAATACCATGATTCAAACTAGCAGTGCAGTGTGCGTATGTGTGTGAACGGGGGGTGGGGGGGGGGGGGGGAGGGGTGGGGGGGGGGGGAGGAGTATAAGGGGGAAAGAGAAAGGGAGTGAGTAGCAGGGAGAGAGAGAGGTAGACTTAAAAGACAGAATATGTGGCTGAAAAAGAATAAAGGAATCCATTCACCATTGTGTCGCACCAGACCCGCTACATGCTTGAAATGCTAAAATAATAAAAAAATAAAAAAAAAGCAAGGGTACACTTCCAGTTCTCTGCTCCCGGTGTCTTTATGATTGTAGATATTTTATGTCTCTTTGCCCCTCTCCTTCCCTCACTCTTCTGTTCTTTTCCTCTGTTCGCACCCCATCCCATAATTCTGTCTATTTCTGTGACGGACGGAGCAATAGACTCTCTCTGCCCTGCCCTGCCCTGCCCTGCCCTATCTCTCTCTCTCTCTCTCTCTCTCTCTCTCTCTCTCTCTCTCTCTCTCTCTCTCTCTCTCTCCAGAGTTAAACTCCTCAGGAACTAAACTTCAGCCTTGGTTCCTGCCAGCCGCAGGGGAGACATTTTATGGCCGTGCGCCGTCTGACTGATGTATTCTGCCCCAGATCACGCCTTCATCGCTGTGCTTTATTGGCTATAACTCTGTCCTTAAAGTCTACCTCTCTCTCCCCCTGGCTCCCTCTTCCTTCTCCATCCCTCCTCTCTCTCATTACCTTTTCCTCTCTCCTTCCCTCTCTCACTTCCTCGTTCTCTCCGTCTCGTCTTCTCTCTCTCACTCCTACTCTCCAAGCTCTCTATCTCTTTATCTCTCTATCTGTCCATCTGTCCATCTTTCCATCTCTCAATCCATCCATCCATCCATCCATCCATCTCTCTCTCTCCCTCCCATCTATCTATCTATCTATCTATCTATCTATCTATCTATCTATCTATCTATCTATCTATCTATCTATCTATCTATCTATCTATCATTCTATCTATCTACCGTCCATTTGCATCCATCAGTTGTACTTTTTTACTACATGTCCATCCCTCCCCCTCCCCCTCACACCCCTCCCTGCCTCCCTCCCTACAGGCTGTCTGTGTCTTATGAGCACCCTAGATCTTGGTTGCCATGACATTTTACTGCGTATCAATATTACTCCATCTATCACTCTGCATAGAGCCACTGGGGAGGGGCGGGGCTTAAAGCTCTCTACAAAGACAATACATACTATACTATACTATATTAAATTATATTATATAATACTATACTTTATTATACTATACTATACTATACTATACTATACTATACTATACTATACTATATTAAATTATATTATATAATACTATACTTTATTATACTATACTATACTATACTATACTAAATTATATTATATAATACTATACTTTATTATACTATACTATATTATACTATGTTTTCCCTGGAAAAATTATGGATTTTATTCTTGAAAGATAAATTTACCATTATAGAAAAACAATAAATAAATAAATAAATATTTTATAAATATTGTTCAGTAAATATTGTATTACAGCTTGTTATTATTTCAGAAACAGGGTCGCTTTGTGCGTTCCATCTCACGCGTTCCATGTTTTCGAACATCAAATGTTTTGGGTGAATTTGTGTTTGCCAATTCAACACACTTGGCTGAATCGCTGACAGTGTTGCAGACTTTTTCTTTCCCCTGTTTCCCACTGGCCATGGCCTTGTTGCAGTAATGATTGTGTATAAGGGGGCACTTGCACTCTTGGCTGAGCCACCTCATGTAATTCTATCTCCTTTTTTACATTTGCATAAGAGGGGGTCAGCGAAAGGTCTGGATGACAATTTAGAGAATCTAAAGAAGTAAGGTTCGGGAACCACTATATTATATTACATTGTACTATACTCTCCATACTATGCTTTAATATATTGTATACTACACTATGATATAAAATATAGTACTGTACTATATATATATATATATACCTTACTTTACTCAACTACACTATATTGCACTACACAATAAAATAATAGCCTATACAACAATGCACTACACTACAATCAATCATCCAAAATCATTGGCCTCCTGTTTCCACCAAGAAAATCACTGGCCTTCCAGTACACTGTTCCCAGGGCCCAGAGACCTCCTGGAACCCTGGACCCCCAGCAACCACCTCACTGCTCCTCCAGAACACTGTTTACAGTCCTCCACAATCATCCTGCCACTTCACATCCACTGGTCAGTCCCGCTCCCGAAACGGATTTTTCCCTACTTCAGTACGGATGCTGAACCCACTAAACACCTTCTTCCATCCAGAGACATTTTCATACAACATGCACTGCATGTTTTATGCTTAAATGGGTTGGATCGTGTCTATCTCTGCATTGAGTAATATGTTGTGTTCTAGAGAGAGAGCGAGATGGAGAAAGAGCGAGCTTGAGGGAGAGATGGAACCAAAGTGAAGGCAGATGAGCGATTGCAATAATATAAACAACAAGTGTGTCCATGCACGTGTGTATGTGTGTGTGTGTGGGTGTTTCTGTGTGCGTAATTGACATACCGCCTAAAGACCAAAGCCTGGCTACATGTCCATTAGATCTTTGGTAATGGCTAAAGGTGTTGCATGCATGCATAAGAAAGTTGGTGTGTGTATGTGTGTGTGTGTGTGTGTGTGTGTGTGTGTGTGTGTGTGTGTGTGTGTGTGTGTGTGTGTGTGTGTGTGTGTGTGTGTGTGTGTGTGTGTATGTGTGTATGTGTGTGTGTGTGTGTGTGTGTGTGATCAGTAATCATCTGTGTCAGTGTGATTGATGATGGCCACTGTTGCTGTTTAAACATTTAAAAATCTGTCTCAGGAGAAGAATTAGAGGAGAGAGGAGACGAGGGGAGAGCAAAGGAGAGGACTTAGAGGAGGAGAGAGGTGAGGAGAGGAATAGGAGGAGGAGAGAGAAGAGAAATTAGAGGAGGAGAGAGGCGAGGAGAGAAATAGGAGGGAGGGAGAGGAGAGGAATAGAGAGGGAGGAGAGGCGAGGAAAGGTATAAGAGGAAGAGAGGAGAGGAGGTGAGATGAGAGGTGATAAGAGAGAAGGGGAGGAAAAACTAAGATGATAGAATGGGATAGAAGAGTAGAGGAAAGGAGGAGAGGGGAGAGGGAAGAGGAGAAGACAGGAGATGAATGAGAGGAGGAGAGAGAGGAGAGAGAATGTGTGTCTGATAGAAAATGAAATCAAAAACGGAATAAAAGAGGAATCGAACAAATGCTGTATCAAACTATATATAATTTATATTCTGTACATATTGTAATGTTATATTATGTGGTGCAGATAGAAAAACAGCAAACAATGCACCAGCCACACGGTAAAACAAAAACATTGGTTAGGATCTTTAGAGGGTTAATGTTTAAAAGAATAATTGTTGAATCTTATTCGTAATTTCTGATTCATTTAACTTAAAGTCCTATAGTTTACAGTAAAACAGAACTTTGAGAGCAGAATGTGGACAAGTGCATCAACATGTGCATATAGATACAGCCACAAGAAAGCACACCGACACAGGAAGAGTTCATTTTGGAAATATAAAATGGTCCATTAAGCCTTATTAGAATATACTTAATCGTATTTCAGGTGGACCCACTAAACCGGTCAAGGCTTTATCTCAGGCCTAAGGCAGATTAGCTAAATATCCTGTAGCAAACAATATTTGATTCATTGGCATTATCTCAACACAGGAGTTAGTTTTTTATGTAAAAGAAGAGGGGTGAGACATCATCTTTTTGATTTAAGTGTCTGAAGTAAAGGGTTTGATTTGTAGAGATACTATAATTACAAACGGATAATAAAATACATAAACCCATGCAAACGCAGAGGTGGAAAGAGTGCTGAAAACTCACATAGAGGATTTTAGTTGGATTTCATCAAAGTTTGTTACTTTAGGCTCCCTCCTTTTGTTTTTATTAAAGACATTTATGTTTGTCAGATATCTCCTGTCTGGTTTATCAAATATCTTCCAAACTTGCAAACCAGCTTCGGCACACACTTGAACGGGCAATAAAAAAATGGTTAAGGTCCCCATATCTCCATTACCTCTTCCAGGTTTATTTAACCTCATCTAAACTTTTGACCCAGCTGAACCATCCATCCATTATAAACTCATTCAGTCCCTTTATAAGATGCACACCGTGACAAACCCCCCCCCCCCCAATGGGCCGGGGGTGGGTCAGCCAGGTTACATTGTGTTTTTATGATAGCATATCATAGTTCTACTAGGCGCACATACTTGAACCCACCGCTGCCCTCTTGTCTCTTCAGATCCTCTGCTACTGAAGGTGACATGAGGACCGCGGTGGAACGGGATCAGCCTGTTATTATGCTCCAGGAATAGAGCCACCACAAGATCAAATAACGGTAAGTTCAAATATAATATTTTTCATTTTGCCTTCTATTGACTGTCTGCCTTCCTGTACATGTGTATTTGAGGAGTCCGATGAATCTGATGAGTCTAATGAATGATGAGTCCCATGAATACCATGACTCAGATGAATGTGATGAGTCTCATTCCGATGCATTGAAACCATTCTATAACTATTTTATACACCCGACTGTGGTGCGAGGCAGGATAAACGATATAATTGAAGAAAAGAAGGACAGAGCTATTCCATACCCTATTAAAGGTTGTTTTAACATGAAATGTGGGATAACTCTCATTTAAACTGTTTATATTAAGACTGAAAGAGAAGTAGACAGACAGGCAGCCAGACAGAAAGACAGACAGACAGACGCAGACAGGGAGACAGACATACGAAGACATACTATTTGTTTGTAAGACAGACAGGCAGGCAGAGAGACAGGCGGGTCGGTCGGTTCTCAGGCGCTGGCGTGAAATTCGTCGTTCCACTGCGTCAAGTCCCCGACGCTGCCCCGCCCCCCTTTCTCCTCGCCACCATATATGGGCGTCCTGTCCCTCCATGCGCTCAAAGGGATATAATGTTTATGTCTGTGCCGCTCTGCCGATGCCTGACACCCCTGACACAAGGCTGTGTGTGTCTGTGTGTGTGTGTTTGTGTGTGTGTGTTGTGTGTGTGTGTGTGTGTGTGTGTGTGTGTGTGTGTGTGTGTGTGTGTGTGTGTGTGTGTGTGTGTGTGTGTGTGTGTGTGTGTGTGCTGGCTAGGAAATAGGGTTGGTGGGAGTTGTGGAGTTGAGAGAGAATAGTGGGAAAAGACCACAAGCAATAAATTGATGGAGAGCCGGAGAGAGAGAGAGAGAGAGAGAGAGAGAGAGAGAGAGAGAGAGAGAGAGAGAGATGGCAGATTATGGATGGTGGAGGGAGGGAGGAAGGGGTGTCAGTGAGAGGGGTGGGGGGGGAGTCTTTAGATGGGTTTGTGGTGGAGCCGCATGGCATCAGGACAGACACGCCCCATCACACAAGAGCTCAGACATTAACTCCTCTTCTCTTCCACTTTCTCCCCCACATCACTCCTCCCCTTGTTCTCTCCCTCTGCTCCACTCTCTCTCTCTCTCTCTCTCTCTCTCTCTCTCTCTCTCTCCAGATGCCCAGCCAAAGCACCTGGCTTCTTTTTCTCCGTCTTCTCTCGCTCCATTTATTCTCTTTTACCCGTGTTTTTCCTTTCTGTGCCCATCCCTTTTCCTTTATTTTCTCTCTCTTTGCGCCTTCCCTCCCACCTCCTCCTCTCCACCTCCCCACCTCCCCAGTTGTTAATCTCTTTCTGCTCTCTCTCTCTCTCTCTCTCTCTCTTACCTCTCACTCTATCCAGCTCTATCCATTACAGTGTAGCTCTATCACTTCTTTCTTTGGGGTTCTTCCCTCTCTTCATGTCAAACATCTGGAGGGGCAAAGGACACTGCTGCCCCTCTCTCTCTCTCTCTCTCTCTCTCCCTCTCTTCCTATCTCTCTCTCTCCAACTTTCTCCCTCCCTCCTCTATCCCACTCTTCCTTCCCCTTCCTCTCTCTTTCACCCTCTCTCCCTCTCTCTCTCTCTCGCTCTCGCTGTCTCTCCCTCCCTTATCCCTCCCCCTCTTTCAGTCCTCTCTCTCTCTCTTTCTCTCTTCCCCTGTTCACAGGGCCCTCCTCCCCCCAGCCTCTACCCAGAGGGTGTGGACTGTCTGTGGGCAGAGAGAGTCTGGACCACAGGGGAGGATGCCAAAAAAAGAAAAATAGAAACACAAATCCTGGAGCCAGTGACACAGGACCATATGGCGGCGCATTAGGCTGCCCCGCACGCCCCCATCCTGGGACCCGACGCGGAGCGGACAGCCCCCCTGTCTGGAGGAATGGATGGGTGGGTGGGTGGATGGATGGATGGATGGCTGTCAGCTGGAGCCAGGGGGCCGGCCGAGGGCCCTCCAGGTTCCCATGGAGAATTCATATTACCCACCGAGCCTCTGGCTCGCACACCAACCACCACACTGGCTGCATGAAAAGACCACCGTGCACCGTGTGTGTGTGTGCCCCACCTCCCACACACACACACACACACACACACTGGGCTGCTAGGTCCAGGCTGTTAGGTGATAAGTGTAAATCTTCAGTGAGGTCTTGTGAATTAAAATGAAGGATGTTGCATTTTGTAAGCATGTCAAGAAAAGGAGGACACTTCAAGGCTTGTGTTGGGATGGAGATGTTGAGATTCACCCCGGCTGGAGCAGAGACAGGAGGCTGAGGACTCACAGAGGTGCACCTGGGGGAAGCCAGGAGGCTAGAAACTCATTGTTGTCCAGGCTGCTCTCCGGCAGGTCAACACTAATATTTCACACTGACAAAGCACTCCTAAACTGGAGTGATGAGAGGGGGAGATGCCATGGTGGGTAATCTTCTCGCTGCGTGCCAGATGATGATCCGCACTTCTGGAGGGAAGCTGAGACCCAAATTGGCTTTTTTCTAATCAAACAATCATTTTTATTCACGCTTCGGCCGAATCCAATGTGTTCCTCCCTATTACACACACACGCTGAATAAATGAAAGAGATTTCTCATTTTTTGACATTTTGAATGTGCGCCGTGCGGTCGGATTACCGCGGCGATGTAGTTCACGGGAAGTTCAGAGGTTGGGTGGTTGGTTTTTCTTTTTGTTGCGATTCATCAGGTATGTTAACTCCTGATCCTACAGATTGATATCTACACATGTTTCTTGTGTTTTTCTGAGTTCACCACAAATGACTCTTAAAACCAGTGGCAACTTTTAAGTATTTTTTAACCGTTCAGCCAACAAAAGGCAAAAGACTGATTATCATTTCGGGGGCCACTCAATGACATGCAGAAGCGTCATCAACACGCCCACTGAAGTGGTGTGTGAAATACAGACTTTCTACTCCTCATTCACATATAAGGTAATTTACATTTCCTACGGAGAAAATACTACCTCAGGGGTAGCATTATTCAGGAGATCTTCAGGGTACAAATGTCAGGATATGTTGTTCACACATACGGCCCATCAGGAGAATATCAGGACTTACACATGTGTCTGAAAGCAGCTAGTGTGTGAGCATTTGATTACATTATAAAATGAGTCAATTTATGGTAACAGGGGTAATTGTTCAATGGAAAGTGTAGTATACTATGCATGCAAATCAATTATTAAATAGCTTTAATTAAATAGCTAAAATGCAAGACAAATATGATTGGTTAGTTAAATAATTAAATAATAATCATCACTGAGATTAAACATCTCTTCCAGTGTCCTGGCAGGCAGCAGTAGCCTACAGTCACACATAGCATACACACAAAACATAAGAAAAATAAAACCACTAAAACAGTCCGCGGGGGAGGGGGGTATCAATATCGCAAGACATTCAGGGAGCCTCAAGGAGGAGGGTAATATTAAGTTTGAGCAACAAAGTGTAAAGACATTTCAGGAAGCTCAAGGTGGGGAGTCATATTACATTTGAGCAACAAAGTGTAGTCTTGTGGTGGACTCTATATGCATCATTCACCCTATTGTGTTATTGACATGTTTACGATCTGTGTTATAGGGACACTGTCTCTTTAAAAATCACGTGACTTCTATGTTGATATGCCGGTCGGTGCTATGTTTGAATTTAACGGTTTTTATATGACAAAATGAACGACCCGCCGTTGCTTGTCGAGGTGAGAAATTGTCTCTACCCTTCTTTTATTGCAATTTCTACAGTCTATAGACAGAACGTGTTACCTGGGAGAGTTTGTCGAAGGCGGAGACATTATGTTAAAAAACATAACGTCCTACCTGGGCGAGTGTGTCGCTGCGGTGTGTGCGAGTGTGTGCGTGTTCATACCTGCGCGTGTGTCGATTGCGGAGCCATTGTGTTTAAAAACATAGCGTCTTAGCTCTGCGAGTGTGTCGCTGCCTTTATCTTGACGTGCGGTGTGTGTGCGTGCGTGTGTGTGCGTGCGTGTGTGTGTGTGTGTGCGTTTCCATATATGTTTGTGCGCGTGTGTGTGCGGTGTGTGTGTATGTGGTGTGTATGTGCGTGCTTGCGGTGTATGTATGCGTTCACGCGTGCTGTGTGTGTGTGAGCTGCAGGCTGCTTGGCACATGCGTACATGAGTAACTTGAGCAACTGGTGTGACAGTCCTGCTATGATAGTAGTAAGATTAAGGTATTATAGGGTTAAAGAGGTTCATTAACTAATATTTTTGTAGTTTTTAGCACAATTGTTTAAACAAATGAGGGTATGTGATATTAACATACTATTATTGTATGGCTTTTTGCACTTTGGCTAATTTAGCATTAGCCAGAAGGTAATCTTAGCCCTTAATAAATCAAAAAATATCCAGTAATACATCTAGAGTTCAAACAATGAGACAAGGTAGGCCTATGACCAGCTTTGAAAATCCTACCACAGGGGGAATGTGTCTCATCCTCTGATTTCAGACATTAATTTCCCCAGGAATTATTCTTAATTAAATTCAATAAAATGTAAAACCCTCCAAATAATATATAATAAAGGTACATTTCTTTAGGATGTGAGTCTCTTTATTGTATTGAATGATTGGCTGAAATAGTGAAGTACAGATGGATAATATTTGATGTAAAATAAAATTAAAACGATGAGTACAAAGAAATTTAATTACAGGGAAACTCATCTCTGGTGAAACATATGTAATGCAACTTCCAAAAAAAATGGACTAAATTAGTTACAGACGATACTATTAATGCATAAAATATTATTTGGCAACCTGGCAATATCTACCAATCAGAAAAATCAGGGAGTCAGAGGGATTGTGTTTTAAAAAAATAATTGTTTGATTATCAAACATTATTTTGAATAAAATCAAAAACCTTAGCGTGTTTTGAAAATAAATGCATGAAATTAGGTATTTTATAAATGATGTCAATATTTTTGTTACAACAATCTTAGTTTTCCTCAGATTCTGCCATTTTTGGTCTGTGTTCATTTCCCCCAAACTTCCAGGCCAGGGCGGGCTGGGCTCCCGTGTGAATCCTGGTGAGTGGGCTGAGGCGGGATATGGAATGCCCGCGAGGTAACAGCAGGTTGGGTCAACATCCAGATGTTTGCTTAGAAGGAGCCATAGATGGAGAACAAACCCTGTAATCTAACCCAGCGTGTGACACTGGTGCCCCCCAGACCACCTGAACCTGTGTGTGTGTTTGTGTGTGTGTGTGTGTGTGTGTGTGTGTGTGTGTGTGTGTGTGTGTGTGTGTGTGTGTGTGTGTGTGTGTGTGCGTGTGTTTTTGTCTGAGTCTGTGTGAGTGTGTGTTAAGGAGGGGCAGAGGGGTGTGTAATTGAATTTAGTGGGGCAGGTCAAATGATCAGGGTTAGAACAGGTTTAAGTTTGATAAGGATCTATCACCACAGCCATCTTTTCTTCCATCAACTAGCCATCCACATATCCAACCATTTATATATCCGTCTACACATTCTTTCAATTATTCATCCGTCCACCCATCCATCCATTCTTCCATCAATCAAACAATGTTCATTCATTCATCTGTCCGTCCATCAGTTATTCTACCAATAATTATTGGTACTTATTATCACAGTAATGTCATAATAATCCAAATGAAACCTATTATCTAACAGTTACATATTTACAGAATACACAGACCATTAAAAAGTTAGGTCTGACAGCAGGGTCTGACAACAGGAACAGATAATTAAATAACATAAACTCTTTTCTATTCTCTCCAGAAAAAAACAGAGAGAAGTGTGTCTTTATATTGTAGCTAATATCCTTCAGTCCTCCTGTTTCCTCAAGGTTTACTGGAGGAATGTTCTAATGTAACCAGGTGGAGAGAGAGTGTGTGTGTGTGTGTGTGTGTGTGTGTGTGTGTGTGTGTGTGTGTGTGTGTGTGTGTGTGTGTTTGGGGTGGGGAAGTAATTACATGTCTTTCACTGGTAGTTAATAACATGTTCCCTGCAGTAATTGTGTGCTAATGCTGCAGGCTAATCCCAGTCTAGCCACTGTCTCTGGGAACTACATTACCCTGCCTACCACCATTCTGTCTATCCTCTATCTCCCTCTCTACCCCCCCCCTTCTCTAACTCTCTCCCTATAGCCCTCTCTCTTCCCCCCACTCTCGTTCGCTCTCCCCCATTCTTTCTCCCATCCTCTCGCCCTCTCTCTCCCTCCCATTCCTCTTCTTTTCCCCCAATTCCCACTCTTCCCCCCACTCTCGTTAACTCTTCCCCCCTCTCTCTCCATCTTTCCTTTAACCCTATCTCTGACTCCCCCATCTTCCCCTCTCTCCCTCCCTTTCTCCATCGCGTCCTTCTTGATTGTTTCTAGGTCCTCCAGAGCTTTTATTCAGATTCTCTCTAAAACCGCTCTGAAAAGAATTGGAGAGAATATTGGAAAATAAGTTCATAATAAAAACTGAATTCATCAGTGGCACTGGGACCGAGGCCTACAAAGAACTACAACAAAGTCAAAGTGACCAACTCTATCGGCCTTCGCCGGATGGCAACGTTTTAATTTGACAGGATGCTGTGTATTTGTATGAGATGTGTGTGAATACGTGTGTGAATACACACAGAATATATTTTATTCCCACATTGTCTGGACAGATGGTGTGTCAATAGTACACACACAGAGGAAAATATGGATGGAAAGACAGTGATAGAGAGATAGAGATAGAGAACTGCCTGCCAAATTGAGACCTATAGACTGAGAGGATAAAAGGCTTGAGTGTGTGTGTGTGTGTGTGTGTCGGGGGGGGGGGGGGGTGATGGTGTGTGTGTGTATGTGTGAGTGAGGACTTTGTAATGAGTAAATAACGAGAAGCTGCTGAATAAATTGAAGGAATATTGCATCTTCAGTTAAGCAAATGTGACCCAAAGTCATTGAAACACTGGATGCATGTGTATGTGTGCGAGTGCGTGTGTGTGTAAATGTGTACGCGTGCGTGTATGTGTATGCCTGTGCGCAAACATGCATCTTTCCCCATTCCCAGCTAATCGAAGCACGGCAGATGGCAGCTGTCTGTCTCCGTGATGGTCGTCATGGAGACCGGGTGGATTGTTGTCTCTCGGCGACGACACAGATGTGCTGCCGGAGACGACACAACGGTAGCCCACTAGGGACAACCCTGAGGAAGGAGGGAGAGAGAGAGAGAGAGAGAGAGAGAGAGAGAGAGAGAGAGAGAGAGAGAGAGAGAGAGTGGAGTAGAAAGGTAGACAGAGAGAGAGAGAGAGAGAGAGAGAGAGAGAGGGAGAGAGCGAGAAAGTAGACAGAGGGAAAGAGAGTATAGAGAGAAAGTAGAGAGAGAGAGCGAGAGACAGAGAGAGAGAGTGAGAGAGAGAGCGGCAGAAGCGGTACACAATGGACTGGATCGGATCACACATTGAGATATGAGATGATTAAATGTCAATAAAGGGATTATTCATAAAGAGAAGAAAGAGATTTAATTAGGTGTAAATGCTATGTATCAGCAGTCAGCTGGAATGTTTTGTGATGTACAATAGTGGGATGAGGTTTGGTGTCTGGTGTAGGAGGCATTCACCACCTGTACAGTCAAGGTGTGGGTTTATTGAAGGAAGGCAAATCCCTCTCTCAAAGCTTAAAGCGTTCTCTCACAATTCAGACAATAGGAGGCTTTCTCTCTCTCTATCTCTCGGTCAGTCGCCAGGTACTGTTAGTATTGTTTTGTATGGTTAGTACTGTGCATGTGGTTGTGGTTGTGTGTGTGTGTGTGGGTATGTGTGTGTGTGTGTGATAACTAACAGTGCCCGTTTGGGTGACGCTGAACACACAGGAGCTGTGCTGCCAAAGACCTGCCTGCCATTCTCACAAACACAAAGAAAGAGTGACAGAGAGATGCATGCACATGGACACACACACAGACACACACACACACACAAACACACACTCTCTCTCAGACACACACGCAGAAAGAGTGACAGAAGGATGTTTGAGCACACATGCACACACACACACACAAACACCCACACACACACACACACACACACACACACACACACACACACACAGACAGCCTGTGGCCTGCTATTGAACTTGGTGTATTGATAAGAGCAACAGTAGCAGCTCCTCTGCTGGAGAGGGTATTCATATGGACCTGTCTCTCTCTCTATCACCCAGTCTGTCTGCCTGGGCAGACAAAGAGCTCCACCACAGCAGTCTCCCTGTTAGCCCTATTAGCACAGGTAAACCTGTTATCCTGGTTAGCCTGTAGTTAGCCCAGTTAGCCCGGCTAGCACTGGGTGCAGCTCACACAGTGTGTCGTTAGCCACTCTGATTGAGAGGTTCAAGCGGTATGATGGAACTAGATTGTTGAACTATGCAGACAGAGGAGTCTGTACTCCTCTGTCTGCACGGTCTGCACTGTAGCTGTGGAAAGAGAAGACAGGTAACAAGACAGGCAGCAAGACAGACAGTCAGACGGTCAGGGGGACGGCAAGACAGGCATACAGACCGTTTGACTGGCAGCAAGACAAGCAGAGCGACAGGATGAGAGAAGGGAAGGCGGAAAGAAACGACGTGGAGACAGACGGCGACGGTAAGACAGGAACAGAGAGAGGGAAACGGGCAGGACAACAGGAAGTTGAATAGATGGGTGGGGGCAAAAGCAAGAATTGAGAGCGCTTCATGTATCAATTCCTCTCTGAATAATGAGTCTCCTTAGCAAATCTGGCACACATACGGCTCACCTGGCACACACGCACACGCAAACACGGGCAGACACACACGCACACACACTTATTGGCACAATGCAGCCTTTAGGGATCAATTACTGCTCACTCACGTCTTTATCATCTCAACGCTTCCACCCAATACCTGGCGGCTCCAAGGACAGCCTTGGTCTCTCTCTCTCTGACACACAACGTTTGTGCGTGTACGTGTGTGTGTGTGTGTGTGTGTGTGTGTTTGTTCTGATAGCAGGGTCTAAGAATTTCAGAAGAATAAGCGAAACAAAGCCATCGGCTACCACAGCAACACAAAGGAAAACACCACACATAGCCTTTTACTGACAGACGCATACCGTCTCTCTACTGGTCTCTCTCATTCCTCCCGCTCTCTTTCTCTCCATCCATCTCCTTTCCTTGCTCTCCCAGTGTCTCTCCCCCTTCCGCCCTCTCTCTTTGCTCCCCCCCTCTCTCAATCACAGACAAGCATCTTTAACTCTCATCTTTAAGTACACATGCAGGCACATATGCACGCATGCACGCACACTTAATCCAGCACTTGTGTGTATGCTTTTCTATATGATTTGCTGATGGTTGTCCTCCTCTTGTGTATGGAAGCAATAGATGATTAACCATAACAATAAAAGTTATGTAAGGTAGGCCTACTACAGTCCAGTGTGTCTACCGCCAGGAAGATGTCACAACTAGTGTTTCCTTATGGGAGGGTATCCATCGTGGGATATGTAGTTCATAAAGAGGTTAAACCCTGCCGTGTTGTTAGTTCTTGAGTAGCCAAGCGACCAGGTGAGTGACCTCATCTGAAACCCTTCTACAGTGTCTTGCTTTTTCATCCATGGGTTGTAGATAGTCCCATCTATTGTGAGGGTCAAGTGTTTCATGGACACACTTCACCCATGTCTGACTAATGTATGTCTTATCATATGGGAAATACAGAGATCTGAGTTCATGACACATCTGTTATGTATTTCAATACAAATAGAGACATTAGTTGGAACATTATTTCACTCATTCATTCAAAAGGGATTCAATATTTGAGAGGCAGCCTTTTGAAGAATACATCATACTCTTTCTGACTTTCCAATTCGTCTGTGTGTCAAGTAATCCACTTAAATATATATATGTATGTAAGCATATATTCCGATACATAACATATAACTATGAATAATTGATTGCAAACAAATTGACTTTTTCTGAAAGTTGGTAGGCCTAGGCCTATGGGTCACATAATCGGTTATATGTATTATGCTGTATTATTTATTAATCAATGTTCAATTCACATAACACAGTTAAAGTAGTACTTTAAAGTAGCCTATGCACTCTACTAAATGTGGCTTCATTTTAAATATAGAGATACCAGACACAGATGGCGGCTCGCATAAATATACATTCATTTCCTCTTTAAGTAGGGGACCAGGTTTATTCCATGTGCAGGTTATTAAAAAGTAATCAGATAAGGAGATGATTATTCCATATTGTGATAAAGGAAAAGAGCTCCTCCAAGCAGATTTACAGCAACAGAGATACACACACTACTGCATTCTAGCGGTCAGAAGTGGTACGACCCCATTAATAGTTGTTTTGCTGAAGTGTTCGTTAGCTAGAGTAGTGAAATTACCTTTTCAAGTGAAATCCAAAAGCAATATTCTCGATTTACACAATGTTTATAATTGTGGAAGCATTATAAAATTAAAATAGTCAAAGGAGTGATGTGACACAGGTCCTGTTTTTTGACTGTTTGAACCTAATATCGAGCCTAAACGTGATATATTTTATCAGAAGGGATGGTTCAATTAAAATAGTGGTTTAAAAACAAATCACTGTTCACTACAAATAACGACTACACACGATGGAGGTTCATTGAACTAAACTAGATAGTACAACGCTGCCCCCATCTGGTTAAATACGACTACTGCACCTTGAGGACAACAACGTTATCAAGTAAAAGAGTACCGCTCTGATCGACCTACCATCTTTATTGGCTTTCACAGATACAATTTCCCCAAGAATATGGAGCTTTTCGTCCTAGTTCTAAACTTGCCAAGCTACTTTCAAATACCCATAGTGCACAAAAATGTATTAAATATTTGAAGCATAAACATATATATACATAGACCTCAAACTAATTTCAATCACTTACTTTATTTTTCCTCTACACTAGTAGAAGATTATGGCTGTAAACGTCCACCCATGGATATAAAAGTGCCATAGGTAAGTTATTGTTCTTATTTTATGCAATACTTTGATTTTTTTGTTATCACTTAATTTAAATACTACTTATGACTAACCCACTATTTTCTAACAATTACATTTAACTCGAGTTTAAGTAGGCTTATTTAAGATTATGCTTTATTAAGTGCTGTTGTTATGTTTGCCCATCCAGCACAGACTATCTGTCCCTGGAAGGAGGATCACTCTTCTGAGTTCCTTCTCAAGGTTTCCTCCCTCTGGATTTAAGAAACGTTTTCCTTGAAATCCTTCAGAGGTCTTAGGGTTGGGGGATGTTCTATAATGTGGGCCCTTTGAGCCTATAATTGTAATTAAGCTATACTTACACATTATTACAGTAATATTCATAGTAGGCCTGGTATACTAGAATAGACACACTATAATATTGGATACAGTTGGAAGAAAACAATATGCAGCCGTACTCTGTTGTTTCCACGACTTTACTAATAAAGTTTGCTACAATGTTAAGAAAAACAAATCCTACTGGAATACATTCTACTCATTGTTGTAATGTAAATAAGACACAAACAGGACCAGTGTGTGCCGTGATGGCTTCTAATTTAGTCATTCACCGTACACTTCCCAGTAAAATATCAAATAAAAATCCACAGTAGACAGAATACACCCAGCAGATACATTGAGCTGCACCATCTGCACTAACCCAACGTTACAAGGCCATCTAAACCTTACTGTGTTCGCCCCCTATGAATAATAGTGAGAACTGCCAGAGTTAATCTGGGTTTTTCCAACACCCAAAAAATATTTGGCCACCACAAATATGATTAAACCCACCGCCAACGGAAAAAACCTGATTGCCCAAAACAGATTATGTGAGAAAACTGCAAAAACAATTAAGAGTGTGGTCAATCATTGGGATTTTTTTTTTGGGGGGTGGGGGGGGTGCAATGTGGTCTTTCGCTGTAGTATACCAGTGCAATTCTGTTGCGTGGGTTCCCATTACAACATTACCTTCCTATTCCATTACAACGCTACAGTGTGGATATAGGGAGATCCTGGAATTCAAACAGGAATAAATTAAAACCTTGTGACTCAGAGCAATGGCAAAACATCAAAAATTGCACTTCCTTGTGTAATATTTCATATGTATGCTCAAGTGAATAAGGGTTGAAATAGTGAATAAACTTTGTGAAAATATTTGAAACTGTTCAGTGGCTCTGGCTACAAGGTTGGAGTAGATAAAGATACAATGTTGTTCATTTTACCTTTTGTACCTCGAAAAGACAAAATTCGATTTTCTTTTTTATTTGCTATAAACTATGCTATCTGGTACACAGTGTGTTAGAAATCTCTCTTAACGTTGTGTAAATCCAGCATGACAAAAAAATCACCAGGTACAATAATCCCAACATACGATGAGATCATAAAAAATATCACTGACCAACATACAGAGTGCTGGAATTTCAAAGTGACGCAGCTCAGAGATATTCCAATCATCACAGAAAAGGACAAAAAAACTCAAAAGCAATGAAACAAAAAACAAAATCAAATATCTCTCGAGTTCTTCCGAGGACAGGAGCAACCACCAGCGCTGAAGTCTCAGTGTGTGGCCATACCAATACTGCTACAGTTACCGTTCTTCATAAAAATATATATAAATCTACTTCATATCTACAGTACACTGATGCCACGGTATGGAGAAAAACAAGTGTTCCTACAATACTTGACTGACTGCGTTTTCCCCTGCTGCTCAGAGTATTGGGACAAAATTGGGATAAATGAGAAAATGAGTCTCTTTGATTTTACCATATATGTTGAAGATATCAAATCAGATAGTCGATAAAGTGTATAACTGCATCAAATGGTTACAGAAATATCGAATGCAACATTTCTTAGCAATGCAAATAGTTTCACGTGGGACAGACCTTCTCAAAATCAGGGAAAATAAAAAGGTCAGCCAAGGCATAATTTCCCCATTTCCTTCCTGTTGGAAAATCCTGTTCTGAAGACCTGTTGAAATGTTCTCACAGCTGTTTATGATGATACCTCGAAAAACAAAATCAGTCGCCAAGGCAGTTGGGAAATACAGCATTTAGGAAATACGATCAAAACAGATTTGACCTCAAGTGAATCCAGACAGAATATCGCAACGTCAGCGGTGTCATGTCTTACAAGTGTTCTTCAGTAAGAAGAACGGTAGACTAGTCAAACCAAGGAATGACCAAGAACGGACAAAAGTTCTTAATTCTTCTATAAGACTTTGCAATGCAGTAAATTAATGAAAACAGTAATTATTGAACCAAAGCCGGGAGTTCGTTATTTCTTCTCAACATTGGTAAACGTCACAGACATGCAGGAACAAACACCAACAGACGCACTTTTAACACGCACATAACACTCAGTGCCGGAGCTCTGTACTTCGTGAAGACTTGCAAAAAATAGTTTTGCCTAAAATATCCTTCATCAGAATAAAAAAAACTGAAAGGGAATGAAAAAACGTCTAAGATCATTTTTTTAAAACGTCAGTAGAAATAAAAACATGGAGATCTCATCAATTCAGTGAACAATTCCATTTCCAGGGTTTCCAGGGAGAGAGTCCAGGTCCAGTGTTGAGGGATAATCCAGTGAAAAAATTGACATTGTATCTCATATCCAGTGGCTGCGCTGCATCTTCTACGTGTGTATTAATAATCCGTGCTGTCAAAATGAAAGCCTTCAATACAGGGAATGTATGAGACGATGCCGGACAGTTTCTGCATCCCGAGGAACTATAAAAGTGTGCTGGGTTCAGTAATACCCGGTGAAATACAGTGAAGTTACAATCCTCCTCACCTCCAACATAAAACATCCATCATCTCAGATCATCTCTAGCTCTAAGGAAGAATGATCCTGGTGGTTCCTTAAAAACATGTCAGGTGAAAATAATAATGTCGGGTATTCTTTTGAGGCTGGGGTAAACTACTGTTAGTTATACAGTCTGCCTACAGTGGGGTTTGGTAGTGTGTTGGGGCCGAGGTTTGGTAGTGTCTCGCTCTGTGGTTGGAGCTGGTGGGCTGAGTGGGTGAGTGGAGGTGGAGCTGATCTTGTGGAGGGAGGATAGGGTGTGATGGAGGGAGGGAGGGGAGACGTGGGGCAGTCAGGGGAGAGGGGAAGGGGGGGGTCCATCTCCCCTCAGAGTTCGGTGGTCAGCAGTCCCTTGGGCCTGGCTCCCTCCTCCTGGGCTGGCTGAGCTCCCACAATGCTTTGGGAGGAGAAGGATGGAGGGACAGATTAATGAAGGCGAGTGTTGATCACGAGTCGGAAAACATGACCAAGGTATCTGGAACACTGTTGTTAGATAGGCGTTAACTTATTACAGCAAATGTATTTTAAAAAGGTGCGTCGGGCCTGTGGAAGGACAGAGTTTCCTCTGGTGTCAGTAAATGGAAGAACGGTGTTTGAGATTCAGCTCAATTCAGTAGCTCTGCACCCTAAACAATGTTTGATACCGGAATCTACATTTCAACATACATTAGGTTAAATATGACATACATAAGCAGATAAGGCAGAGGTATGAAATGAGACATATGTTATCACGTTGGAATAATACACTTATTATGAAATGTTCTCTATTAATCTCGGACAGGGAATATAGGTGTTTATGGGTACGTATAACAAACAGGAGTTTACCCGGAGGTGATGATGTTGTGAGTTTGGGTGAGGAGAGGAATGGCTGGGGAGGGGGTACGCCCCTTCTCTGGGGGTGGGGTGAGCCTGGCGGTCAGGTCGAGGTCAAGCAGGCCATTGGTGAAGGCGCATGAAGGCTGCATTGGGACCAGGAGAACACGAGGTTAGTAGGAGTTAAAGAAAGTACCAAAGGTCAAACCACACTTACCATCACCTCACTGTACACCATCCAACCGAGGGCTACCGCTAGAGCTTACATTCATTATGAAGGCCCTATCAAACAGAAGTCAGATGGACGTTTTGGAATGACACTTAGGCAGTACAGGCATGCGTCATAACTACGTAATACAGCCGTACACCTGGAATAAGAAAGAATATCTGTTTAGGTGCAAATATATGAAAAATACCTAAATTAAATGAATTAATAGTATATTTATTTGTTGGTATTGAAGTTTTCAACTACATAACAAGATTTACACTATAGTTAGCTATAGTTAGCTACCTAGAGCTATCCTAGCAAGTGGGTAAGCTAGCTACTAAGAGTAGGAGAGAAAGGGTTGCTACGTACAGTAGCGGTGGGTATGATCCAGCGCGGGGTGATGAGTGGTTTAGCTTGCTGAACCGGAGGGAGCTGGAGGAAAAGCACAGAAATCAAACGGTTAATAAATACAATTTATGCAAGATTAACCTTCTGCTTTGAATAGCTGCTGGGGTGTCCCTACATCTCCTGAGGTCGTCTCTGTAGTGCACTAGTGTAGTTCTGTGCACTTTTCCAAAATATAATGACCTTCTTTGTGTTTCCTGCAATGTTTTATATTGTGAATTTATGATAGACCAGTCGAGTAGGTTTGAATATATGTTCATTTGTATAAAACGTCATCTTCACATTATGCAGATCAGATGCCACTGAATTTGTGACTTTGTGGGACTTTTCACGTAGAATCACAGATGGAGAACCACAAACGCAAGCGCGCGTGCGTGCGTGTGTGTGTGTGCGTTACCGCGTGTGTGTGTGTCTTGTTTAAAATGACCAAGGGTCTGGTGTCGAGCGCATAGGGACGGGTTTATGGGTCTATATCTGGAGCAGTAGACGTAAGCGCTGTCTGGAAGGTCAAGCGTTTGCAGAAATCAATAGGTCCATTATTTATGAAATGCTCTTGAACAGTATTGATTCCACTCTGGCTATGCATGGCGAAAAATATGTGACATTTAGCACTGATGTCCCCAGTGAACTGAAAACACCACATACAGTCTCAGGAGCGGTATTACATTTAATGTCATTAACCTAGCCCAGAGTTATATTTACTGTCGTGTATGGATTTAAACCACACACACGCGCGCACACACACACACACACACACCCACACACACGTGGGAGAGTGGACTGTACCACTATGACGTACCACAGGGGTGGGATCGGTGAAGTCGATCAGGTTATCAGTCGGCGGAGGGTCCATCTCTTCTGGCTTCACCTACAGAGGGATAGACAGCACAACATACCAACATGAATAAACTAACTAACCAACAGGTAGAGGATCTGACGGAGAGATGGCTCGTTTCAGACAAAGAATACAAGCTTGGAAAATATCTAGGAAATTAGAAACAGGTAAACCAAGTGAAAAATGTACACCATTTTCTGACAATTTAATAGTTACTAAATTTATGAGTAAAACCGTACAAATGAAAAGTACAAATGACCGCACACAAACAATGAATTGGAAAGATTTCTCATCTCTTTTTTTACAACATTAAATAACCTTTACAATGATCTGGGTGTAATTGTTACATTACAGACCAACCACTCCACAAAGACTAAAACCCAGAACCACTCCAAAAAAAACAACTAAAACCCTAGCACTCTTTACCAGTTCATCATTTTGCCAACGTGTTAATCTAAAGAGACGTGCATTGCATTTTTTTAAATGAGCAGGTATGGTTCAGGGCTTATTCCTCAGGTAGATTGCATAGATGTGAGTTGGAACCAACAACCTTTGGGGTGGGAGTTAGTGCAGAACAGTTCAGAGCCACAAAGGCAGCAGTGGGCGGCTGTTTATCCAACCAGGGTGGTCTTACCCTCGGAGCCAGCATGTTGGCACCGGATTCAGAGAGCATGCTGGGAAGGCAGGGGGGGCTGGGCTCTTCCCCCAACATCTCCACACTGCGGGGAGAAAAAAGAAAACAATCCACTGAAATCTCTTGATGCTACAGAGAAACAAGCAACAAAGACGTCAAACCTCAATCAACTCAAGCTTTGGAGAAATAAGTGAGAATACAAACGATCAAAACAGAAGTGAAGAAGCAAAAGATGGAGAGATGTGAGGGAACTAAGAAGTGGAACATCCTTCTCTTCTACTGGGGAAATTACAATATTGTTTTTAATATCCCAAGTTCTCTGTCCTCTGGTTTACTTGATGAAAATGTTGTGACATGGTGATGACACTTAGAACATCACAAAAACAAACGGAGAGCAGTGTTTGACAAAACAGTAGAGTCCTTAATTAGCGCTTTTCCCAGGGCCATGCTAATTCTGCCGCTTCAACATATAGCGTGGATAGCATGGATGCTCACAATGTGACCCAAGGGCAATACAGCCAGTGCTAACTGGCTAGACAAGCTGTTCTGTGTGTGATGTGTGTGTGTGTGTGTCAACAGTAAATGCTCATCAGACATTAAACAGTACCCAGGCAGGGACCACAAACACCAGCAGGGGTCAGCAAAGGGCCAAGATGAAGGCAGAGCGGTATGGTTCTTTGCGTTAGAACCAGTTAAACCAAGCATATAGAATATATCAGCCAATACTAGCATCTCTTCACACCCGAGGAATGGTTAAAATAATCTTTAAGGCTACTATTTCCCAAATCATCTCATCATATCCCATCTCAATATGCTTTCAAGGAAATGGATCACCAATCCTGCTCTCCTCACATTCCTTCCTTCAATCTTTCGATCCACATCCCCCTCACACACACCTGGGTCCTGCTGGAGATCCAAGGCCGGAGGGTTTGAGCATCTCTCGGGCCTCCTGTCTGTCAGGCCGACTGCTCAAGGTCAGGGAGGAGGTACTGCCCATCCGCCCCGAACGCACCTTCAGCCTGGGAGGGAAGCCACATGACTTCATTCAGTCACATGAGCGTTAAACTATACATGATGTCATCCAATACGGACCGTTGAACTACAAAACACATAATGTCATCCACTACGGACCGTTGAACTTCAAAACACATGACGTCATCCACTGCGGACCGTTGAACTTCAAAACACATGATGTCATTCACTACCGACCAGTCAACTACAAACGCATGACGTCATCCACCACGGACCAGGGAACTACAAAGACACATGATGGGAACTACCTAACGTTACTACCAAACACAAATAAGCAATATTTACTGACCACCGTTGAACTACAATGGTCGTCACTACGGATTGCTTGACTACAAACACACTAAGTCATCACTGAATCTTTCAAAACTTGTGTGTGAAGCGGAATATAAAATGTTTTATAATTTGTGAATATTGTATGTGGTGCCTTCTCATAATCATTTATTATGCGGGGTTGATCAAATTAGGACGAAC
This sequence comes from Pollachius pollachius, assembly GCF_949987615.1. Classification (NCBI taxonomy): domain Eukaryota; kingdom Metazoa; phylum Chordata; class Actinopteri; order Gadiformes; family Gadidae; genus Pollachius; species Pollachius pollachius. The sequence goes on from NC_136936.1 coordinate 36,810,046, forward strand.
ATATATTAGGAGGCTTCATTACGTTTGAAAAATTAAGCAAATTAATTAGTTAACTAAGCCAAAGAAATAAGATACTGAAGGCGGCCTATCAAGTGGCAGAAACAGAATTAGGAAGGAATTAAGAAGGAAGCTCATGAATATTCAGAATCTTAATCAGCTTTTGGCACAGGTAGAGCTATGATTGGCTGAGGTCTTGCCAGTTGGTGTTACTCAGGAAGAAGAGGGCCACTGAAGCACTGACCAAAAATCCATTCATTTTTGCTCTATTTATTCGTGTATAATGGTTGAATACGATTATATATTTTTCTAAATGATCCTACTGCGACAAAGCCCTTTTCCAATCTTTTCGACCGTTCGGACAGTCACATGGCAAACTGACAAATTAGACATCTATTTTTGCATGGAATACAAAAATATCCCGCTTATATCCCTGCTTCTGAAATGCACAAACATCTCCGCCCAGCGCTCGTCCGCTGGTTCACAAAATCTAAGCTATGCTCTGATTGGAGGGGGGTGGGGAAGTGGGAGGTAATATTCAAATGTACCCCCTTCCTATGTAGGAGGGGGCGCAGAAACTGACTCGCTCGTTTGGTAACTGTAGGCGGCGTACTTTCAGAAATGCATTTCTCACTCAAAAAATCATGTACAGACTTTTCCCCAGGAAAGGTGTTGTTTTCATAATATGTCCCCTTTAAGTTCTGGAACAATAACACTAATGGAACCAGCAAGAAACTTCCAAAACAAGTTTGTGTCATCTGTATGGCTGTTCTGTAAAGGAGATTAGAAACTTCTGTCCTATTGGTTTATAGTATATAACGTTTAAAGGTCTTAAAGAATATAACATTTATAGATTATAATGTTTATAGAACACAACGATCAGGTTGTGGTGTGATTCAGTCCTCTCACCCAGCACTGGCCTGCAGGTTACAGTTCTTATCTCCCAGTAAAGTGGAGTGATCTTCCAAAGAGCCCTTGGACAGAGAGAGAGGGATACGTTATGTATATATATATTTGTAATTCTTTCTACCTTTTTCACTGTATACAAATCCTTAGAATGGGTTGGCCGCTGGTGCATAATAAACTGTTCACCTTGTGGGCGGCGGCCTCTGCCTGGGCCTTGAGGATGTTGCTCTTCTGCTCCTCCGGGGGGCGACGTGGAGTGACCACAGGGCTGCAGCCCACCGCGCTCAACACAGACTTATCAGACAGCTTCCCCAGCTCCTTTTCACACAGACAGACATTAACAGTTAGACACAGAGAAAGACAGATCTTTGTATAGGTTGAATCATAAAACAAAGCCACCAAACTGGGATGACAATGTTCACTAAGGAGCCCATTCGTTGAAAAACAACCAAACATCTACACAGCTCTTATTCTTAAAAAATGTCTCGTTTGAACTACAGCAGTGGAAGAGGCATAGTAGAAGTGGTTCTCACTAGGTTGTTCAGCGCCATGTTGACGTTGACGTTTTTCGGAGGAGTTGACACGGAAAGAGCATTGTTCTCCAACTCCAGCTGTTTCAAACGAGCAGCTGCTTCTGACAAACACGAACACACACCCAGAAAACACAATGAAGCAGAAATAAAGCTGTTCTCCTTCTATTTCATCTAAATCAAAAATACAAGGCAAGTTAAAATAATTAATAGTAGAGTATTATTTTGACATGGACTGTAACACTTTTTATGCTCAAGTGTAATGATACATGTCATGTTATGTTGGGCAAGAATTTATGGCGTTTTGCATAAGAAGACCTGTAAACCAGTAGATTGTTGACAATGTGGTTTGCATAAGGAGACATAAAACCAAACCAAGCCACATGCATACACACACAGCACTATCTTTCACAAACACACACAACCCCTCGCCTTCCCCCTCACCCGTTTGACCCAGGCCGTCGTCTACGGCAACACCAGAAGAGGAGGAGGCGTGAGCCCCGCTCGGCCCTGCCTCTTCTATCTCCGTCGCCATGGGAACGGCCTCTGTGCCCCTGATGACGTCATCGATGCAGGTCTCCAGCAGGTCGGCCACCAGGGGAAGACTAGAGACAAGAAGCAGAGAAAAGCGAGAAAGGAGACATTTGTATTATATATTTTAGACCAATGGCAGTCCCCTTGTTGAGTCACATGATGAGTGCTTGTGGAACTCACCTCTGGCATGGACAGGAGAGCCATGGGAAGTTGTACTACAGCTCCGTAGCGTATATACACCATTCAGTAACAAGAGCTTATAACTTATATTTAAAGTACATTCAGCCATAGTACATGAAACAATTTTTAGTAACTTTATTTGAACACTAACAAAATATGCTTTAGTTGACTGTTTATAAAATTAAAAAAAAGTGACAAACTTCATTAAAAAGGACCCATTTCTTCAATTTGACTTTGGACTCAAACAAGGCCAAGTCTCAGGCCCATTGATAAAGTGGCTGCACTTCAAAAGGTTCTCAGGCCAACGAGCGATCAAACCCATGAAACAACAAGACCATGAATCACTGCACAAGCGTAAACCGAGCCCTTCCTCTGAAACCCACGTATGCTCTTCAGGACAAAAACATCCACGACCTCACTGCTAATCTCGCTGATTAAACGCCACCAGTCACCAGCTTCCCCTCCGAGGTACGGTAAGTTTATTCTTCTAACTTCCAGAACACAGGAGTGATTCAGCGCAATATTGTTAATATTGTACAAGAGGCAATCTGGAACCTGGATCTGCGATGCAGTGGGAATGGGGAGAGAGACTCTTCCATCCAGCCTGAGAGCAGAGCTACCCTCCGGGTTCCAGATATATTACTTCATATCGTTTGTAGAACACAAGCCACACCGCATTGTGGTCACACACACACACACACGCGCACACACACGAAGGCCCAAGCAGACAGAACATTTGCGAGACATGAAACACAATACTAATCACTGCCTGAGGACTACAGATCAAATATACAGGAGGAATGTGCGCGCGCACACACACACACACACACACACACACACACACACACACACACACACACACACACACACACACACACACAAAGATCAAACGCGTGCTTGCGGTGGATTTGATGAAGTTGCTTTCAGTTTACACATGAGGGCCATCCAACAAGACCAGAATCCTCCTTGTTGGGAAACCACTACAGCAGAAACGATCAGACCTCGAACCCTATAGGTCTGAAATGACCAGACCGGAAACCCCGGAGAACGTAGACCTCTGGCCCAAGACCTCTGGACCCAAGACCTCTGGACCCAAGACCTCTGGACCCAAGACCTCTGGACCCAAGACCTCTGGACCAAAGCTTAAGATTGTTTAAAGTTCTATGTTAGTTACTTGTTATACATACAATTGAAACTCAAGACTAAAATGCTTAAAGCTTGAAAAGAAAAATAGCAAATAAAGTGATTATGATTGAATAAAAATGAAGGAAGCAACACACTTTAGCATCCTTGCGTACAATATATACTGTATCATTTAATATTATGTAAACAGACTACAGAAGAGAGGTGGAGACAGGACTGGCTCCAACACACACAAGCAGCATAATCTTAAAATATTTAGCCAACAAGATTAATCCTCTTTATTCCACTAAATCTGAACACATACAGTGATGATTGATACGGATTCGTTGGTCAGTTCACATCGACGTAAACAGTTTCCTATTGCTAACAGAAGCTACAAAAACAGACATTGGTTGAGCTCTGCAAGGAACAGTTGCGCAGTGGTGCAGTTAAATTATGTAGAAGTCTCAAGCAAGGAATAGTTTCACCATAGTCTTTATAGTCATTGTTATACTTCCAGTTCAAAGCCAGGTGAACAATCATTTGGTCGTTGGGTCAGGATTTTTGTTTACTGTCCAAATCATCTGATTGGACACCACTGATACTGTGCCACAAACAAACTAACAAACAAACAAAACAGAACACACTGTGATACAGCATATAGATTAAATTAATTTAAGACATTTAGATAAGATCACTGTGGTTTGGTTAATCACTTCCATAGATCCCACAACAAACTGGGAATGTTTTAACAAGGCTTAATATACATTAAATATAACAGATGAAGAAATTGATTTAATTGTAATTCCAATCACTCTAAGAATATATAGCAGTAATGGTTTCCGAGCTATAATAACGAATTGGAGGCACTTTGTTCTCTCAAGGTCAATAGAAAAAACATTAATGGGCTCAAAAAGTTATGAAACGTATGTTAAGTAAAACAATCCTCCAATTAAAAAAAAAAGAAAATTGGCCCATTATGTCCGTCAGCATTGTGTCCTGTCCGTGCACATTCCAGAGATCCTTGCCATTCTCTCTGACTCTCTTTAGAGTTTCACCACGTCACTGTGACTCGTGTAGGACACCATGACTTGCGATAAGGGGAGGAGGGGGTTGCTTCTGGGCCAGGGTGAGGACCGGAGAGAGAGGATGAGGTGGAGAAAGTTCCAGGAAGTTCCCTCGTTACACACATTAGCCTGGGTACCGAAAGTCTAATTGCTTGTGTGGACAGGTAAGTTTGGTGGACAGGTGAGGGTGGACAGGTGACCAAGGTGAGGGGGGACAGGTGAGGGTGGACAGGTGAGTTGACAGTTGAGGTTGATAGGTGAGATATACAGGTGAGATGAGATATACAGGTGAGTGGACAGGTGACCATTCCGGTAAGTGTCTCGTTGTTCAAATGTATACGTGCAAATGTGCAGGTGATGGACTTTATAAGGACTTTGCTACAAGATTGTTCTGTGTGGCTGAAGTCCGCCCCAGCAGATTTGATCACAGGTGACAGATGAGGGTGAGGGGGGGGGCAGGAGTCAGCTGACCGGTGAGGTCCTAGTAGGTGTGTCCATCTCCAGGGGAAGGACCAGCATTCTCCAGAGGACGGTTGAGTGGGATGGAGAGCAAAATATAGGACCAACGGAAAGCTACAATAGAGATATGAATTTGAGTGAAAATATGTTGCAGGTAAGATTTACTTTAATCTACGATGAGAATTTTGGGGATGCCGGATGGGAAAGTAAATGAGTCATAAGGGGAAGGCGGGAACAGATTGAAGTTTGCTTAAAGTGGCGCAGAGGAGCAGCTGGAAGAGGAAGAGGAGAGAGAACTAGGCCCTTCTAAACTTGTACCTGTTAACCTCTGGCATCGAGTGTCTTACTACTGACCGTCTTTAATCGCTAAGCCATTATAACTCCCAACTTTCCATCTTAAGAAACACTGTCAACACCAAGCCCGATACATGCAAGTAGGAGGCAAATGGCGGCTGGAATGGGGACGATATACGCTGTCTGACAGCGGCTTACATAGGGTTAAGCAAGCAGAATGTGGTGCAGAACAGCCGCCAGCACTAGCTGAGAAATGATCAACAACGAGCCGGTTCACTTTAACTCCAGAGGACATAGATGCCTACGACAGCGTACACACGCAAGGCCTTTGAAAGGCACGCCGGGTAAGATATTGTGACACGAGCGCTTGACTCGAGCACAGACAATGAGGGCCTCCCTGAGAGGGTCTGACCGGTCACTGGCCTCTCCCCCCTCTCCCCCCTCCCCCCCCACCCCCATCTCTTTCTCATGGATCTCATCAAAGCGACGTTGGCGTACTCGCGTGCGCTACGACTCGGCTGAGACGTGACTCATGTTGACGGCTCTGCCTAGCCTCTTGTGCGAGTGGGGGAAGACGAAGAGGAGGAGGGTGGGATGGCGAGTCTCAGTCAATAGCACTGTCAAAACAGCACGCTAGCCGGTTAAACTTTAATCAGGAGGACGCTCGTGGGTACAGAGGGTAGATTGCCCTTTTCTCTCGGAGAAACGTTACCCTCTCTGCGTTTCACTTGATAAAGTGCAACGGGGGCAATTTAATCATTTGTGACAAGCCTCGCATGGTTCTTCTTCTGCTTCTGACGTCCCGCTCTCCCTCACGAGGCATGTCTCTTATGAATAACAAAGGAGCAGCCGCTCCTTGATCAGCGGGAGCATGCGTCGCTCTGCAGCCAGATGCCTCGGGTGAACCTGGGTCAGACGGAGGGCAGGAGATCCATGCAGGATAAAGTGGTACCCGACCGTGGAGGGACAACAAGCCCACAAATCTGGCCCCAAGGTGGCTAAGTATGCAGAGGAGCGACGGGGGAAGGGACCATGCACAAGCCGGCATGTGTCAGTGTTAATAACTTGTCAAAGCAGGACTCCCAGGTGAACATCTTACCCTAAGTGATGTGTGCACTTAAGACAGTGCCACACACACACACACACACACACTTCTGAGATACTGGAATAATTTTGAACTCCCTTTCACGTACAGCCTAATGGCGACCCCTGACATCAAACGAAAATGAACTGTACAACAACTACCAGACGAACATAAAAATCCTCTGCCTTTTCTCATACTCTGGATGGGAGCGCTGGGCCGCCGTGTTGTACTGAACAGCAGACATCCTCATCCTCTTAGTCATGGTGAGGGAGTCGGACTGATGCTTGAGGAGCCATGCATCACAAGCAGGTCCCCCACAAACACAGCGCTGGACGCGGCCGCCTCCCCAGCCAACCACTCCGGAGATAAGCAAGTCCTTCGGCTCTGGTGCAACTGTCCATAACAGAGGCGGACTGACTGAATGCACGGCGTCGGCCGGCCGCTTATGTGTGTTTAAACCGTCTCCGCGCAGGAGTTGGCCAGACTTCCCCAGCAGCTCCTCAGAGGTCTCTGGCATACTGTAGGACACGGTAGATGGATAGATCTGTGCATAATCGGGGAGGCCACTAGTGTAGTGGCTAGGCCAGGGTTTTCCACTACCAGCCTAAAGGTTCTGGGTTCAGTCCGCAATGTCTGCGCCTTACCTGTAGGCATCCTATAGCAGGAGCAACTAACCCCTACCTGCCCCTATATGACATGCATCTGAATTCACTGAAAGTCACTTTGGATAAAAATGTCATCTCAATGACTATAAAGACGTCAAATATGAGTGAATTTTCATTTTATTAAAGATATAACCTAACATTTAAAAGCCTATGATCTATTTCGCTGATGGCTCAATTAATTTGATATTACCAGCAATGGAATTAACTGCCCTTGGACTTTCCTCCATGCGCTGTTAGAATAGAAGCGGATATTTCCCAGAATACCCGGCGGGTTGGGACTGGGTGAGATCCTAGTGATGGATGAAGGAGCAGCGGAGGATGGCAGATAAGGCGCCAGACACCTAATTATAAGGTCTTCAATTCACTTAACCTGAAGCCTCTCGTATCTCCATACTATCTATTGTGTCAACTCCGTCAAAGTGAGACACTGGAGATGAAGCTGGAGAGATAAGGGAGCCTCAGATAGAAAGGGGGCGAGAGAGATGGAGATAGAGAGACAAAAGGGACGGGTTGATCAAAAGACAGGGATAATATATAGAAAGACAGAAAATGCTAGAGATTTCTACAATAAAAATAAGGCTTGCGGTCTTGCGGTTTGATTCGAGAATGATAAAGAGCTTCTAATTCACAGCCATAGCCATAGATTGATAGATTGAAATGCACCCTCCACCAAAATGCATCAAAGTCAGAACCCAGCAGAATAAAAGCCGACCGAGAGCGAATCTCAAGTCACTACGGATAGTCAGCTGACTGACTCAAGCATCCCAACATATCCCAGAATAACACCAGCATTTCCTTCTGATTGGGTTGCTACTGCATGCCAATGAATCTGTCTACAGTGAGCCAATCACAGCGAAGAGAAAGAGTCCATTGCAATAAGAAAAGAATGCCAGCGACAGAATCGTAAAGCCCACCACTGCAACAAAAAAGACTGATTGGTTGAGCTGCAAGTAGCGCAAGGCTGATTGGATAACGGTACATACCTGTACGGCCTCAGATTCTCATCAGACTGGAACACACAGGACACAAGATGGTGTGTGAGGAGGGTGCAATTACACATCGCACACTCAACTTAGAATGTATGGACACACACACAAACTTCAGCAACATATTGCAGATTTCAGCTTTCCAATACAAGATCAAAAAAGAAACATGCTTTTCCACAAAAGCACTTTATAACTTTGGAAGACACACACACACACACACACACACACACACACACACACACACACACACACACACACACACACACACACACACACACACACACACACACACACACACACACACACACACACACACACACACAGGAACATCCGCCCCCAGCACATCTTAATCCACGGGGGAATAGGAACTTAGATAAGAACAGCAAGGATACAAGTTTCGATGAGAGGAACAAAACAAAAACTCTGTCCTCTAAAAGGTAATCTAGTCAGCTTCCATTGTAGCTTTGATAAGACAAACTGATACAATACCAATACTGAAATAGGTTTACTCTTCGATTCTTCCTTACAGCGTCTTACTATTACCTTCCTGTTTGCATTCTGTTACTTATTTCCCTCACACACAGAAGTTTATCAAACATACATTTCGTATTTACATTTTCATTTTATTTTTCCTTAGTCTACTACCGTCCTGTGCCATCCACAACATTTTCAGAGTGTAGCAATATTAAAGTGCCATGTTATCTTAAACACACATGAATACCATCACCAGACATAGCGTAGGAAAACGAGTCTCCTATGGCAACCAGGCATGCACACATTTCTCTAGGATCAGAAGGGAGGGGAGGGGAGGGTGAGGGTAGTTGAGGGTGAGGGATAAGCCTTGCTTAACACTCTTATGGAATTAGAGCATGAAAGACACACTTCACTACCTTGCCACTGGCCGCAGCGGAGAGGACAATAACACACACACACACACACACTCCTTTTCTCAAAGAATGACAACAGAAAATAATAAATGAAGTAAACTGGAAAAAACTTTCAATGGAAATATAGAACATTTAAAAAATAATAATAATGCCTTGTTGGTTTTTCAGCAGGCCAAAAAAAAAGAATGAACCTAATTTAGAGTATGCTGAAGACTACAGCGAGACACCCACCTTCTCTTCTCTCCTCCAGGACTCCTGGGCAGAGGCTCGATCTCCATTGGTCCACAGGCTGAGGCGGGGGCGGGGCTAACCACAGCCAGCCCGGAGTATCCTGGCCTGGAGGGGAGGGGCTGAAAGGAGGAGAGAGAGGAACGTTAGCCAAAATGATCCCGCAGAGAGAGAGTCCATTCAGAGATGCAGAAATTCCTTTAATTGAGTTTAATTAAACCAGATTAGAGGAATAGTATCAAGCTCTTGCCAAAATGTCAAAAAATAATGACACTAGCTAGCTGCTCTATAAGGAGGCCCGGAGGCCTCCTGAGGTCATCAGAGAATCTCCTCACCTTGGCGTCTCTGCTGACTCCGTTGTTGTTGGGGCTGACCAGCGATAGGGCCCTGCACACCAAACACAATGCTCATTGATCTTTTAAAACTGCTCAGAAATGCATCTTGAATTCAGCCATTTTAAAAGTTGTATTTCTTGATATTGTCATGTGGTTTCCCATGTTAAGCACTTTGCATTGTAATTTGCACAAGTCAAGTTTGATTTGACCATTTGCTCACGTTTCCATTGATAGAAAATTCATGTTATATCCTATCTCCCCGCCCCTTTTTAAAGATTGACACATATCAAGTGTTTTTCATTTTTATTAATGTACGGTTTGAGAAAGTCTATGGAAACTATGTCATATTCTAATATTTTCTATTCATTTATAGACCATCCGGTAGTCATTGAAGGAATGTCGGGGACTCTTAAAAAGGCCCAGTCGACGTCATTAGCGTCACGGTAACGGGCCGATTATTAACCTTTTCACCAAAATCAGTGGAATGCAGCCGGAACGAATTGGTCTCTGATTCAGCCAATCACATGACGGCTTAAATGCTTTAGAATGACATCACCGTCTTATCTCCCACACAATGCAGGAAACAAAAGACTGGGGACAGGATTACAACCGGGGTCTTATGGTGGGAGGTTGATGTGTCATGTGGAAGAAGGGAACTACACCCATGATGCACCACTACACAGTATATATGTCATTGAACTTTACAACTGAGTTCCATTTGGAGTTATAGTTTTTGTTCAAGGGGTCAGTCTACTCTTGATATACTATGTCATACAAATTTACTTTAAATTAACTATCTGTAGACAACAATCTGTTGGTATAATATGTTATAAAACTATACTCACTCTTGGGGTTTGTATGGTCCTGTAAAAACAGAAACAGAGGTTATTTAAATCAGAAATTAAGAGTCAAAGCATACAATTAACAACAAAAGCAATATAAAAACATTAGAATACTGCCCAACCAAGTTCATGAAAGAACAAAAAATAAAAATAATTATAAGAATCATAAACAAGAGATGTGTAGTTTAGTCTTTGTCTTAGATACTAAGTTGTGACAAAGAGAGATACAGTATGTTCCCACTACACCACAAAAACTACAACATACTGGGTACTATAATGTCCTGTCCAGATAAGTACATAAGCACCATTACTCATAAACAAACATGGTTCAGACCACAGATGAAGGTGATAATATGGTATTACCGCCAAGCTAGCCATATCAGACCCCCCCAGTTGAGCTAGAAAGGACCAACATAATTAGGGCTTACAAGTAGCTAACTAGTGTGAGTGTTTGTGTGTGTGTCTCACCTCGGTTCTGCATGGTTCTCCTGGAGTACCGTCGGCTGGGTCTCCTCTCGAAGGAGGCGGACCGCCGGGCCTTGTTAGCCTTGGTAGTCTGGTACTCCGTCTTACCACTGGAGGAGGAGCACACAGTTATTAATGAAATTGCTTTAGTCACACTACTAGGGCTGAACGATTTGGGGAAATGCGAATTGAATGCGATTACTTCGGCCAATATTGCGATTGCGAATTAATATGCGATTTTTAAATTTATTAAGTTCCTTATGTTTATTCACTAAAAAAGCAATAAATCATTCTTAAGTATGACCCACACAACATTGGAAGCAGTCAACATATAAACTGCTCTTTCCTTTAGGCCAGGCCGATGTGTTGGGATTAATTGATATTCTAACTTTTATTATTAAAACTTTATTTAACTATTGAATTGTAAAAGAAAAATAAATATAAATCTTACTGATCTCCAGTCATTAACTGTTTCAAATCAAAAAAAAAAATAATATTTTAATCGCAGCCTTTGCGATTTGCATATTGCGTTCAATTACATCGTGATTTCGATTTGAATCCGATTAATCGTTCATCCCTAGTCACTACTCTATCCTCTCCCAATATAGTTTGCTCTTCCAGCCATAAGGTTCTGTCCACAGTACCTATAGGCATCCTTGAGCCAAATGTCTATCCCCTACCTGCTCCTTAAATGAATGAATGCATGATGTGAATCAAAGTCTATTTGGGATAAAGGTTTCTTCTAAAAGACAATAGTGTTTATAGTGTATTGCCTGCTTCTCTTTACCTGCTCACGCCTAACAACAACCCAAGTATGTGAAGCCCCTTATTGAACATTACATCCTCTGTAATGCAATCTTTTGTAATGTACTTTTACAAATATACAAAGACGGGAAGTGGACTGGCCCAGGTGTGACCTCTGCTAACCGACAGAGTTCCTCCAGCCTCCACCCTCTGTTGCTCAACCCCGACCCCTGCGACCCCAGCACTAAACCAACACGAGAGAGAGCGAGCGCTAGCCCGTGCTTATCTAGCTGGCTAATGTTTAAACCCACAAGGCCGCCGAGCTCGCACCCTGCCCAGTGTACAGCTTGGTGCTGTAGCTGTACTGCTAGTGTACGCACGACAAAGACATGTCACGAGTTGCCAGCATGCAGATTTATGACTATGAGTTGTTCCTGTGGTTATGATATCTAAGTGGATTGAAGGGGATACAAGATTGCCCATGTTTTGCAGGTTTTGACAAAAGGACGCGTTGCTCTTGGTAGTTTAGCAGCAGGTTACACAATTTCAAATGACAAGGAAGAAAATCAAGGGTTAATGTCTGATTGTTAGATATCTGAGTCATCCGTTATGAGGAACACTCCATAACAATCAGAGCCTACCCCCCCCCCCCCCCCCCCCCCCCCCCCCCCCCTCTGTCCCCAACTGAGCCAGCAGACTCATTTTCTGCGGGGCTGTCACCTAGTGTGTAATGGCCTGCAAGGGGAACCGTTGAGTTCATCTACTTTTTAATGCAGTACTGCTTCATTCAAGTCTTGTGAAGACTGACAGTATAACATAGTGGACGAATCAGACCATTGGTGTCATTGGTCCAACTTCCCTGTCTGTATTGTTAAAAGGAATCAGAAGTCTTGTATGTAAAAAAAAAAAAGAAGCTGCACTTGGTTTGTTTACCTTTAAGGAGCGTGTTGGGGTTAGGGCATCTTGCTCAAGATAGGCCGCAAAAGTTGGGGATCAGACCCAGAACCTCTCAGCTGAGAGTCAAAGACTAACTCCCGGAAGACGTGTAGTGCCGGAGGGGGGGGGGGGGGGGGGGGGGTTCTGGGGTACCTGTATCTGAAGCGGGACCCCATGCGGATGAAGCCCGACTGAGCAGAGTTCTTCTGCACGGGCCCCCGCAGCCGGAAGAAGGCGTGGTGCTCCACGGCACACTTCCACAGGTGCTTGCAGGCCTTGGGGTGGTCCATCCGGAACACAAAGGTGTGCTCCTGCTCCTTACCCTGGGGGAGGGGAGGAGAGGAGAGGAGTGGGGGATGGAGGTGGTGTGAGGGGGGAAGAGGAGGAGAGGACAGGGGGGGTGGGATGGAGGTGGTGTGAGGGGGGAAGAGGAGGAGAGAACAGGGGGGGTGGGATGGAGGTGGTGTGAGGGGGAAGAGGAGGAGAGGACAGAGGGGACGGGGGGGGGGGGGGGGGGGCAGGCAGCAGGAAGAGGAGGGTTAGAGGGAGGGGGATGTAGAGGAGGGGGGAACAGAGGAGAGGGAGAGGAACATGGAGCTTAGTTAATTAGGTCTGAGAAGACAGAGGTCATAAAGAACAGTGCTAAGCCTCTGTTGGACATCTCAACCTTCATTGTATTCTGAAGTGCTCCTAAGCCTATGATTAGTAAAGAGTTAGGTAGGAAGTCCACGTATACAACATTGACACGTTGTTTTAGTGTAGTTCAGGTTATTATCTAGAGTTGGAACTTATGGTTTTCTGGAGGGATATGCAAGGAGATCATGGCTGCTTTGCAGCATGCAGGCGGCTCATTGATATGATTATATCCAATAAAGATGCTGGTAATTGCCGGATCTACCGTCACAGCTAAACTATCATTGTCAACTTGTTTAAGTTGTAATTTCTTTCAGATTTTCTTTCTCCAAGTATTTACACAAAGACACATGTGACCTGAGTGCACACATGACATTCCCAAAGTTCACTTGTCACTACGGGTGAGTATTAGAGGAATCAGTCCCCTAGTCTTCTCAGTGGGAACTCAGGAACGGCATACTGTAAACCTGAACACCACACAAGGAGGAACCACAGGATTATGCAGTGTTACAGCTCTACAAAGACATTTCATTGACTTCTGAGTCTATGGAAAAAATATAATCTATAATCTCGTCAGGAGTCAGTGTGATGGCTATGAAATAAAATCCCATAGAAAAAGATCCTTATCCTAACAAATAGGAATAATGTGTGATGCCGTTAGAACTGCACTCCCCCTCGGGATGAATAATGCCCCCTTCAAAATTGATCGCAATCCATCTACACATCATCTCAGATTACACGCACACAAAAACAAACACACATTGTGGTCATGTAGCAAACAACAAGACAGCAGATGTATAAACGGTGGAGAGAGTATGCCTGTGTGTGCACGTGTGTGTATGTGTGTGCGTGCAACATTGTGTGTGTGTGTATGAGTGTGGAGGAGGTGTACATTCCAGAGATGCCGGAGAAAGATGGCTAGTGCATTAACCTTAGCCTGCGCCAGCTACAGTTCCACTGGACAGTCCCACACAAAACCCCCGTGGCATCTTATACACGGCACAGCAAACTGAGGTGGTCCCCGAAGAAGCCGTGGATGGGACGCAAGAGAATGAGGGCCGGCAAGGCAGCCCCGAAGAAAGAGGGATGCGTTGAAATATTGTGCACTTTAATCAAATGATCCCGGGTTAAATTGGGAGGATATATTGCACGCAAGGGGACGTACACACACCAGACGCCGCGCTACCTGCATAACAACTAAAGACCCTGTGTCTGCACACACGCATGCAAAGCGTCTCCATGTGTCTGAGAGTGTTTTGCAGGTTATTTGAAGCAGTGTTTGTGTTTTAAGTAGAATCAGAAACGATGAGCAAAATAAGTTAGCGCACAAGGAATGAAGACACAGGAAACCCGTCTTGGGGCTCTGCTACACTGTCTGTGTGTGTCTGCGTGTGTGTATTTGTTTGTGTCTTTGTGTCAATCGCGGCCTGTGTCTCATACCGCGACCCCCCTGGTCCAACGATGAGTCTATGTCTGGAGAAACTACCTGGCCCACTGATTCAAATCACTACAAAACTAAACCTCAATATGAACAGCTAGCCAGTGTTCCTTTCTACCCCAAACAACTGGGCCCTGTCCTCAGTAATCTAGGCCTGTGGTCATGTGACTCCTCCTCCACCAATCAGGAGGCCACAATGTAGCTTTCAAAGAGAAACTAGACAGCCTATCCCTCCTCTCTTATCTCCGAAGTGATGATAGAAATGCAGAGAATCTCGGCCCAGAAATCAGGGGAGGCCAACCCAGGTCACACTTAACGTCAGACATATCTAGACACAGAAGGTTCATTGAGTATTTACTTCACCAAATCCTAACCAGTCACTTTATTTATCCATCGATGATTCATCTGCTTTTACTGTCAAGCATACATTTCACCTCATCAGCAATGATTTGTCATGGTGACCAAAGAACAATGTCACAAGAATGAGCAGGAGTAGTACAAAAACTTTATCAAAAGGCTATATTTAGAAAGTTAACACACAGCATGTATGTGTGTGCGTGTGTATACCTGTTCATCATCCTCCACCACTACAAGAGTCAGCTTGCTTTTTTTGAAGTCAAGGCGAGTGATTTTGGGCCTGAAATAGATGAACATAAATCACACAAATAAATATCCATTGAAATAAATCATATGTCAACATATAAACTCATATATACATTTACGTACATACACACACACACACACACACACACACACACACACATTTATTATGTAAGGAGCATGGAGGAAATAACAGGAACCAAAAGGTCCAAAAGGTAAGCCCAGTAGGTAAAAACATCACAATAAGGTGTAATCCCGGTAAGTAAGGACCCCACACTGAAACAACACAGTAACGCACCAGAAGAACAGTCCAATCTTGGTCTCTCCCTCGAACACCAGAACTCCAGTGGGGGTCAGACCCAGGCTGTACTCATTCCCATCTCTGGCCTGGGGGACAAGAAGGAGAAGAAGAAAAAGAAGAAGAGGGAACACATGTTTAAATTCCTCCCCCATTCCTCCACGTCCTGTCCGTTATCTGCCGGTGATCAGGTGGCTTTATAGCATACATATGTGGTAAGACAGTTGGGTTAATTTATTCTGTTCAGCAAAGTTCTGATGATTTAACTTTTCCTTACATTACAATGTTATTAAACCATGTTTGCATGTAAGTGTTGCTTTGTGTGTTTGATTGATTGTGCAGGTGGAAATCAAAAAGGTTATGTTATATCATACCATTTTATTTATTAAATGCACTGTAAGTGGATAGGGATTGGTGTCCCCATTAGAATGAATCATAGTGAATTACGATAGTAGATCATGTGGTTATTATCATCACCATGTGTTTCCCCTACACTTGTCTACCCCTGACGTGAACTGTAAAGGCCACAGGTCAACAGCAGGAAGCGGTAAGAGAGCCTCCTGTTTGTGAGCTAGTGTTGATCGGCCTCTTACCTTGACCATGTGCATGTCCACCCCGTACATCTCCAGCCACTTTGCCTTGTTCAGGTAGTTGATCTCCGCCTGGGCGGGCATCTGGCCTCTGTGCCAGAAAACGGACAGGAGAACCAACCAATCAGCATAGAGAATCCTCATGTGAACTTCAGAATGTAAGTACACAACCCTGAGACATCAGTATTCTATTGAGTGTGTTAACGATACAAGGATGAAAGAGCTTATGTTAAACATAAGCAATGCAAGTCTAATTGTTCTTTAGGAATTTCCCCTTTTGGAGCTTTAATGGGGTCATGCATTCCACAGCCTTCATCGGGAGATTCATAGAGGTAGTGAAGAGTCGATGGTGCAGGTGTTTCATATGTTCAAATGATAAGAGTTTTGATTTTGAAGGGCCATATATTCCAGCAGCATCTGGTCTGCAGACATTTTTAACATTTCAAGTCGGCCTGATGAGGCAGACAGCACTTGAATTATTACAATTATTAAAGTTAACAGCATATCTACTTCCTGTCTGAAAGGCAGTGTGATTGGATGAAGACATTTTGAACACGTGTCACAGAACAAAATGTTCATAATGTCCCAATGTCCCAAGTCACCAGAGTTCCCCTACCCTCAACTGATCGGCTGAGGTATATAACAAATGGGCTTCCGAGCGGTTTAGGTGAATGGCCGAACGGGGTTTCCATTGGTTGTGGTCTACAGGCAATGGGGCATCCCATTAGGTCGCATTGGTCTGAGGTGTTTGGCGGCAGTTCACCTGCACTCCTTCCATGTGCTGTAGATGGCCAGCTCCATCGTCTCCGTCTGCTCTGGGCTGAAGCGGAACTCCGACACCATGTCCAAGCCATGCTCTGCCGGGTCACAGTCGCCCATCTCCGCTACAAACACAAAAGCCAACACAGGAATTAGGACACTCGCTCAGGACGTAACAAAGCAAGAAATTAAAACACGTCAAGACAGTGCTGAAGGTCAGTCCAAGTAAAGGTCCAAGTAAGGAAAAGCAAGAAAAACAAGTTACGATATCGTGTGTTACGCAATTAGAAAACACCGTTTAGTTACCACTGGCCTGCCTTTTCATAACCACCTGGATGTGACCCTGACCAACAAGCCAATAACCAACAGCAGCCCAATACTGTCACAAAAGCCCAAGAAGGCTGCTTCTGTACCGCAGCTATGCCTATGAAGACGGTACATTCTATCCTCTGAGCAGTGGAACTGGGAGTCACAACTGACTGATAAGACTTGGGTCCCGTTACAGACTGTATCCAAGGGAAACACAGGGAAAGTCAAACTCTTTTTCCCCACCTCATATTAGAGCCATTTCAACCAGGTGCAAGAAGCATGACATCAATGTTAAAAGCACACGGAAGGAAATGGTATCCTCTCCTTGAGGTAAATAAAAATGTAGCAGGAGAATGTGGATTAATGAGGGTAAGAAATTGAGGAGATAGTAGACAGAGCAATTAAGAGAGACGGAGAGACAGCGAGAGATGATTTAAAGATTCTTTAGAGAGCAATATGCTTAATGAGGTACTGACTAGCCCACAGAGACAGTGTGTGTTTGTGTGTGTGTATGTGTCTGTGTGTGTGTTCATTCATCCTGAACACGTCCGAACAAACTCTACCTCTTTCAAAGGCTTTTTTATGTCCCACCACCATAAAGACCACAGCAGTACAGCACCAAATTGGCTCTGCGTAAAGCCAATACGGCCTCATTATTGCGCCGTTAAGTGAGTCAACTCGATCGAGGAGGAGAAAAAGGCAAAGCCGAGTCCACTCTGCCAGTGAATTCCTTGCCGTTGCCATGGGGACGGAACTGGAATCCCTCCGTTGGACCCAAAAGACAAGTCATGACTGGAGGGCAGAAGTGTCGGACAGTTTGCGGTGGTCACAGTCGGACCCCGGGAGAGGCAACGGAGAAACACAGTAGAAACATGGTAGATGCCAGGATAGAAGCAGAGGCAAATAAAGAACATGCCAGTAGAGAGACCGAGGACAAAACACAGTAGAGGCCAGCAGAGGCCCAACACAGTAGAAGCCAGCAGAGAGACAGAATAAAACTGTAATAGATAGAATCAACGTAGAACACAGTAGATGCCAGTATAGAGGAAGAGTAGAAACACAGACAAGGCCAATAGAGAGGTCAACTAGAAGTACAGTAGAGGCAGAGTAGACACACACAATAGAAGCAGTGTAGAGACATAGCAGAAACACAATAGAGGCAGATTAGAAAGACAATAGAGGCAGTGTAGAAAAACACTGGAGCCCGGCAAAGACGGATAAGAAAAACAGAATAAACCAGTAGGGAGGCACAGTAATGGGCTGGCCCAGTGTTGACACAGCTGTTTTTCAAGCCATCAGGTCCAGAAGAGTTGAGAGAGCTCCACTTCTCAACGACGACAACTCCTTACTGATTAAAGAGGATGCGGTGGTCAATGCAGCGGGGTTTACGGCAGGAAGGGTCTCTAGGTCTTTCAGAAGTGAATGAGGGCTTAGACATTAACCTACCCTGGAGGGAGAAGGCCCCTAGCTCCACAGCAGTGTCAAACTCACACTCCAACCTGGAAAAAACAGAAGAACAGACATGGTCAACCAACAGGACGGAAGGGGGATTTGCTCCAGTGTCCCCCTGCCCTTGACCTTATCCCCCCTAAAGTTATGAATATGATACTGGCCTGCTCACAATCCACTGGCTGACTTCTGTTAATAATGGCAAAAATATGTAATCCCATAAGCGTCTTAGTTTAGTGTGGTCTTATTTAGGAATGCAACAGATTAGTTCATATAGCAAATAATAGGTTTAATTAAGTATGATGGTTCAACTAAATAACTACATTTGTTGTTGGTTTAAACCATGATTATAATAAAAGCTTTTTTTTTAATTTAATCTCTAATTGAGTGAGCAAAAACCGAACATTGGTGTTAACAACAAAGAGCCATGAGACTGTGAATGAAAGATTGGGTTTCATTTTGAAACGGCTAATTTTCTATTAGCACAAGGACCAATACGTTGTCTATTAATGATGATCCATAAATTCATGGAGCCATAACCCGCATCATCTCACCTGTCATTGCAATCTCTATTTACATTTTTACTTTTTGTTATGTCTACAGAGATAAATGTTTTAACATCATTTTAATTATATGATTATTATTATCTTCATCACTGTTAACTAACCCTGTAAAGTTATCTTTTCTGATCACACTTTGCCTTGTTGGTTTTACTATAAATCTTTAATTGTGTTTAAGAAACTACGAATACTCACTTTCCACTGAGAATGTCCTGCTTCAGCTGTAATACAAATAGGTATCTGAAAGAACAAAGAGTAATAAACCAAATGTTAAAATAAAAATAACATAATTGCATCCAGTAAGCACCCAAAGCTGGCAACTGAATGACAAATATTAAGATTGGTTCAAAATAATATTTAAATGATTAAGAGAAACTCTCTATTAAAAAGGCACATTATTATTTGAAATATGAAAAATGTATCTTAGATAACAAAAACCAAATGTTATTTGACTTTTGAGTGTATCAAAAAACATGACCTAGGTAGACAACGTCCACAGCAAACATAAATATCTGCCATGACATTAACTCTAACTGACTACCGCCTTTTCAAATTAGAAAAACATTTAAGAAAGGATATTAAAGAATAATGCTCCCAATGCCACTGCAAAGGGGGTCACACACAACAGAGTCTTTGTTTGTGTGTGCATGTACCTTGTGAGCTCTTCGTGCAGGTTGTTGGGTTCAGACGAGTAGAACTTGACCCTCAAGTGAAGACAGTAGGGAGGTCCGACTACCAGAAAGGAGCAGGGAGGGAGGAAAGAGAGACAAGATAAGATGAATAGCAGAATATCCTGACAGCCAAACCAGCACAACTGAGCAGAAACAAGAGTTCAGTTCAACTTGGTTCCCAGACACTTTGTGAAGTATTCTTTCAAAAGGTCAGTGTGTACCTCCCTCAGTTCAACAAATATTGAATACATTTAAATCACAAGATGCACTACACTTGCGTTCCCCAGTTTGTGTATTTGTGTGTATGTGTGTGTATACTCACTTTTTACTTGTTTTTTAATGCTTTTGGTAACGTCAAGCCAATGCTGAAATCATAAAAGGAAACATATTTTTAGTTCCAACATCAATGACTTCTGAACTAAACTACATAGATTGAATGAATAAATAAATAAAACTATAAAAAGGCTTTTAAGTTCAAGAACCGATTTTGTTCAATGGTACGCATAGCTGAAATGTTTTTTCCCCAATTTATTGTACTAGCATTTCTATGCATAATAAAACTAAAACCTCATTCAAATTACATATTGTTGTTGAAATCTGAGTCTTTGGTACAGTTGACAGACCAAGTCTGTAACACACGTTATGTTAAACTTCTGTTAAAAGATGACTATTTTCTCACAAGGCTGCACATTCACATATGCACACAAACACGTAGACACACACACACACACACACACACACACACACACACACACACACACACACACACACACACACACACACACACACACACACACACACACGGTTTGCTGTTGCAACTCTATCCTGGGAATTCAGAATCTGTCAGGCATGAAAAATGTCAACGAGGGCTGTGTGTGTCTGGGTCTCCCTCTCGCTCTCCCTCTCTCTCAGCCGGCCAGTCGGACTCTCCTCCACATTCCTTAATCCAGCCCTCTCTCTACCTCCCCCCTCTTCAACAAGCTAGGTTTAGGTTCCTCCTCATTTTCTCAAACCTCCTTTCCCTCCCTCCTTCCTTCCTAATCCGTCTTCCTTCACCCGTTACTACTACTCTCTTCCTCCAACTTACCAAGGTCCCCCTTCTAACACATCAATCTACCCATCTTTCTTCCATCTCTCTCTCCTCACAACATACTAAAACCTCATACCAAGATGTATATCCATCTTCTACCTCCCACTCTGCACACAAGTTACTTAGCAGCCCCGTCCACCACATATCTATCATTTATCTTTCTTCCCCTCTTTACTCCATGCACTTCTCAGAGTATCAGAGAGTACCTCTGGGTGGGCCCTCTGCACAGCAACATGTCTGAGGGGGTTTTCCTCTTCATTGGATGACGCCCACCGACTGCCCCAGTAACCAATTACATCAGGCCTTTCTCTACGTGCCAATCCCCTGCCTGCTGTCTCCCGTCAGTATGGGAGTATTGTTGTACTACATATATAAACATTCGAGAGAACGCACGCACACACGCACACGCACACACACACACACACACACACACACACACACACACACACACACACACACACACACACACAAAGACTAAACTGTATCTGAGCTGCATCATTGAGCAAGATGCTTAACATACCTTACAATGTGAGTGGCCTCAGATAAAAGAATATTTTGAAGACATAGATATTCATTCTAAATACATTTTACTGGGTTGTCGAGGTCTCCTTCTCCTCTTACCGGGACTTGAGCAGAGTCCATGAAGCGCAGACCGAAGTAGTCCTTCTCGACGATGTCCAGGTGGTACATGATCTGCTCAAACAGCTCCTCCCCTTTGGCTTTTTTCTGGGCAGAGGAAAGACCACAAAGAGAATGGAAAAGTAGAATAAATAATCTTAAAATGTGTATTTATCTGGGCCAAAGATGAATGATCTTCAGTCAATGCAAAAGATAAGAATCTAACTTGTTTTGTTCCATTATTTGTCAATTCTATTAAAAAAGTGCTTTTCCTGATATGTTTAAACAACAATAACAGAACACAAAGGAGACTTGAATGTGAACATGCGTTACAGTGGTCTGTAATGGACGCTGGACCAGTTGGTTATGATCTCCTATCTCAGTGATCTGGGGATGTTTCTCAGATGACAGGGGTGCCAGGTGTGTGTGTCTGTACACACACAGATGTACACAGAGACAAAGTGGGGTTGCTGTGGCAACAGGAGTTTAAGTGGCCAAGACCCCTGTCAGCCAAGGGTTCATGCGCGTGTGTGTGTGCATGTGTGTGTGTGTGTGCATGTGCATGTGCGTGCATGCGTGGGTATATGTGTGTGCTTGTGTCTGGGGTGTAGCGGGATAGAAATGATATGATCTACTGGCTTCCCAATCCTCTGTCAATGCAGGAACCGTTCCTTTAAGTCTCATGAAAAAACCTTGGATTCATATTATTACGACTCGAAGAGTCAGCTGTTCTGTATGCTGCACTCTGCATCCTAGTATTATCGCCCTGCTCACTTCATTTTAAAAAGGTAGCATCCTAAAGCATCCATAAAGCAGCAGACACTCAACTTCCGCCTTTCCCGGTAGAGATACAATGGTTGTTGCGTTTGAGGTGATGTTGTAGATTTTTAGATTGAAAAAAAAAAAGTAAAACGATGACAAGGAAAAACAGAATTGCACCCAACAGTAATGGCAGTCAATGGGTGTACGGAAAATCTCTTGCAAACTCATTTTGAGACATATTGTCATTGATCTTGAGGATTAAGAGGGAGAATGTTTGGACTTTAAACTCGATTGTGTCAAACATTATCCTGGTTTCATACAACAGACCCTGGGACAACCTTATCTTTTGATCCGCGTCTCTGTCTCTAGTGGATATTCTGAGCACTGAGGTAGTCCAGTGTTGGGATTAAGCTGTAACATCAAACAAGTGGTGAGTCTCTGATGGGAGAGAGAGAGAGAGAGGGGGCAGGGAGCTGAACAGGCCATCCAGGGACTCCCACACACTCACTCTAAATGATCTCTCCCTCCCCATCTCACTCTCCGTCGCCGACTCTTCCACTCCTCCTTCCTCTCTCTCCATCATTCCCATCACTCTTCCTCTCTCCCTACATCTATCTCCACCTCTCTCTCATAGCTGACAAAGCATTCGCACCCCTACAGTAGCCCAGTAGAGCAGCACAAAGGGCCCATTGTGTGTGTGTGTGTGTGTGTGTGTGTGTGTGTGTGTGTGTGTGTGTGTGTGTGTGTGTGTGTGTGTGTGTGTGTGTGTGTGTGTGTGTGTGTGTGTGTGTGTGTGTGTGTGTCATTTTGCAGCCTTAGTGGCTGTTGTCTGAAAGACAAACTGCTCCTCTGCATAAGTAACCCTCAAACCCCCTCATTTTCCCTCTCCTCCTTCACCTTCCTCTCTCTCTAGAACCTCCTCCTTCTCTAGATCATCATCCGCCTACTCCATCTCTAGAACCTCCTCTTCAAATAACCTCCTCCTCTTCATAGAACATCTTCCTAGCTCTAGAACCTCCTCTACCTCCACCTCTCCATAGAACATCTTCCTCAATCTAGAACCTCCTCCTCTCTCTAGAAACTCCTATCTCCGTAGAACCCCCTCTTTTTAAAACATGCTCCTCTCTCTAGAATATTAGCAAGCCTTTGCTTTGACTTAAACAAGGCAAGTTAATGCATGTCAATGGCCCAATTGGCCTCTCTCAGAATGTTGATCTAGATATGGTTGCAATGGGAAGGGTCCGCATTTAAGAGAAAACAATGGATGGATTGGAAGAAGGGATACGTAAATCACATGACAAATGTGCACGTAAACATAGCTGCTGCCTTACCCATGTATCCCTGGGAACCAGCCCTGGGTGGCCACACACACACACACACACACACACACACACACACACACACACACACACACACACACACACACACACACACACACACACACACAC
Source organism: Pollachius pollachius (assembly GCF_949987615.1). Classification (NCBI taxonomy): domain Eukaryota; kingdom Metazoa; phylum Chordata; class Actinopteri; order Gadiformes; family Gadidae; genus Pollachius; species Pollachius pollachius. The sequence continues at coordinate 36,833,532 of NC_136936.1, forward strand.
ACACACACCTGGGAGGCCAGTACAAAATAAAGCATGTCATTGGGCTGCATTCATGTCTTGTTATTTACAACGCTGTCAAGGTCTCTACAAACACAGGCTGCCCCACAAGCTCCCTAGCTCACTGTCAACACAACAATCACTGGAATGACACATGCCGTCTTGCATGATTAGATTGTTCTCATCCTCACCTCGTCAGTCGCTTCGGGGTAGAAGCCCTTTATGAATGACATGTTAATCTGAGGTAGAAACTGGAACGATACACTAAACTTTCCTCCATTGAAAAATAATGAAATACCACTGCTGCACTGCCCCTTAAGGACGAGGTGGTCTTTGGGAACATTGAAAGATAATTGGTTTGTTCACCAATGCCCTTAGGAAGATGTCCATCCTCTCATCTATGAAGGATATGAAGGATATGCATCTGAATTCACTGGAATCTGCTTTGGACAAAGGTCTTGATAAGTATAAACAATAAGTAATTGCAACTATCCTTAGAAGGCCAGCTGAGTGGTTGAAGGCACCAAAGATCGGCTCGGACAGGGTCACTGGCCATTTAGACAGCTCTGTACTGTTACAACCCAGAGAGCGAGAGAGAGCAAGAGAGCGAGAGAGAGACTAAAGAACGGATGAGTGATATCCAACACTATAGACCCCTATTTACCATCCCCCTCTCCCCTCCCCTGAGACTGTTTATCTAAAATGATAAGTTTGGCTTAACCCAGAGATAGTCCAAATGGATCCCTGGGCATTTTCTCCAAACACCTTCCCATCATTCTCCTCTTCCACTCACTGTAGGGTAATCTCTGGTTTAACTGCTTTTTGGAAAATATTATAGTTTAGCCAGAAAAAAAAGAGTTAATTTTGTGTTCTTCTGCTGTTAGCCATGCTCAGGAGATGTTTGGAATACATCACACAGAATAGTTGAACAAACTACTTCTTCTGAATAATTGGTGAACCATTTCATTAGGTCAAAACTTTTATCATGCTTTTTGTGCTATTCAAGTTTGAGAATTTGTATTCCCAAACATCAGAGCTCATCACTTCTTGTTATTTTTTCTCTTAATGTGATTACCATGTAGCATTCCCACTGGAGACCAGCCAGCAGTACGAGTATGGCTAGACCATAAATTCAAGTGATACAAATCTCACCGGCTATTAAATGCTGAACAGGGTGGACGGCTTAAAAGAAAAAAAGTTTTTTAAGAGAGTGGGGGTGAATGGATACTGGTAAAGATCTACCAAGAGGGCGAGGAAGAGCCTCAGAAAAAACATTAAATCAAGAGAGAACTCAAGTGAGAGACAGACTTCCGGGCAGCATCAGAACCCAGCAGCCAATGAAACGCTACCTCTATTCAGTGTTTCGCTGAAGGCTTAAAACAGGTATCAATTAACATGTCAGACTCGACATCTCGAAGTACCTGACAATGCTTGTAAAACATGTTTTATATTGTGTGTGGGGTGCTTGTCTTTTAGTTTATAAAGTGGATGAACTCTTCAGCAACTTACTGTTTTTAAAGAAACTTTCTTAGAGAGGGACCCCTGTCTAATACATAAACAAGAATGCTGTAGTTTACAACAAAACCTAAATATAGTCCATTAAAGTTTTTCAATCAAATATCTGGTTGTAGAGAGTATTGCTTTCTCACATATAACTACCTTCATAAAAGGTGGGGCAGAACAGTGTTGTGGTCTGATAGTGGTTCATCTCCCAGCCTAAAGGCTCGGAGTTTGATCCCCAATGTCTCCCTTCATCCTACTAAAACACTCATGCCTGTATTCACCACAAATGGCTTAGTATTAAAGTGTCCTTATCCCGAATACAGTATAACAACGAAAATATATTAAAAGTTGAATATAAATATATGACCATCGTCTGGAATGATTAAACTGCCCTCTCCCCAGCAGGACCACTGTAAAGACCCTCCGGGCTCTGAGACAGTATGGAACTGGCACTCATGGAGAAGCTTTCATACAGTGTTGGAGGGCAGGTGAAATACCTCAAGGATATTGGCTTGGGAGGAATGTTGGATATCTGACGAATGGAATTCCACTGGAATTCTAAACCGGCCAATCAGATAAGGGGAGCACAGAGAGGCAGACTAGAGATCGAGATATCAATGCAAGTGCAAGCACAATGGCCGGTCTGTAAGGGTTAGGTCTAGACGGACAGAATAATGGACATTAAAAAATAAAACAGGTAGAGGGATAGAACAGCATACAGTCTTGTGATTGGAACACAACCTTCCCAGCGTGTCAAGTGACCGAGCGGTGCGTCATGTGACTGTGTGTTTTCCCCAGAGTGGATCAGGGAATTACAGGTGGTCAGCAACACACACACTCCCACACAGGCAGCTTAAGAGTGCGGCTCCACTGACACAGGCGCGAAATAGTCACTCCACAGTGTCCACACACACACTTATATAACTCAGTTGTGTGCTTGCGTGTGCATACATGTGTGTGTGTGTGTGTGTATGCATGTGTAGTGGGAGGAGCCAGTCTCAGCTGGTCAACACATTAAGATAACACGACAAATGTATATTTTTGAATTTTGTTTGAAACAATTGTGTGTCCTCATTTAAAGAAAGGGAGGCAACACAGATTGGTCCGTGAAATGAAAATTCAGGTGACAAACGTTATTTTACTTTATGAAATAATGGTATTGAACATTATGGGATTGTGCAATACATATCGATATACCTGTACTGTATACTCACAGTTGAGACCATATTACAGTTTACTGTCTATTCTATTGATGCAAATTTATCTTTTGTGTTCATGTGCATCTTTATGTTTGTATACTGACTTAGTATATCAGCCTCCTTTCACCTCATTCAAACTAGCAATCATTTGGTGGATTGCAGCTTTTACTCAGGTGACCTCATGGGTTTAACCCCCATCAACACCACAGCAGTTAATTCGTATACAGTGCCCTAATGAGACATTTCAAACCTTTTGAATCATTTTTTATAAACAAATAAATGTATCCACTCAGCTCTATAGATTTAAGTCAGCCATCGCGTGCCCAGGTGGGACCCGGGGCCACAGGTTGGGAACCCCCTGCTCTAACCCCGCAGGTGTGCGTGTGCTCCTTACTGGTAGGTCCACGCTGACGTCCGTCCCGTCCAGCAGGGACACACGGCAGGTGATGATTGACTTGGCTTCGCCGGCGGCTGGTATGTGTGTGATGGCGTGCTGGGCCTCGCGCAGGCGGGTCTTCTCCGCGTGCTTCCGGATAGAGCGCCGGCCCAGCGTCCGGCGCAGGAAACTCAGCATGGTGGCAAAGAGGAAGAGGAGGAGGAGGAGAAGAAGGAGGGCCTACCAGTACCTGGCAGGGACAAAGGAAGGCTCTGTGATGTAACCCTTTAACAAGAGGCTGACGGACTGTAAAATAATAGGGGGTTTTGTCACCAAGTAACCCGACTGGTTGAGGAGCAGGGCATTAACACTGCCAGGGGGTTAGTTGTTGAATTCCCACTGGGGCCACCCATGCTGAGGTCGTAGGAATGCACGGTTTAAATAAAGCATGGGTCAAAACATCCACCAAATAGCATAAACATATTGAGACCTATTGTGAGCTTCCCTATGACTTTGCTTGTGCTAATAAGCAAGAAAACTTTCTTAATTATACAAGTGTGCATTTAGAGGTCTACAAAGTGTGTATCCTTAGGCTTTTGTTTTCCCTGGTTGTATAGGTCACCAGCAGGTCTTTCGGTTGTGCAACAGATCCCAATTATGTCAAAATCCAAGCACTTGAATAGCATAACCTTTTATCACGTATTACGAGCAGTGTCGCCTGATGATAAACTGGTCCAACTCGTTGTTCGGAACCAAACAACATAAAGACTGTCTGCCAGAATTACCAGTCTGTTGGTTAACGAGCACAGCCGATTTAACAGATGATAAGCAGCATTTAGTAGCATATTAGATATTCACATTGAAGGCCTTATGGACATGAAGGTCGTTTCCGAGACAAACTAATAATTTCTCATTTCTCAATTTCTCAAGTTCTCATATTTGCATCACTAAAAGTTAAATATTCAATTCGATTCAAAGGGGCCCAATTGGGATGGAAAATAAACATTTACCTTGCCAAACCAGTATTAAAATTAATTACAGGAGAAATTATTATTAAAGTGTCAAATGGAAACATTTTAAACATGCAGCCAAAATCCATCCCATTTCCCTGTGTGGTGAGCACTACTAGGAGAGGGCCCCCAGAGGCTCAGCGGTGTGCAACAGGTCGAGCTGATCTGCAAAGCGCCGCTTTAGTTTCATTGAGAAACACGCAGTATATAATACTACGAAACACATTTGTTTGACACATTAGAGATGTTAGGAATGATATTATTAATGTATCCCTCATATATACAAGCGCACACACACACAAGCATCCACAACTGCAGGATGGAACAAACGGACACTTGCTCCGCCATCAGACACTTGTAGATTCCTCCAAATCCCGAAAATAAATAATAGGTCTACTTACAAAACTTAAAAGAGACTCCAGGGGGGCTTCACAGTGAGGACCCGTCCTCTCGCATCGTCCGAGGATCAATCATCGACCTTTACAATCCCATATTGAGGAGTAAGTTGTTTTTATCCCCTCGCCGCCGCCGCTGCTCCTCTCTGGATATTTCTCTGTGCAGGTCCCAACAACAGTGGGAGGAGCCTAGGGTCCCCCTCCGGATCTGACGTCAGGGTCCCAACACAACAGTGGGCGGGGCCGAGATATTCTTCCGGATGTGACCAAATCATTTGTATAATATTTGAAAACGTTTTCAGGTATATCAATTCTTATTTGCATGTTTGGGTATCTACATTTATATATTATTATTGGGTGCCTAAAATGTTGATTAGTATAATTATTTAAAAAACCTTACTACCAATTCTTGGTATTTTCTGTCCTAACACATTTCATACAATTAAGTTGTAAGAAGTGTATATGAAAATGTTTTCTGATGGAATTTGCAGTAAGATATTGAGTAAACTAAATCAATTAATTAATAGCAAATTATTAGCAAATTCTTAACTTAAGTTGAACAAGTAAAGAGTTTGTTTTCCAATATAAATTTCCAAAACTTGAAGGTAAACCTTTATGGCTGACATGTTTATTCAACAGTAGCTCCCCCCTCTGGTGAAACCTGATGTCAATGGAGGTGTCGCTACCAGTGCATTCCAGTTCATTTGGTCTTTGCAGTCAAGGATAAAACACACCCATTAAGAAGTAGAAATATAATTACAGTATAAAGTATTTAAAGTTGTTTCTGGGATATCACTGCAGGATATGTATATAAAGACGCTTTATATACATATCCTTTATATCCATATTTTAAAGACCTTTTCCTCCCCACTCCCACTTTTTAACTGCAATTCATATTTAGCTTCCAGGACTTTTGCCTACAGGAGTTTGTTCCTCAGACTCAATTAACTAAACTCTCTGCATAACCTCCCTTTCACAATGTGGACGAGCAAGGTGAACTGAACCCAGGTCTCTGTGCTTGGACAGACACTCGCTAATTGGTGACAAGCTTGCTTATAGAGACCCAGGAAACCTAGGAGATATCCAACTGTCTAGGAAACATTGGCAAGTACCATACAGTAGTCTGGTGTCATCTTGTATTTGTTGTAATAGATCGAGTCAAGCCATCGTCTCAGTACACCATATTGTGTCTCGTTATGATGATCTGCAAAGTAAAGTGAATGTAAACAAAAATAAACCAGTCTAAAACGGAACAAAAAAAACAACAGTTTCAACTCACAAAAGATTTTCCCTTTTATTTTAAATATTTTTCATATACAACATTGTATTTACAAGGTCTAGTATTATTTACACAAAATAAACAAGTGGCACGGTGAAGTTAGGAGTTCTCTATTTGTTTCTTGTTCCCTACAGGTGTCTTTATTTTTTTTTTTTTAAAACAAAAACAAAAAAATAAAACGATAAATAAAAAAAGACAACTGATCGAAGAGGACCCTTTTTCGGTCTCAGACTTATTTTTCAGTAGCACTACCGTTTTCTGCAAAGTGCCGTCCTTTCTCTAGTTAGCTAGAATGCGTCTCATTTATTTTTTTCTTATTCATTACAAAAATACCATTCAGCTAACCCCTCTCGCCCTCCCCTTTAGGCAACCGCTAACCAGTACCCTAAACGCAAACACACCAGTACCCTCTATGTTGGAGAAACACAACATTTTGAACATTATGAGAGCGCTCATTGCTGGACATTTGTGAACATGAATCTTAAGATACGCCCCCGACTCAGATTTTCACATAAAGGGAAAAAAACAACAAAAAGCTTTCAATGTTGCTGTACTTCCTGTCTCGAGTCATGATTCCTGTCATTCCTCCTGGGAAAAAGGTTGAATGTCTTGTGATTATTTTTAACATCACCTCTGGATAACAGGTTGGCAGTCTCAAAGTTTTGTTTTTTTAAGTTTCACCCAGTTATAAAAACCTGTTCTTCTGGCTTAAACTGCAAATTAAAAAGCACAACCCAAAAAAAAACACAATTAAAATAATCCTTGAAGATTGACTTGATTTAACCTTTGTGATAATTCATTTGTCGGAGCGATTCAAGCTTAAAATACTCTTGTTCAATTGTAAAAAACAAAAACAACACCACAAATCAATCAACCCACCAACCCATCAAGCATTCAAAAAGAAAAAAATAGCCTCTGTAGGCCCTCATGTTTACAATGAGATGTGTTGTCGTATGCGTTTACTGTTGCCTTCAAACTCTGCAGACTGAAGCAGAGCGTTGGATCTGTGTAACTGGATCCAACATGGAGGCCTTGGGAAGAACTCATGTGAAGGTGAGGCAGATGGGTTTGTGTCTGAGTGGCCTTTAGAGATGATTGGCTGTATAGGGGTCTCTCTCTCTCTCTCTCTCTCTCTCTCTCTCTCTCTCTCTCTCTCTCTCTCTCTCTCTCTCTCTCTCTCTCTCTCTCTCTCTCTCTCTCTCTCTCTCTCTCTCTCTCTCTCAGCAGACTAGGTCAGGCTTCTGGTTTGCACTGAAGACGTCAGGAAGAGTTTGAGGGTGCTCATGTGTGACTAGCGAGAACCCTGCAGTGCGGGCCCGGGGTAGGGTAGGATCAGTCGGTTGACCCCGTGCAGCGTTTCCATCAGCTCAGGTATAGCTCCAACCACCGGGCTTTATGGCGGGAGGGGGTATCCTTATAGGACCGGGGTCATATGGGATAGGAACCAGCGCACACGGGTGGCCGCGGATTCACCCGTTTCTCAAAGAAAACGCTAATGGAAAATCAGGATCACACTGGAAAGAAGACGCATGAAAATAAGACACGTCACTGAACCTCCGCAAAGATGATGACGATGATGATGAGGGGAGACACAGGGCAGCCGAGCAGCACACACAACAGCCACACAAAGACACGCACGCAGTAGGCCTATCCAGTAGGATGTAAGCACGCACTAAAGTCAATAATGTGAAGAGTACCCGAAGCTCAGTCAGTATTTAAAATTAAATAATTCAAATATTTGAATCAAGGGACTGCAGCGTTTTAAACTGCCAATCACTCTCAAAAAACACACCCTCATCAGTCGGTCTCCCCCGATTACATTATCTTTGTTGGATAAAATACATTTAATTGAAAAATATGAATTAAAATCACAATTAGTTATTAACGTACCGCTTTAATTGTCAGACTGGGTAAACGGTGCTGCTAGTTCGGACGCACTCGGGACTGGTTGGGGAACTGGGGAATGCCAGGAGATAGCTTAAGGAGTTTTTAAAACAGGCTTATACGCGCTTATTGCCCTGATACTGGTTTTGAAGCATCCCGTTTTTATTAATTTACCCTCTGGGACACAGAGATTGCTGGGGTACACTAAGGACACCAACCAAATTTTAAACCCCACCCTCTTGGTGGTGTTGGTGTATAGAAAATATACTGGTTGTTGAAGTTGGGAACTTTCTCTGTAATGACATTGCTACCGCGGTCGCCCCTGACTACAGGCGCTGCCCGGACAGACGGGTGTCCTGGACAGACCGATGACCTGAAGCTTGGAAACCGGTTTTATTTTAACAGCCAACTGAAATGGCCACTCTAGAGATAAACTTGTGTATTTGTATACATACGTGCGTGTGTGTTTTTTTGTGTATGTGTTTGTATACATATGTGTGTGTGTGTGTTTGTGGCTATGAGTGCGTGTGTGTGTGTGTGTGTGTGTGTGGCTATGAGTGAGTGTTTGTATGTGTGATGTGTGTGTGTGCCTTTCCGTCTGTATGTGCATGTGTTTAATTTGTGTGTGTGTGTGTGCTCTCACACAAAGTTTACAAGGCGGGGGAGGGTTGGGGGGGGGGGGGGGGGGGGGGGGCGGGAACAAGATGAGACCCTAAGTGCTTCTCTCCGTCTCGCTGACCATCCGGGGGGGGGCTGGCGGAGAAAGCAGAATAAAGTATCAAATCAAGAACAATAAATTAAAAACCACTGTCTTTTCTTTTTCTTTTAGTTAAGAAGGATTAAAAAAGGAAATTAAGAGTTGGGGAGTCAAGGAATCACACTACGATTTTTAAAAAGCTATGATTTCACCAGGGGAGCTAGACTCGCACTAACAAAACAGACAACTTGTCGTGTTCGGGGAACAAGCTCGGACACCAACATAAAACACAATAAATACTCTTTAAAAAAAAAAAGAAGCAAAACACAGTTCATTTCTCTATCAGCCAGAAGGACGCGGAGTAAAATGTAAAAAAAGAAACGAAAAAGAAGACTCCTTCTGACCGAGAGGAGGGAAGAGGCCGGTACAAAAGAAAAGAAAGTAGAATAAAACAACCTCTATCTAAAGTGTTGGCGCCCCTCCCCCTTGATACGTATGGCACTACAGCGACACCCCACTACAGTTTATTGTCTCTTCTCTCTCTCAATGTTTTCCTCTCTTTCTTTTTTTAATCGTTTAGTTTACCCAGAACACACAGCGTCCCTAATGGTACCTATTCAACACGGCTGGCATTCTACTCCTCCACCAGATCTTGTTCGCGTTTCTTCTCCTCCTTTGCTCTTGTCGCTTGTTCATTTTTTATTTGTCGTTTTCGTTTTCTCTCTTTTTTTGTTCTTTTTCTCTAAATCGGCGTAAAGTGCAACAGTGCTTTTTGTTCAATCCTCCGGCCACTTCCTCGTGCAACCCTCCCCCCCCCCCAGCCTCGTTTCCCACTCCCCCTCTGCCAAAGGTCAAAGGGTCACGGGTCGACGGGGTCAGGTTCAGATTGGGGTTGGGGTTCAGGGTTCAAGCTGGCCTCGCTGGTCACACTCGTCGCGCTGGCAACGCTGGGCTCCTCCAGCTCCTCTTCCTCCTCTTCCTCCTCCTCCACCACCCGTCCCACGTCCAAAACCTCGACATCGTCGTCGTCATCATCATCCTCATCGTCATCGTCATCATCCTCATCCTCATCCTCGTCGTCCTCATCCTCGTCATCTTCGTCCTGGTCCAGACCCCCGTCCATGTCCATCTCCTCATCCTCCTCCAGCGCAGCCTCCCCTCCATCGTTCCCCGCCTCCAGCTCCTGGCCGCCCCGCTCCTCCTCCGCCTCCCTCTCCCTCGGCTGGAAGAGTCCCGCCTTGACAGGGGAGACCAGCCCCTCCTCGAACACCTTCAGGATGGCCTCGCACACAAAACGATACTGGCTCTATCGAGGGAGAGAGCGAGAGAGAGCGAGAGCGAGAGCGAGAGGGAGAGAGAGAGAGAGAGAGAGAGAGAGGTGAAATGGACAAACATAAGGATATAGGAGGTGAGTCCAGATAGAGCGATGGAAAATGAAATAAAAAGCATTTAGAAACACAGTTTGAATATGATGTTGTTCAAAGAACCGCAAGAAACAGCAGGGGGCTGTATATGTATGTATGTTATTGAAAGAATGAATGAAGGAATGAGTGTCTGTGTGCATGCCCACATGCGTGCATACGTACTGGGGTCTGGATCATCATGGCCCGCTGGTCCCTCATGGTCCTCACGATGTCCAGCGGGTGGACCGGCTGACCGTACTCCATCAGACACAACGCTGTCTCCATGGTTACCAGCACCCCCGTGCGACCTATCCCAGCACTGAGAGGGAGGAAGGGGAGAGAGACAGAGGGATACATCAATATGTAAAGAGAGAGAAGGAGATGAGAGAGAGGGAGAAATGAGGCAAATAGGGGAGACGTTTTAAGGAGTTCCAGGCGGCATAAATTATTTCTTAATCGACACTGACACTGCGCCAACACTGCGTCGGGATCTCCATGAAAACAATCTTGTTTTAGCTGCAACATAATAAAGATATATCTATGTTTGATGAAGTAACACGACAAATTCCAGCTTTGTAAATGCAGCAACAGCGCGCGCACACACACACACACACACCTGCAGTGGACCACCATGGGCTGGTCCCGTCCGGCCCGCTTGCTGCGGACCAGCGCCACAAAGTCCAGGAAGTCTGTGGAGTCGTCGGGAACGCCGTGGTCGGGCCACGCCACGTACTGGATCTGGGTCAGCTCCCTCTCCTGCTCACTCTGATACCACACACAACAGGGGGACACACAAACACACACACAGACACACACACACACTGCATTAGGCACGACTCAAAATCTTCTTCCTCTAAAACGTTCCCTACTGGCGTCACCATGGAAACACATCTATCTCCACGGCAACGGACACAGGCGGAGGGTGATGGTAATTGGCTCCCTCTGTGGAGACGTGTGTTTTAAAGGTCACATGGGACGGAGAACACACACATGGACCTCTGGGCCTTTAGCCATGTCGCATCTCATTAAGTATAACACTCACTTAACTCTCTTATTATTATGACTAGTTTTTGTGCGCAAATTTCAACCTCTAGTTGTAATTAACAGTTAACAATTGTTCAATGGAAAGTGTAGTACTATGTACTATGCATGCAAATCAATTATTAAATAGCTTTTATTGTTATTAAGGGCTGACAAATGCAAGGCAACTACTAATGGTTAGTTGAAAATAATAATCATTGAGATTAAACATCTTTTCCAGTGTCCTGGCCAAGACAGGCAGCAGTAGCCTACAGTCACACATAGCATACAGACAAACATAAGACAACTAAAACAGTCCGCAGGGGGAGGGGCGGATATCAATATCGCAAGATATTTCGGGAGGCTCAAGGAGGAGCGTAATATAAAGTTTGAGCAACAAAGTGTAAAGACATTTCGGGAGGCTCAAGGAGGAGGGTAACATTACATTTGAGCAACAAAGTGTAGTCTTCTGGTGGACTCTATAGACATGATTCAACATACTGTGTTATTTACATATTTTCGTTGTGTTATAGGGACACTGTCACTTTAAGATCATGTCACTTGTGTGTTGATATGCCGGTCGGCGCGATGTTTGAATTTAACGGTTTTTATATGACCAAATGAACGACCTGCCGTTGCTTGTCGAGGTCAGAAATAGTCTCTTCCCTTCTTACAACGCAATTTCTACAGTCTATAGGCAGAACGTGTTACCTGGGAGAGTTTGTCGACGGCGGAACCGTTATGTTTACAAACATAACGTTTTACCTGGGCAAGTGTGTCGATGACAGTGAGTGTTAAGTATAACACTCACTTAACTCTTTTATTATTATGATTATACGTGTAGCATCTCATTAAGTACAGCATATTACATCCGTGACTCTTATTATTATGATTACACCTGTCGCATCCAATTAAGTATAAACCACCCTTTACTCTCTTAAAAACAGAAAATAGCTTCATGAAGAAACAGTGAGTTAGACAGGAAGATATGAGAGAGAGAGAGGGGAGGACAATGCAAATGTAAATGACCACGGGCAGGAATCAATCCCGGGTCTTGACAGTAAGGAGTGACCCTTAATGGTACGCGCACTACCTGGTGGGCCCCTAAGGAGATGCGCTCTCTCTCTCTCTCTTTCTCTCCGTCTCCCTCTCCGTCTCTCTCTCTCTCTCTCCGTCTCTCTCTCTCTCTCTCTCTCTCGACTGACTCGTCATGGAAACCAGAGCCTGGTGCTTGTCCTGCATGCGGAGCCAGGAAAAGAACAGCCCACACCGGTTGCTGTGGCAACGCACCTCCTCGGGGCCGGAACAGCTCATCCCTACCCCCCTCCTGTCCCGCGACTCGCTCGCTCCGCTCTCATCTCATATTATTTTCTTCACTGATCCTTCTCTTCTATCCTTTTCTCTACTTCCTGTTCCATCACACGTGTCACTTCCTTCGTGCGTCGCCTGTCACAGTGCATTATGTCACGTGCATGGAGAGCACTGTTTGTGTGTGTGTGTGTGTTTGTGTTTGTGTACACACAGGCTTGACATTTCTGTGTGAATCTTTTGCTTTGTATCTGTATGTGTGTGTGTGTTTGTGTGTGTGTCACCTGAGAGTGTACGCATGTAACCTGAGAATGTGTGTGTGTTACCTGAGAGTGCGTGCGTGTTACCTGAGAGAGTGTGTGTGTGTGTGTCTGTGTGTGCTACCTGAATGTGTGTGAGGGTCATCTCTCGGACCAGGAAAGCAGCGTTGCCCTCCTCTGTGTGGCACGTCACCGAGAAGCCCCCGTAGGTGGCGCTGTTCCCCGGGTTGGGCCAGTACTGGTGGCATTTCACCTGCATGACGGATGGAACCGCAGAACATACATCAAATAAATATTTCTCAAGAAGATACTTTTTTCTAATCTATTATAATGTAATAATTAGAATTGAGTCGGAACAAATGTATTTGCAGGGAGCCCGGTTTTTATTTAATTTAGATACAATTAATTCACTGGTGGCAGTTCACCAGGTAGAGCGCGTACCATTAAGGGTCACTCCTTACTGCCAAGACCCGGGTTCGAAGGGCAACAATCTATTAAAAACCATGGTGGCACTTAAAAAAAAACATTTGTAATTTGAAAGTTAATCAATTGCTCCAGAGTGACCGTGAATTCAGAAAGATGTCCTTAATGAAAAGGGAAATGGTCCGGGGCCTCTTCCTCATCCAGGACGACTACAAGTTAGGCGGCGGACATTGAGGGAACCAACCCTTCGGCCGGGCTCCCGACACCATGACCACACCCAGACCGACCCCCTCCCTCTCCCACAACCAGCCCTGCTGCCTGCTGCGTACCCGGCCTCGCTCCACCTGGGTGGTCAGCATGACCACCATGGAGGAACCCTGCTCCCAGCTCATCTGCCAGAAGTCGGGGCAGGTGTTGGGCAGCGGGCCCTGGCACGCGATGTAGCGGTTGATCAGGCTGGAGGCGGGGATCTCCATCTGTAGACACAGATATGGGGTTAGATATGGAGATAGAGCGAGAGAGAGAGAGAGAGAGAAGAGAAGAGAAGAGAGAGAGAGAGAGAGAGAGAGAGAGAGAGAATTTACTTCCATATCTACTTTGCGGCCTTTATTTAGTTTGTTTTTGTGTATAAATATTATCATTTGTCATGTTTGAAACACTATATACTCAAGGGTTTAAACGTTACTTCTTAAACATTGTACGTGCTTTGACTTGAATTTAGAGAGGAAGAAAAAAAATAGAAAGTGAGAAAGAAAGAGGAAAGATAGAAAAAAAAGCAGCCAGATGGACATTGCACTGGACTGAGGCAATTCCCGCACCCTCTGTCCCACTTCAAATAAAATACAACACTGTGGTTTCATATGGCGGCTTGTTTACAAGCCGCCGCATAATGCATATAAAAGCAGCTATCTAGACAAGACTCCAACTCATCCTTATCACGTGAACGCCTAACAATAAACACACAGACAGGACGGACCAAAGACCTGCCGAAGCTGGCCAGAAAGGGATTAATCACACACATTAACACACGTTACAGTGTACACATATCTGCCATCTCTAGTCACGCACACACTTTGTTGCCTTGACGATGGCCACTGAGAATCTCAGTTGCTGTGCGTTGGAAATCAACAATTGGCCAAATAAGGACAAAGATCTGACACGTCGGACTCAGCTTCCTCTACCAATGCGCCCGTGCCTGTCTCCCGAACATTGGCATTGTGTCGGTTCATTTTCGGTGACAGTTTATTTCCAAGTCATTAGGCTCAGGCACTAATTTCGCTAGCGAACAGCGCAACACAGGGGCTAGGAAAATTAGCATGGCACTGGCTTTCCAGTAGCATCTTAGCGGCTCTGTGTCTGTTTGTTTGTTGCCCGGTAACACTCGTCCTCTAGACTCAGCTGTTTCCCCAATGATTCACTGGCACCCCTGTAGTGTGTCAGCTGAGTAGGGAAGCATGTCAGCTTATTTATTAACAAAAACCAATGGAAGTTTTTAAGAATGGATCAAGGAATCATCAGTGCAAACTCTTATCTGTAAACATTTGACCAGAAGTGGATCTTCTGCATAAAAAAGTTTGTCTATAAAAAGGAATACATTAAAAAACAATGCAAGAGGAGAAAAAGACAAAGGGAGCAGAAGGTGTGATGAAGTCATCATCACTGTGCAAAAACACCTTACAAACCGCATATTCACCTGAATTAATGGCTCCCTTTAATAGAAACAATTAAAACCTGTGATTTAGCAACCAAAGAGCTGTTTCCTCAGTGATAACAACATCCAGGAGAGAGACAGAGACAGGAGAGAGACAGAAAAAGAGAAAGGAGAAAGAGACTCACGTTGATGTAATTTGCATTGATGTAGTCATCTGTGCTTTTTAGAATGACCCGCGTGGCATCGTCTAGAGACAGATATAAAAAGTATGAGAGAGATTGATATAAATATATTGTATATAGACAGCAATAAGCAACATAAGGTCACACACCTCTCCATACCAATAATGTAAATACATAGAAATGCATCATGACTACCATAGATATGACATAAGTGTGTTTGGAGGTGACTACTTAGAGGAGATACATCTCTAATTTAGACATTAAAGTCTACAGGAGTGACGGAGTTCAGTAAAGAATTTTTTAGTCATGACAGTATACTAAACTGTCTACTATACAATTTAGACAGTATATTAGTGTCTACGGGAGGGACAAAGTACACAAAGAGATGTCTAGTGAAGACAGTATACAGAAGAGGTCAACTATACAGTCTAGACAATATATTAGTGTGCGTGGGACTATGCAAAATGAAGAGACGTCTAGTGAAGACAGTACATAATAGATGTCTACTGCAGAGTCTAGACCGCATGTTAGTTTGTTGGGGGCGACCATCTACAGTAGAGATGTCTCTGTAGTCAGTTTAAAACAGTGAGGTTAGGGGGTGACTACATAAAGGGAGAGATGTTTCTGTATGCAGTGTAAAACAGTGATGTTGGGGACTACTCACAAGAGAGATAATAATAATAATAATAATAATAATAATAATAATAATAATAATAATAATAATAACTTAAATTTACATAGCGCCTTTCAAGGTACCCAAGGACGCTTAACACGAGTGGGAATGGGGGTATGGGGTGGGGGGCAGGGAGTGTTAAGGAGGATAGGTCAAGGAGAGGTCTCTGTAGAGAGTATAAAACTGTGACTTTGGGGCGATGACTATGTACAGGAAGAGATGTTGCTGTAGTCAGTACAAAACAGTTATTCTAGGGGGTGACTACGTACAGGGAGAGATGTCTCTGTAGCGGTTCTTGGAGACGTTCTGAGGTAATTTGGCACACAACATGGTCATCCCGGGCCTTTTCCGGTACAGTTGCTGCAGAGAGAAACACATTAAAAGAATTTGTTAACAATGTCATGTACAGATTCTTTTTGTAGCCATCCATTTTCCCTCATTTCATCCCAGATCATTCACAGACGAGAAGAAAGTTTAAGTAAGGGATAATGCCCGACGAGGTGTCCATTATCAGGAATTAATGGTCTTCGCGGAGGCAATTAATTCCTGATAATGGACACCTCGAAGGGCATTATCCCGCTTATACCATGGTCACTTGCCAAAGAATATAAATATATATAAATTTATAATTCGAAATTCGTCCCAGCCTTTGTACCACAGATACTCTATGGTCTATAGCATATAACCGCGTTGTCTGATTACAGTTTAATTCATTTTCACAATTTACCAGCCCTAAAGCTGAACAGACAAATTGACTGGAACTAATTAGCAGGTGTCTGTATATCAGGGGTTAATGCACACCCTGCAGCCAATCAGAATCAAGTATTCCCCCAGACCATGGTATAAGAATAAGTAAAATACAATTTCAACGAAAGTTGCATTGAATTGTAGTGAACACTATACACTTCCATGTGCAACTAAATGTTTAGTTTGCAAGCAAGTCACTTAGGCTCTAAGTGTCTGCTAAAAGACTTTTACACACCCAATACCGTTTTAAATGTTTTATCTGACTAAGTGCTATACTCTTTAAGAGATGCTAATGGAAACCATTTGTGATTCTCAAATCTGTAAACGCCACCCGAAACATCATCTGTCATCCGAATCAGTTTGAAATATACACCATTTGACTCTACTGCATGTAGGTGGTGCTCAGCTGCTGTACCATGGTGCGAACGCGTACATGTCATACATTGCCCTTGCAGCGCTATATATATTGTTGCCATGTGCGAATACACAGTATCAATTATGCAAACATGTGATTATAGGAGAGAGCATGTGTTTGCTTGTGTGTGCTTGAACTTGTCACTGTAAATGGTTAGCCACATGCGTGCAGGTTTTTATGAGGCGTCACCCCCGTTCTGTGTTTGAGTTTTGTGTGTTTAGAGAGGGTGCGTGTGCATGTCTAGTGTGAGTATGTATGTCTGTATGTGTGTGCCAGCTTAACATTCCTCTGCACTAAGAATCCAGAGGGATGTTCAAACAGGAAGTGGTTAAGTGGGTCTGATAAACGACAGGAAGTGGCAGGAATGTGGAGGAGGAAATCATGTGACAGATCTCTCTCTCTCCTGTCACGCTGTCACACAGAGACCAGCAGAAGCTCTGTGTGTGTGTGTGTGTGTGTGTGTGTGTGTGTGTGTGTGTGTGTGTGTGTGTGTGTGTGTGTGTGTGTGTGTGTGTGTGTGTGTGTGTGGAATATGTGGCAGTGTTATAGACTGCTCCATACCTTTCCGGCCGGGTCAGTCAGAGAACACATGTTCACAAAAAGATGAACTTACTAAATGACAAATAGCTAGCTATCTAAAGCCCTATTCCCACTGGACCAAAAACCAGCCAACACCCACTAACATCAGCCGTCGTCTTTACAATAAAATGTTAAAATCGGCATTCAGTCCAGGGACCAATGGCTCTGCTCTAGTAGCAGGTATTTATCGGCTCCAGTCCAATAGAATTATGGAAAAATGGCAGCTGGGTGGACATTTTTCCTTTTCCAGCACGATGATATCGCAATCTTCAAATTCATGTCAAACTGTCTCAGTATGGTTCTACTTGCAAAGCAGAGATTGACTAACTACAAAACTAAGCAACTAGTTAACTAACACATTCAAAGGGGTAGTCTAGTCTTAGTCGACATCGAAGTGTGCCAGTTTGGCTCCGCTGCCAAAGCGTTCTTTCAGGGATGAATTATGTTGTTTAACTTGTTAGTTAATCACTTAAGTTCTAGTCTTACATCAAACTGAGCCAGCAGGGCTCCGCTGATCAGGCCTTCCTTCAGGGCCACCATGGAGTCCCTCCAGGCGTGCTGGTCCGTCTGCCCCGGGTCCAGGGCCGACTTCTCAGGGATGTACTGGAAGTCTGGCTCTGAGTCCGCCTTCTCCTCCACCACATCGTAGATCGCTGTGAGACACACACACACACACACACACACACACACACACACACACACACACACACACACACACACACACACACACACACACACACACACACACACACGAGAACCTGTCATCCTCTCTGCTGATTGGGCTTGATCTTGGGTTTGAATCCAAGCTGCTAACCCCTTACCCATGCCTTGTTGACTTTGGATTAAAGTGTGCACAGAAAATGAAAATAAATAAAGTGGAAAAAAAGTGTGAAAGCAAGGTAATGGAGTCCTTAAGTTTTCCGGTAAATGATAGAGCTCTGACTGTTTGCGTGCGTGTGCGTGTGTGTGTGTGTGTGTGTGTGTGTGTGTGTGTGTGTGTGTGTGTGTGTGTGTGCGTGTGTGTGTGTGAAATATGTGGCAGTGTTGTATGTAGGTTAGCTGCCTTCCATTTTTAATTTTTCCATTTCCCACCAAGAAAGGCTGAATCACAAGATGCCCTGAGGTTTTCTTTCTGTCAGTGGGCTGAAATATATTCACAGTTTAATTATGTCAGCTCAAACTACTCTATAATAAAAACCACCATGCATATTGCAGTACTAAAAATGCTATGTGCATGCTATGTGCAAATATATGTGCATATGGCACGTCACATATGTGCTGGTCTGCATGACAGGATAAATTGCCCACACCTCGGAATGACCCAGTTAAAAAGCGAGCATTTCAATCTGTGACCCGCTGAACACATTGTTTAACCTCCGACATTTCCCTGGTTTCCAATCCGCCCAGCGCACAGTACCGGAGAGGGAAGTAAGGCTGAAGTACGTCTCGTGGGATTTTAACAGCTGTATAACTCAGAGCCCAGAGAGATTTAGAAACTACCGGTAAAACTTGTTATGAGTTATTATGGAGCTCATGTATATACATACAAAAATAATCCATACTACTTTATGGTCTATCCACTTTAAACTGATGAAATGGAAGAAAACACAACTCGACCCGATGATGTTTACACTTTGCAGAAGTGCTCCACTATTGATACTAGGCTATGACCTCCAAGTCTCTAAATTATTAACGTAAACCTGAAGAATCTCCCTGACCATTGAAATGAAAGCGTGAAAAAGGGAAAGAACGACGGAAAGAAAGACTGTAATAGTGAAAGAAAGAGTGAATAATTGAAATACTGAAGGAAGGAAAGAAAAAAAGGAGAGAAACAAGGAAAGTTAGAAGGAAAGTAGTGAAAGAATGAATAGGAAAAAAATAAAATGTATGTTTTACAATCTAGAGCCGAGGGCCAGTAGCGAGGAAGTGGGTGGAGTCTGTGAGTGGGTGGAGTCTGTGAGTGGGTGGAGTCTGTGAGTGGGTGGAGTCTGTGAGTGGGTGGAGTCTCTGGGTGTGGGGAGGCTGATTGATTGAGACCTGTCGTGGGCAGGGTCTAAGAAGGTTTAGACGCCGTTCAAACATTGAGATGTATACATAGAGGCAGCATTGACTGTTTTGGCCCGTTGCTGCGATACATCAGTTGCCATATTGGGGAGGCCAAGACCGGCATGTAAACAAACAGGCCTACAAGTAAACAGGGAATCCATGTTTGGTCTTTATAAAAAACACTATAACATAGACATTTATCAATCAATTTCAATGAGGCGTTTATATTCAGGGTTTATGATCTACGTGAATAACAAAAAGAGGCATGTAAAATATATATGATAGGACTGAATTTGTGTATTAAATGAACTCATTGAAATCTCATAAGAAATCTAAACGTGAAGAAGAATGTCAGCATGTGCATGTGTGTATGCATAACATGAATAACTTCAATAAATATTAAATCCGTTCAAATGTCTGGGCAACCCACCGTTTGGCCTGACCAATAGGATGAGCTCGCCGGAGTGGCTCTCACAGCTGGCCTTGATGAACATGACCACCTGGTCGTGGGTGTGGTCCGAGATGTCCCGCCCGTTAATAAGGACCACCTGGTCGCCCTCGTTAAGGCGTGGCACACAGAGGTCAGCCTGGAGAGAGGGGAGTGAGGGGAGGGTGGGAGAGAGAGGGGAGAGAGGGAGGATCAGGGAGAGAGAAAGGGCTTTTGTGTTTAGAATTCTAAACAACACAGTGGAAATTTACACCGATGGAGTGATAAACGCACATATTGAGACATGTTTTTAGGAAGAAATTCATGCTCAAAAAGCTCTTAAAAACACATTGTCTCAGTGCCACATCAGACCAAAATGTCCACAATTATTTGAAACAAAAAAGTAGCGTTTGAGTATTTGTTTGGACTCGTGTTTGTTTGGACTCAAGTGTGAGCGTGAGCATGTGTGTGTGTAGTGTACATACTGATGTGCCAGGGGCAACTCTTGACACAATGATTGGCATCTTCTGGTCGGCTCCGCCCTGGACGGAGGAGGGGAAGAAAGTAAGAGGAGGGAGAGGGAGATAAAAACAAAAGAAAGTTCAATGACAACCACAATGTTTTTCACAACAAAGCAGAAAAAAAAAGAAGAACGCTCTGTGCCACATCGTGACTGAAGAGTAGCACAATGGACAGAACCACAGTACAATCATACACAAAACCATATGTTATATTTATATATGTAATCAATGGAAGCAGTCTGCCGCTGACCTTGACGTTGAAGCCGAAGCGTCCGTGCTCGTCGGGCTTGATCTTGATGAGCACCAGGTTGTCATGGGGAACCACTCCGTTCAGCTGGGGGAGGAGATACACGGCGTGATTACGTGATCCCCCCAACACAATAGCATGACACGCACACATACAGCTCTCTCTACCCCATGCTGACACGGAGCAACACTGACTCTTTGCACTAGAATGCCGGGGGCGCGATTACTAGGTCCAGTCTCTCAATCCACGCCACACCAACACCACCACAACATCTCGCACGGAACTCAAAATTCCTGAATCTGAATCTTTCAGCGCACTGCACCAGACCGGCACGACATTATGGAGATGCCTTTCAAAAATCAAGCGGGGGAGGTTTGGTCTTGGTAACAACAGCATGGTGGGCGTGAAGTGGGGACTGACCGTGGTCTTGTCGGTGTTGACTGGCACGTCGTACATCTCGTTGAGGTGGTTGTCCAGCAGGCTCTGCTGGGAGTGGGCCTGGATGATCTGGCTCAGGGTCTTTCTGCTCAGCTGCTTTGGGGGCAGAGCGGGGGGAAGGCCGTCCACGCCCTCGGGAGACCTGCCGCGGCGGAGGGGCGAACGCAGATGGATAACGGTTACCTTTGATTATAGCGTTAGTATTTAGAAACATTACAAGGACATCCTTCAAACTTGTGGGAACACTGAACAAACTGAGGGCTAGCTGTGTAACTAGATTAATTACTAGCGCTCCCTCGTAGCAGTACCGCTATAGCTCCGTGAAGCTAGCTGTGACGCTAAGGAGTGAGGAAATAGAAGACGGACTGGTAAATAAGAAAACAAAATAGACAAAAAGAAAAAGTGAAAGAGGAGCAGAGAAAGAGCAGGGGGATGGTAATGTGTTTCTCGAGACGCATTGAGCTCCCGAGAAGGGTAAGGGATAAAGAAAGCTGGTTTCCCCACTCCCCACACATTCAGAACGTGTGTGTGTGTGTGTGCGTGCGTGCGTGCGTGCGTGCGTGCGTGCGTGCGTGCGTGTGCACTCTGCAGGGGGTTTGGGCATCAGTCAAAGCACATCGTCTTTGTTTGGGTTGCGACTGCTAGTGCCACTTTGTGCCTGACACACACACACACACACACACACACACACACACACACACACACACACACACACACACACACACACACACACACACCTCTCGCTCTCTCTCTTTAGGGTGTATTGT
Source organism: Pollachius pollachius (assembly GCF_949987615.1). NCBI lineage: Eukaryota > Metazoa > Chordata > Actinopteri > Gadiformes > Gadidae > Pollachius > Pollachius pollachius. The sequence goes on from NC_136936.1 coordinate 36,854,979, forward strand.
GGGTCACAGGGAGGTCAGGTTGCAGTCAAAGGGTAGATCTCAGCAGGATAGACCAGCTGTCTGGCCGGGATTGCCCCTGTCAGACCGCCTCCCTAGTCATGCAACACACACAGCCTTTAAAATTGTATGCTTCTACTTCCCTGTCTGGCCCACGGGCCGGGACACACACGCACAGTGTCTCGCGCAGGACTGAAGTAGGACGGCTATCAGCTCTTGTGAACACTCTTGTCTTGTCAGTTGTTCTAACAATGAATGGATAATTGATAGATGACGGCGTCCTTGAAGGTATTTCCTTCCTTTTCTCCGCTTGTTTTACCTTCAAAGCGCTATCACTCTGTGATGCTTGCCTTTGTTGTGGCGCATTCGTTTTGTGAAGCGTTTGCACAAACTTTCAATAAACACAAAGAAAACGAGTAGCACTTTTGGTCGATAGCTGTACGTTGTTCTGTGTTGAGCCACCCAGCCGCTGAGCACAGATACATTTCTTCCAGAGGGTCTGCCGCTCCTCACATTGATGCGTCCGAACACCGTATGAAACATTGATGGTCGAGTGGTCGAGTGCTGGGCCTACACGGACGCTGTAGGAGCACTTTATTTACCCCCCCCCCCCCCCCGCCCCGAACCTCGGAAGCACAAATGTTTTGTGAGCCTGCGACTCAGCCCTCTCTTCCTGCCCTGTGTCCTCGTTTCCTCCCTCTTCCCATAGGTCAGCTCACAGAGCGATCCTCCGTACCCTCCTTTTCCTCTACCTCTCCCTCTCTCACAGACACACGCACCGACACCCGGACAAAAAAGAAAAACGCATCCTAGCTCTTCTTCAAACAAAACATCCTACCTTTTTATTGTGAGGTAGTCTTTGCTAATCTATAACATCTCATTTGTGATCTGTGGGGGGGTGGGGGTTGTAAACAGAAATACACCCCGACACACTAAGTGTTGGCCCAGCCCGGTCGTATAAGCCCCGTCTCTGCTACGCACAGTAAACACATTTTACTGGCCCACTTTTCAAAGAGTTCATCTTTCCATACAAGCTTGTTAAACGGTGCAGGGAGAGGGTGTGAACTGCTGGCTAAAACCACAGACAGGCAATTAAAGACTAAAGCTATCCCAGACACAAACACAGACATGCAGAGACACAGTCAGACAGAGGCACTAAAGCTGATCAATTCAACAAGGGTAATTAAAAGGATGGGAGGGTAGGGTATGTGGTTTGAGAGAGAGCTAGAGACAGACAACAGGCAGCGAGAGAGAGAGAGAGAGAGAGAGAGAGAGAGAGAGCGAGAGAGAGAGAGAGAGAGAGAGATAGGAGTGAGGAGATAAAGAGCGGTAGCAGAGAGGGAGAGAGAAAAAGCACAAATAGAGCTAGAGAGAATGAAAGAGAGAGGGCAAGGAAGAGAGACACACACACACACACACACACACACACACAGAGTGAGAGGAGAGAGACAGAGAGAAAGAGAGAGAGAAAGAGAGAGAGACCTCATTCACGAGGAAGGTTTCTTTATTAGTGGAAATTCACCACAGGGCCACCAGAGTGTCTTTATCTAGTTTAGTGAGTCACGACTGAGACCCTTGAAGGTTTAGACCAGTAGCCAGAAAACAAGGGATTAATAAAAGAGCTGGAGAAGCTATATGGAAAACAAAATACAACCAACAGCTTTTGCATGCTCTTTAAGAGACCATAAAAGAACTCGGCCGTAAAAGCGAAACCACTAAACGTCTTGGTGGTGACTGCGTCTGGACATGCAGCCGACACACGCTACGCTACCCTAAACTAAGCTAAGCTAAGCTAAGCCACCCGTGTGGCAAACTTACGGGGTGGAGTCGAGGCTGATGCTGTTGGCCTGCGTGGACGAAGCAGACTTGTGGTTGGACGAGAAGACGGGCAGGCTGGGCGAGGCGTGGATGACGTGGGCCACCAGGTGGCCCACAGATGAGGGCCGCATACGCGTGCCCTCCTGCACGAACAGAGAGTTCCTGCTGGGCCAATGCACGCACGCACGCACGCACACACACACACACACACACACACACACACACACACAAAGACACACAAACAGGGCAAATATGTTATGTTAGGTTAACTGAACTGAAACGGTAGTTCTCTGGTGACAGTTACCATATATTATCCTTTACTTGATTAGGACGCTGGGTTTTTTAATTCAGTACATACAGCGTCTCACTACAGCTTATTCGAGGAAGTAAAGTATTTCAATATAAATATCTACTATAATAATGATCAATTTGTTGTTTTTCAGACTCACTGGATGGGCGTTCCAGGCGGAGAACGAGTGGGCAGGCTCTGGGTCTCCAATCTCTCATCTGATAGGCTGGTTCTGCTCACCGACTCCCAGTCAGTCCCGTCCACAAGCTTCCTAGCCAATGGCTTGCTAGGAGACCTGCCAGGGGCAGGTAAGAAATTCAATCTATGATCCAAATCATGTGGTTAAATCCAGACATTTAACATGAAATAAGATAAGATTACTTTATACTATATCAGAGTATATATTAAAGAGTTTCAATATATATATTAAAGAGTTACAAATAAAAAACAAGAATAATAGTAGAAAATATATACAGCAAAACGATTGTTGTTATCATTATCGACAGTACGGGCTAAATTATATAGAGAATACTGTATATCATTGGCAATGTAATCGGGTGTCTGAAGTGAAGTGTCCAATGGATAGAATCAAGTGCTGTCTAGACATAATCAGGTGGCATTTACCTTGCAAAGACCCGGTCTTTGATGCCCTTCTCCTTCCCATACTGGACAGACTGTACCTCCGTCCGACCGCTGCAAAAAGACAGACACAGAAAGATAGACAAAGAGGGAGAGAGAGAGAGTGAGAGAGAGAGAGAGAGAGAGAGAGAGAGAGAAGAGAAGAGAGAGAGAGAGAGAGAGAGAGAGAGAGAGAGAGAGAGAGAGAGAGAGAGACAGAGCGAGGCACAGAGACAGAAAGAGAGACAGAGAGAAAGAAAGAGACAAATCTGTTTGTAACAATCCACAGATAAAATACACTGACAATCCAACCGTCCTTGAAGGAGTTGATTGATTAGGAAGGTTCAAAAGAGGTGAGACACTGGGACAGGATAGCACAGTGGTACGGGTGTTTTACATTGACTCCCAGCCAGGCGTACTGTGATCTCCAAGGTTTACTGCACAGCCCACCTGACGGCATTCTTAAGCAACGACGGGACCAACACCCTTGATCTACCCCCTAGCTGCTCCTTAACCGTGCTGAATGATTAATGAAATAGTAGGATGGCTCTTCCCTCCCCTTCACCTTGAATGCATTTGGAAACGTCAGAGAGCCCCATTGGATCATTGTAATCACAGAATACATTGTTCTATTTTTGTGTCTCGAAAAAGTGTAAAAGTTCTCCTCTTTCCCAAATGTCATAACCACCACCATAACCAACCAACAACCAGGCTATAATCCTGTGTCCTTGAAACCAACGGCAACATTTGAAACACATCGGCCTTGGCACATTGGCCAGAGAAGAAAACAAGTGTGTGAATAGAATCCGATTTTTAAAAGTTGAAAAGGAATGACAAAATGAAAGAAAGAACAGGAAGCGGGGAGCGGCGCCTTTAGCGCTCGTCCTCAGAGCGGCGCCGGTCCAACCTTCAGGGGCTAGCCCTGGCTGTGGTGGGAGGGAGTGACATCACAGCTCCCCCGCCACGGGTTAAATAATACATCACAAGCCCTCTAGACTCCACCTGATCCCTCGCTCTTGGCCCAGAGCGAGAAAAAAGGTAAAATACCTAAAAGGTATTTATTTTTTTGCTTCCTCCTTTGTCTCTGTGGAGCAGAGCTGTGGCGAGGTGGTGTCAACACTGCGCTAAAGAGAGCGACCCATGGATGGAGGTTGAGGGTTGTTTTGATTCGAATGGTCTGCCTCTTAAGCCACGCCCACAACATAACATCTGTCACCACCTCCCAAAAAACAACAAATCAAAAGTTGCACTAGGTGTTTGTGTACGTGTGTGTGTACGAGTAGGGCTGTACCTGCGCGCGTGTGTGTGTGTGTGCATGTTCACACGTGAGTGCGCAAAAGTCTCCAGCGGTGTTGCTTATATGTACGTGTGTACACACACACACACACACACACACACACACACACACACACACACCTTGAAGCGGGCATAAACGGTGGTGATGTGTGCGTGCGCGGTGCCAATGTGCGTGGGTGCTGCCGGGGTATGTCACCAGAGAGGGAGTTCAGCGTGAGCCCTGATTCCAGCAGGGCTGCGGTTCATGCATTCCATGGCCTTACACAATGGCGGAACAAAACAAGGTAGCGAGCCACCGTGCGCACAAGCCACATGTTTGTTGGCATTCTTCTGAGCGCAGTTACAGATTTCAGTCTGCAATTTGTAGCCATCCCACGGTCTGGGCTTCATGATACTGGTGCTTCTGTTGTACACAATGAAATATGTACTTTCTATTATTAAGTCAGTTGCTGTGTAACGTTTTCTCTTTAAGCTTCCTGTATTGAGTCTGAAGCCGTCCATAAGGTAATGCCATATCATCACATAAAATACAACATAGCATGGCCAGTGATCATTTAGACTTGACATCAACATCTCTAAAAATATATAAATCCATTTTTTGGGGGGATGATTGCAGCTGTGGAGACATACATGGGAATCACTGTACCATTGTGTGTATGTGTGTCTATCTGTGTGTGTGCGCGTGTCTGTGTGTGTGTTTGTGTCTGTGCCTGTGCGTCTGTGTCCTACCAGTATCTGAACTTGGAGCCAAGGGTGAAGTAGTGGGTGAAGAAGTTCTTCTGGGGAGGAACGGGGCGGTCCAGCCTGAAGAAGGTGTGGTGCTCCACGCAGGCCTTCCACAGGTTCTTACAGGCCCGGTAGTTCACCATGTTGAAGCCTAGCAGCGTCTCCCGTGTCTCGCTCTGCAGACGGAGCCGAGACGGGTCGGTCAGCTCTTGTTAATGTCAATAACGTCGTCATCATGGTGTGATTGTGACTGTTACGTACCGGCTCTCTCCTCAGCTGGACAAAGAACTGTTTGCACTTGAAGGAGATCTTCACGATTTTCAACCTAAGAAAGAAAGACACGCGTACACACACACACACACACACACACACACACACACAGGGGTTAGTACACTGCCACTATACTGAAGCACAACAGGGACTCAAGGTACAGTTTGGATGTAGGTGTCATGTGCTTTTCCATCATGTGTGCGTGTGCCTGCGTGTGTGTTCGCAAATTAAACCACACAAGCTATAACTGCTTAACTGGTTCGCTCTGACAAAAATAAAAACACGTGCGCGTGCAATGTGGGTCATTAAACGGTGCTATTTGTGCTGTGATGTTAGGCCACACCGTGGAGGCTAATTTTGTTAGCATGGCCTGCTTAATCCTGAGAGGTAACCCTATGCCACATCCAATCAGAACCCATTATCTTCAGCTAAGACACCAGCTCCCCCCCCTGACCTTCTGCTGATGAACCCAGGAGGTCTGCAGTGTATTCTAGTCCCCACTCAAAACCAAAATAAGTATTACAACCTTTATCGCTTGTCTCTAATTCTATTTGTCTATTTGCAATATTGTACCCGCTGGTACAATATTGCCGTTACAAGGCGGGAAGGACAGTGTAAAGGTTAGGTTGTATGACTTGCAGCTGAAAATAACCTACCGCTCTTGAGCAAGATGCCCTAAACCCATCTACTCCCTTATGATCCCTTCTGCATTTACTTAACGTCTTTTGGATAAAGGTGTCAGCTGAGTACATAAAATAGTAATATTTAACTAATATTGCGGTACAATTTTATTTATACATTATCATTTTAATAGAATGAGGTGCACGCACACTGCTGTGTGCTATTTAGGTCTATCAGGAGCTTGCCTATTAGTTAAAAGTTCAGTTCAGCTGATGCATGGTCAGCTGACCATGTCTGTGCTCTGTGTATATGCTTGAGCCACTGTTAAACGTCATTTGCCTGAGGAAGACCCGGCCGGGTCGAAACGTTGCAGCACCATTAAACATATGGGAGATACAGACGTGTGTGGGCACCTCATTCTTTTAAGTTGTATCCAGCCCTTTTGCCCTTCACCTCACCGGTGGGGATGTGCTCACTACCACTACTGCTCTATAAAATACTACAGTTGACCACAATATTACGACTACCACTGCAGCATCTCTTGCTGGTGCTGTATCTACTGGTGCTCTTTGTGCTGTCACTGCTCACTTAAGCAGCATGAGCAGGATAGAGGGCAGATAATACATATGGTATCACAATTTAGTACTTGTTGTGTACACACATGTACACACATATATATATATATATATATATATATATATATATATATATACATATACATACACACATACATATCTAATCTATATCTATCTATCTATCTATATATCTATATATATAGATATATATATAGATTACACGCAGTGTCTCTTTCATACACACAAACTGACATGCATACACACACACACTTTCTCTGTCTCCCCAATACACATACTGATGCATGCACATACACACACACACACACACACACACACACACACACACACACAGGTCTGATGAGCTGTATAATCCCTCCTACAGCTCTCTGGCGGCTGTGACTCATTCCCCTGCAAAATATATTACACACACACACACACACACACACACACACACACACACACACACAAACACGCTAACCCTGCAAAATGTATTACACATACACACTAACCCCGCAAAATATATTACACACTAAACACACACCCTACAAAATGTACTTTACACACACCCCCTACAAAATGTATTGTACACGCACACACAAACACAAACACATACACACACTCTATTACCCCTGCAAAATATACTTCACATTCTCCCTCACCCAACCCGAAAATAAACCATCATGTAGAAACAGACACACGCATACATTGCGTGCACTCTCACATGCACGGTGTGTGAGTCACATGACAGTGTTGCACAGAGCATCTCATTAGTCAGGCTGCTCTGAACGCAAATACACAGCAATAGGAGAGAGACCCACATAGAGAGCGGGACAGACAGACAGAGAGAAAATATGAATATATATATAGAGAGGGGAGAAGAGAGAGAAGAGGGAGAGATTTTGGTGAATCTGCATCACAAACAAAACGGAGAGAGAAGAAAGAGCGAAAGAGAAAAAAAGAGTGATCAGGGATAAGAGGTTAAGAGTGAGAGAAATCACGAGAGGTTGAGTGAGTTAGTGGCGTGTGGTCGCCGCTGACGACAGTGGACAGCTGTCCGGGTCAACACTAGTAGCCTCCTATTTTAGACACACACCCGACCACACACACCCACACACACAGGAGCAGCTGGCGGGTGTGTCGACACGTGTTCTAATGTGTATGTGTGATAGTCTGTCTTAATGTGTACCCTTGTGTGCCTGTGCTTACATGTGTGTGCGTGTAAGCTTTAGTTCTGTGTTCCTGTATGTGTTGAGCCCACAGGTGTGTGTGTGTGTGTGTGTGTGTGTGTGTGTGTGTGTGTGTGTGTGTGTGTGTGTGTGTGTGTGTGTGTGTGTGTGTGTGTGTGTGTGTGTATTATGGGTGGGGGTATAAAGATGTGGGTGCTGCTGGTCCTCATGTAGTGTCTGAAACACATTAACACCTAGACAACCAGCCTGCACCAGGAAACTGGGCTGAGTATATCACTGAAGTATATCACGTACATACTGTTAACCACTACACAGACCAGTGAGTAGGTGCAGACGTGTCACCGGTTCATGGACAAAATTGGGGGACGTTTACTATAGTATAATACTGTGGTATGGCCCTAAAGTAAGGGTCCCACAGTACAGTAAAATACGTTTTTTTTGGAAGGAATTATCAAAAACGTTATCAAAAGCAGTTGTTGTCCCCTTGGAAACCACATGTACCATGTAGAGATGAGACATCTCCATGGAAACCGAGTGTACCGCGTACATTGAGAGACAAAGCCTCCTGTGTCTCCATGGAAACATGTTCATCACCCGATTCACTACAGGATAAAAAAAGACCAGCTGTGTGTTTTAATGTGGTGTCATAATCCATAATCCGCCAATGTTAGACTCCACAGATTACACTGTGTGTGTGCGCGTGTGTGAGAGAGAGAGTGTATGCATCCATGCGTTGAAGTTTGTGTATTACTCACCAGGGGAAATAGTTGATCCGTACCCTGTTTTTATAAATCACAACACCGGCTGACATCACACCAATCAGGATCTCTGTGTTGCTCTGGTCCTGGGATAGAAAAAGAAAGAGAGAGATGAGGGAGAGAGGAAGGGTTTTGACCATGTATTACATTCAGAACACCGAGAAATTCATAATCACATGACCGACCCATGTGACCCAAAGTGACCCGTGGCTTTTATGAGTTGCAGCCGTGTCTAGTACAAACAGAAAATATACCACGAGTGATGACACACACACACACACACACACCTTACCCTTGCATAGTGCAGCTCGACCCCGTAGAGCTCCAACGTGCGCGCTGTGTTAAGATAATTAAATTCTGACTGGGCAGGCGAGAGACCACTGAGAGACAGAGAGAGAGAGATAGTGCAGGGGAGAGATAGAGATGGACAGGCACATAGAGAGGCAGAGGGAGAGATGAGGTAGGGGAGGAGAGAGATTTTAATACAAACAGACTGATGTGTGTTTGGACACGTCTTTATTTGGATGCATGCGTGTGTGCAGGCATGCATGCGCGAAAGTGTTCATTCATGTCCATGTGTGTACTTACATGTGCGTGCAGGTGTGTGTATGCGCAGGTGGCGCACGTGCAGTTGTGTGCAGGTGTCTCCGTGTATGGGCAGGCTTGTGAATGTGCAAGTGTGTGTTTATTCATGTGTACATACACGTTTGCTTATGTGCAGGTGTATATAAGGTTGTGTATGTGCAGGCGTATATAGGGTTGTGTGTGTGTGTGTGTGTGTGTGTGTGTGTGTGTGTGTGTGTGTGTGTGTGTGTGTGTGTGTGTGTGTGTGTGCGTGTGCAGGCGTGTGTATGTGCATGTGCATGCAGGTGTGTGTGTGTGTGCATGTGTGTCTGTTGTGTACGTGTGTGTATGTAGGCGTGTGTAGTGTGCCTGTCTGTGTTGTGTACGTGTGCATACGTGTATGTGTGTGCAGGTGTGTGTGTCCAGGGGTACCTGTGCTGCTGGTGGTGTTTGGTGACCTCCTTGTGGAAGTCCTGGGGAGGGCTTGGGATGAAGAAGAACTCCGACAAGTACCCAGGAGCGTTCTCACTCTCACTGTAGTCCCCCAGCTCAGCTGCACGCACAGACACATAGACACCGATGTCAGGTTACACCGTCTTAGTTGGCCGCACACACAACTTTAGAATTTATATTGGTATTGTGTTGTCGAATGGATACTTGTACATTATTTTCTTTGTTTTGTAAATACTATATATCGTTAATGTTCTGTTCAAATGTCAAGGTAAATGTGGCACAACACATCTGTCACGGTGATAAATTCCTTTTGAATCCAATGGAGGCAGAGGGATTATCTACCTGACACTTATAAGACACTTCAAATCAGGGCACTAAGACATGCACAGTTTGAGATATATATATATATGTCTCCACACATGTCCCGGCAGAAAGTGGTCATGAAAATGGATCATAAAGGGGCTGTCGTGTGTTAACTTAATATCAGAAGGTCTTCCTTGTCCTAATAAAAGTATTGCGCTGGGAGCGTTAGATGTAATGCGTAGCAATGTCTGACAACCTGGTGAGATGTATGGACAGAGGCTGTTGCAGAACGTCAATAGAGCTAAGAATAGCGTCAGCCATATTGCCGCTTACTTTGAGCACCGGCTGACATTAAACATTAAGGATCCACTGCATTGGTTAGCGTTGAGTTTGCTTTGATCGCATTGGTCACACACTGTGTGTGTGTGTGGGTGGGTGTGTGGGTGGGTTGGTGTGCATGCATGCGTTTGTGTGTAAGCATTCCAAAAGACGTTTATTGGCAATAAAAAGAATGACAACATTTCGATTTCAAGATCATCTACACAGGGTATTAGCACAGATGGCCTCAAAAATGCTACAGTATCTCTTAAAAAATGTGTAATAAAACTAGAGAAATGCTAAGTTTTATTACACAATTATGCATCAGTTCAAAAATATTGCACAGCGCTAAAAACAGGAAGCAGTACAGAGGATGTGTCCTAATTTGAGCACTGTATACGACATTTGTTGTTAGATATATACAATATGAAGTGGAAGTGAGTGGCGATTCCTCCAGCATTTATCTGATTATTAATAGTACAGGAAAGTTTAGCACAGAGTCTCATGGTGTGGATATTAAGAGAAATATATGTGGGCCTAGACAGAGAAACATGATATTTAATTCTAGCGATTGTGCAATGAGTCTTGTTCTTACTGAGTAAAGCTCAGTCAAGACAGGGTATGGATTCCTGGTTTCCCCCGATGATACATAACAACATCCCTCAGTGTGGCTGATATCCGTATCAGGTGTGAGTTCTCTAAAAGTGAGCTGGCATCAGAAAGGTGGCTGGTGTTCCACACCTACACTATTGCCGTCAAGGACTCTTGTGCAAGGCACTGAACACCAAGCATGGTTGTGTGTGTGTGTGTGTGTGTGTGTGTGTGTGTGTGTGTGTGTGTGTGTGTGTGTGTGTGTTTTTGTGTGAACAGGCATGTGTGGGTGCGTGCGCGTGTGTGCATGCTTAACATGTGTGCGTGTGTGCTTTGGTTGCATGTACGTACGTATTAAGCATGTGTTTGTATAAGTTTGGTTGTGGGTCGGCTTAGCTCAGGAGGTAGCGCACTCCTAGCTGAGTGTTGGTGTGTCAATGTGTGTATTGACTGATGTAAGTCGCTTTGCTAAATGCCTCTAATTGTAATTATTTTGGTTGTTGTGGTGTGTACGTTCACACAAAATGTGTTGACAGTTACCATATACTTCACACGCGGTACATGGTCAATATGGGAGGTGCTGAATTGGTAACTCGATGTATTAACGCACAGGCCTGGGTTTCATTTGGTCAGGCCTGTGAAAGACAGGCTTTGGTGTGGAGATGTTAATACGATCAGCGCGGGGGCTGCAGCGCAGGCAAAATTAATTAGCACAGTAGCAGCTGCTTCAAACGCTTTCTCTCCCCAAAGCAAACATTTATCTTCATAATCGAGGCTGGCGCAGAACTAAGTGACAATGCTTAAATGGACACAGTAAATGTAGGAGTGTGTGTTTGTGTGTGTGTGTGTGTGTGTGTGTGTGTGGTAGGATATGTCAAGATGTTTGCGATCCAGTTCAGTTCAAATCCTCTCTCTGACCTAAATAGCAGTGAAATTCACCGTGAAACGTTCAGAGCGAGAGCGAAAAAGACAGGGAGGGGGGAGCGAGTGAGCGAGACATTTTGTATAGATTGAAAAGGTTACATAAAAAGAGATAAAAAGAGCGAGAGGAACATAGAATCACTGTCCAGGAAACAGACACAAGACACAGTCAAGACCAACCTAGTGAGTCATCCAGCAGGACAAACAGTCAGACAAGAGGACAGCCAGACAGCCGGGAGGTAACCAAGACAGACAGACAGATAGGTGTTAAACAGTCAGTCAGACAGACCAACCGACAGACCGAGAGACACAGGAGCCAGCCAGCTTAGAAAAACAGACGGATGGACAGAGGGACATGCTCCCAGTGGGGGGTCATCGTTCAGCTTTGTGTGAGGCCATTACCCCCCGTAATGCCAGGAGGACCTCTGTGCAGAACGCTAGTCACATGACCGCTAAGGTGCAATGCGGGCTAACCCTGGATGTCCCGGACTGGCGGTACTTACACTGGACTGCATAGGAGGCCAGGAGAGCTGCTGTGTTGTGCGGACAGGGTAATCTGTAGAACACAACACACACACACTAGAGTGAGTACAGCATAGTGGATCGATAGAGAAACTATTGAAAGCGGTTAACAAAGAAAAGTTGTAGAAGAGTTGTATTTTCAAACTGACTTTTGCGATATAGACGTTAAGTGCTATTGAAGAATCATACAAAACGTGCTCAGAAAACCTTATTACAGCCGCTGATAGCCAACGGCGCACTAACACCCTCACCTTCCAGTCAGAATATCCTGCTTGATCTGGAGGAAATACTGGTATCTGTTTGGAGGAAAGACACAGCAACGTCAAGTTGTCGTCCTCAAAAATCCTTCCTCTAGAGCTGGGTGTAAGACAGTGGGAAAAATGTAGTATTTGTTCAGCAAATGTGACAGACAGTTCATAGTAAGTTTCATTTGACAATTTATTTTAAATTAGACCATTTGTTTTGAATCTACTGAACATCCCATGTCCTCATGGCTATTTGTATTTTTCCTGTTCTCATGTCATTGTTTTGTCCTATGTTGAATGTGAAAAATTACAAAAAAGAATAATCATTACTTTGAAAGTGGAGGTTGAGGCGGCGAACACAAAGGGTTCAAAGCTTGTCGAGTTGAAGTGGACATAGGGGGCGGGAATCAAACCCAGGGCTTTTCAGTTGGTGGTCGCAACTGTACCCTGACTCTTAACTATTGAGTTATTTAGCAGATGCTAATGTTTGTGTTTTAGTGACAGGTAGTTCATTAAGGGGCAGGATTTGGTTAGGGTCTCTTACTTTAGTATGCCTAAAGGCATTCTGCGGACATTGGGGTAGGGTCGGGCGGGGGGGGAGTCGTACCCAAAACCTTTAGGCTGGTAGGCGGATCCTGGTAGGCGGATCCTGCTCAGAGCAGAGCTAGGAGCAGATCTCAGGACGCACAGTGCCATATATTCATCTTCATATCCGACTCAATGTTCCTCAGAAGATAAAAGCCTTGAACCCCGCGGCAGGGAAGAGTCTCTCGCTCCCGGTGTACTGAGGGGGGGGGGGCTAGGCAAGCGACGTAGGGAAGGATTCCCGCGGGGGCCGCGGTGTTGGGCCCCGCGAGGCCATATGTCGGTGGTGTGCGGTGACGTCAGGGCCTGTGAGTCACACGGCCCTCGCTGTCGCCCTCGTCGCCGCCATGCTTTCCTCATTCCTCAGAAGCCTGAGGTTATGCATGCAATACCGCCAAACATGAGGTTCGAATGAAATTATGAGGAAAGAGGTGCTGAGTCTATGGGGAAAGCCCGAACCCTCTGACCATAACAAGGTTCAGTTACTCAACATCACAGCTTTTCTCAGTAATGAAAACTCACTTAGACTTCTTTTGAAGTCAGGCCAGGGAATCTTCTGTGGGAATTAAAGAACTAGCTTTCTTGATTTTGGAAAGAATCGTTATTTTTTATTTCTGTTTATCATTTTCATAAGTTTAGGACTTATATGGGTATCTAGGATGGCGTATATAGAACAAATATTTATATCTATATATTTGGCAACCTCAGGAGGCAGAGAGAAGAAAAGGTTTCATTCTTTCAAAAACTATTGCTCTGTGTTAAAATGTCTAATTGTTTCCGGTTTTGTTGATCAAATCTCCCAGTGGACGGCAGCACGTGGGTTTATTTAAGTGATTATACATCTTAAAGCCAGCGTTACTTAATCTGCCCCAGTATGTTGATCCTATTAGATAGAGAAGCTGATATCGCTGACAGCCAAACTGAATGAATGGCTACTAAAACACACAATGGCTTTGCTGTAGGGATACAAACGTAAACTACTTTAAATGATAAAACGTCCATTCTTCACCACAAACTACAATAAAAGAGCTCTGTCACTACAAACGTTAAAAGTAATGTTTGTACACAGATAGTGGAAAAGGTTTGATATCCCTCACGCTCATGATGTCAAGTGCCTTGGGGTTCTTCAAAAGCGCTATCAATTTAATGAACCATTAATTATTATTATTGTTCAAATTAATGTTGCTGGTTTTTAGCAATGCTTTGTGAGACTAAATTGTCTCCACCAAACGAGACAAATGGGAAAATTAGGTGGTTGCTGTTTTTGTTTTGGTGACTATTCTCGTGCCTTCCTCGAATCCAAAACCCGATGGCTAAAGACCGTGGAGCACCCTAGGGTGCTCGGTTAAGTCAGCGAGCTGCCCGGCTTGACAGCCTCGCAGTAGCAGTCTGAAGGTCAGTCTGAAAACTACTTCAGCTCTGAGAACAATGCACTCTTTCACTGGACCGTGAGTGGTTTCACTTTTCATCCACTGATTGTGTTAAAAGGAACATCTCCGTCTCGTCACCGATTCCTGGTGACATCATCCGGCGACCCCTGTTTTTTTAGGGTTGAAAAATCTTGCGAACCCAAATTCCTTGCCCTATGATATCAATGTCCAGGTGGAGTTATTCTCATTGCACCCACTAGTTAGGAGTATTAGCTTCAAATCATTCAAGCAGGCACATAGCTTGTCAGTCATCTCCCAATACCCCCAATTAGACCACAGGGGACCCCCAGCATGGGAAATGACAAACATCATTAGTGTCAACGGATTGGACATGTGAAAATTGGTCCTATGGGCCGGACTGTTGCATTCATATCCCTGTGTATCTGTTTGTAGTAGCCAGTCACGTGGTATTACCGGGTGTACTCTTCCTGAAGTTTGCCGGGGTCAGTCACAAAGAACTTGACTCTGAAGCTCAGGTTGTGTGGAGACCCTCCTAGAAAAACAAGAAACAACAATAAAAGATAAAACCAAAACACATAGTACATTTTCCGTCTCAACCTGCCTCAGGTGGACTACTGTAGAGAATCAGGAAAATTCCTCTCAAGAGAGAGACTGAGAGCTAACCTAAAATGTCTGTTAAGACATGTATTTCCATGTTCAAGTTCCCAGCATGTTTACGTCTACACGTATTTCCCAATAATCACAATGCAATGATCATTCCTCAGAAATGTGACGTCAGGCAACTGAAACTTAACTCTTGCAAAAAGTTCTTGGATGTTCAGCCAAAAGAAAACTGGCCATGACACGGAGATGTAGATATTTTCAATGAGAAATATAGACAGGTTTCTGGGAAGCGTCTCAGCAGATTCAAGCACACAACCAGGGGGCATAAAGCAGAGACAGCAGAGAGACAACCTTTAAGATGGCAATGATTTGTTGTGCTGTTAACTGTGCTAGTCCCAAAAGCCAGGGATAGTACATTTTTAACATACCATGTAGTTCATTCCCTTAAATAAAACTAAGACAGCTATGGATCCAAGACACACTGGTCTTTAAAAAGGGAGGATTTTAGTCGAAATATTATGATTTGTACACACATCGAAATTATTTTGTAGAACATTTCTAAAAAGATTTAACGATACTTAAAGTAGACTGTTTAAACTGGCAGGTGAATGAATGAAGAACTGAGACTCAAAAGCCAAGTTTATAAATCCTAACGTTTTGAGTCATTTAGTTAACTAAAGCAAGCCTCCTAACCTTTTCTTAGAATTACAAGACGGACAATTTTGTCATTTATTTATGCAGCGAGTCAGTGATATTGGAATGACACTACAAACAAACATCAGCTGTGTTGCATAATATGCAAATTAAAGATAAACACATTCTCCTCTGGAAATAGCAATGGAACATTACATCATCAGGCTAATCAGACTAAACGTCCGCTTGACAACACTGCTGTAGTCGCAAAGGTGACACCAGTAGTTTATGGCGGCCAAACGGTTTATCACCAGCCACGTTTGTAAAGGAGAAACCCTTCTATACTCCGCTTGGGAGGCAGGTCATACTACATTGCGATAGTCAACAGTGCAGTGAAAGGTGTTACTGTTTACCACCAAAACAGAAGAAGAAGAATAATCTACTTCAAGCCAAGCACGGGCCTCTAACTAACACCAGAGCATGTTCTTTCACACAATGTCTCCACATGAAAGAGGACCATCGCGGAGCCGGGAGTTCAGCCATTAAATATGCATGTCCGCATTGGAAGAAACCCCTTGAGGTTCACCCACAGCATGTCAGAATCTATCTGCAGACCAAATAAACGGCTCGCCGGGTCAATCTCTTGGCAATGAAGCCGGGGTGAAGCGGAGTTCACTGCAAGCTGGGTGGGGGGGGGGGTGGTTGTGTCGATCCAGCCCACTCCGCAACACTCCTGTGATGTTACACATTATACTACTCAGGAACAATCCTAGTAACCCGGTTGAAACTGAGTTTAACCATCGCCCGGGGGAGTGGACTGTATTTTAAATATGTCTCAAAAATAGCCTAACAACTGTTGCTCACGGGCCGCGGTGGATAGTTACTGGATTGTTTAAATACGACTGCAGGCCGTGGAACCGGCTTAGGGAGAATTCAGTATGACTGTTGGACCTGCCTCACAGCCTCCTCAATAATCTCAGAGATGCTTAAACGACCGCTAGTGGCGGAGGTGAGATGGAGGTCAGGGGTGGCGGAGGGAACTTGGATGTCGAGCGGAGATAAGGTGAGACGGAGGTGATATGCAGTCGGAGGTCGAGGCGGTGAGCGGAGGTGGTCGTGTTGTGGTTTGGTGAAGTGGCGGCAATGTGTTGTGCTGGTGCGGTGAGGTGGAGATGACATGTGAATGACATGTGGAGGAGGTGGGATGGACCTGAGGTGAAGGTTATACATAGATTTGCCGGAAGGGACTGTGTGTGGAGGAGAGCGCGAGGGGGCGGGCTGGAGTCGGAGGTGAGGGCAGAGATATCAGGGGGTAGTTTGAGGAGAAGGTGTGGTGAGGTGCAGGTGGAGGTCATGCTTGGTGGGGTTCACCTACTTTTCAACTGCTTCCTGATGGGCTTGCTTGGGTCGAGCCAGCGCTGTAAAACATTGACAGAGACTTTAGAGAACAGTTCCTCCACTACACACACTCGATGTACACACAAGCGCAAACAGAGGCTGACCAGCGTGTCTGAGGAGTCCTCCGCCAGGTGGAGACCAAAGTAGTCCCTCTCTGTCAGCTCCAGGTGTTTGAAGACCGCGTCCAGCAGCACCTGGCCCAGGTCACATTTCTGCAAGAGAACATTGAATCCCTTTTATCACTTTATCACATTCATCAATTGATTTCCAGATCAAGAGTTTGAAGGCAAGAGGACTGAGGGATGGATGGTCAAGAGAGAGATAAATCCGACAACGAAAAGTGACCGAATCTAAATCGATTACAATTAATAACAATCTGAGTCCTTCAGTTGCACATGTACATTGACGTGGCGCTATTTCCCCAAAGGATAACATTGCCAAGTGTTTTGTGGATGCCCAATACTGGACCAATTTCCATGCTTGTTGTCTGCATAAGTATCTTTGACATACCACGCTCCAACACTCTCTCACAAACAAACACATATTGCCCTTACCCCTCAAAAACACACACACACAAACAGACACAACACACATTTCCTGTCTTCCCCCGTGACACACTTTTCCGTGTGTGTCACGGGGGAACAACTAAATTCACTAGTGGCCAGGGCACTGGACAACTGTTAACAACTAAACTCACTAGTGGCCAGGGCCCTGGACAACTGTTAATAACAACTAAACTCACTAGTGGTCAGGGTACTGGACAACTGTTAATAACAACTAAACTCACTAGTGGCCAGGGTACTGGACAACTGTTAACAACTAAACTCACTAGTGGTCAGGGCACTGGACAACTGTTAACAACTAAACTCACTAGTGGTCAGGGCACTGGACAACTGTTAACAACTAAACTCACTAGTGGTCAGGGTACTGGACAACTGTTAACAACTAAACTCACTAGTGGACCGGGCACTGGACAACTGTTAACAACTAAACTCACTAGTGGACCGGGCACTGGACAATTGTTAATAACAACTAAACTTACTAGTAGTCCAAAGCAATGGGCAACTGAAAATACATTTTCAACTGACTTGTCCACACCAAATAACTGCAAATAACCACTGAACTTACTTATCGACAGTACTGGAATACTGAATATACTCACTAGTCTGCAGTACTGGAAAACTGAAACTTACAACTAAACTCACAAATCCACAGAAATGGACAACAGGCAGACTGGCTGAATGGTTGCCTTGGTAACAGGCAGTCTGACTGAATTTCTGGCTGAATCATTGACTAAGAGACAAATGAGAAAGTTAAGAATCAAGCAGTTCTCCAAATTGAATTTATCAAATCTACATCTCTCTTTGTTTCTTATTCATAGATCCAGACTGTGTGTGTGTGTGTCTGAGTGTGGCTGAGAGTGTGTGTGTGTGAGCTTGTGACCACCAGCCCATTGTAAGAAGTGGCTTTTCACAGTGGCTGTTGGAACCCTTGAAGGCGTTTTTATGCTGCACTCCCAGGAAACCCGTCACCACTGTGTGTGTGTGTGTGTGTGTGTGTGTGTGTGTGTGTGTGTGTGTGTGTGTTCAAAGTGTGTGTGTTTTCAATGTGTAAGCCTTTTCTGGTATTCCAAATGCATCTGAACCCAGTGTGCCAACGCGGGTGCCAGTGCTAGGAAACAAACAGCCATGACTATCTAGGCGGAGCGGGGACTCTGGGAGCGGCGGACACACATGCACAACAAAAGAGCCATGTTTACTACGCTCCCATCGCATGTCATGGGCCAACCCTTTCCACTCATGAATCTGTGCGTGTGCGTGTGCGTGTGTGTGTGTGTGTGCGTGTGTGTGTGTGTGCATGAGAGACCTGCAATCCATCTCAACACTGCTGCAGAGGGCAGTACCCACAATGCACTGTTTACTGTGGTGAGTTTAAAGACAAGTGATTCATTGATCCGATTACAGGCAAAACAAAGAGTGATCCATTACATCTAAAGAGCCCCCACGAGCTTGAGACCTTTAATCTGTACTTCGACACACGCAAGAGGACAGCCCTCCCCACGACGCATCAGTAAGAATGTGTGCGCATTTATGTTGGCGAGTGTGGGCAAGAAACAGATGACTTGAGGCCTGTCATTCACTGCTATTAGTCACCGTCAGGGCTGTTACCCATTCATACATATAACCCACGGAGAGGGGGGAGAGGAGGGGGAGAGAGGGACATACACAGAATCTTAACGAGGACGAGACACAGTGTCTTGAAGAGAGAGAGAGAGAGAGAGCGAGAGAGCGAGAGAATCTTAAAGAGGTCGCGGGAGGGGTGGGATGAAGGGGACAAGTGTTCTTTGTGTTGAACTTCCTCATTTCACACGCACCACTGAGAGGGAGTTAGACTGTAGACAGGGAGCGAGAGAGACACACACATAGACAGATAGAGAGTGCGACAGAGAGATGTTCTGATAGCATACATCTTTATGCTGCACATTCCCTACACAATGTTATGCCACATGTCTTTAACATTCAAAATGTATGTATATTCTTTGTGTCAAAATGCCCTACCCCCCTGAATTCTGGATATATATTGCATAGCAAGGCACCGCAGGTAGATAGGAACAGTTGTATGTATTTGTTTGAATGAAGAAGTGAGCGATGTAGTTTGAAGTGTAACAGATGCCTGACTGAAAAACTTGTACTTTTCTGACTGTATCCATGTCCCACTATGTCTCTCCCTCTTGGAAGAAATAAGACATTTTCTTACCCATTAACAGTGCATTCCAACAGCCAAT
The DNA here is from genome assembly GCF_949987615.1 of Pollachius pollachius. Taxonomy (NCBI): domain Eukaryota; kingdom Metazoa; phylum Chordata; class Actinopteri; order Gadiformes; family Gadidae; genus Pollachius; species Pollachius pollachius. The sequence continues at coordinate 36,874,446 of NC_136936.1, forward strand.
TAAACAGCATAGTGCATACATGCCCTCTCACACACACACACACACATACATATATATTAACATAAAATCCGCACACACACACTAGCACCCAGACACAGAGCAAAAGCAAACCCTCTCTGCGCCTCCCTCTCTAATGCATTCTCCATATTGTTTTGACACAAATAGTAAGGCAACCTTGTCCAAAATTAGACCCGCTGGTGAACTGAACTCGGCAACCGTCCTGCTTGCTGCAGAGCCGGCACAATGGCCCTGTTCACGTTAACCTAAACATGACAATCATGGACAGCTCTGTGATGAGCACCTTTTTGTTTTCATTGCACACACTAAATATTATAACCCCCCTAAAACAGCCCCTCCCCCATTGGCACATTATTCCCTGAGCTCTGGTTGTTCCCATGACGATGGGGGTAGAGGGAAAGAGAGAGAGAAAGCGAGAGAGCCAGAGCAAGAGCAAGAGAGAGAGAGGCTGCGTGTGGATCCTGTCTCTACTCTATGCTCCTTAGGTCCAGCAAGGAGACAGGGAGAGGAAGAGGGAGATAGGGAGAAGGATGGATAGAAAGAGACAAAGAACGAGAGAGAGAGAACGGTCCGTGAAGGGTAGAGACAGAGTGTCTTACATATAGAGAGCGTATCTTAGAGAGAGCGCTAGAGAGAGGGGGTATTTAAAGGAGAGCGAAGCTGCCAGCCAGGGGCGATCAATTACCAGAGCTGCACATTCATTCACACATTGGTTCATTCACATCTTCAGAGAGGGGAGAGCCATCCGATAGGACTCGAGACCGGCCCACTCCTTCACTCATTCATCAAGGCAGATGACAACAGGCTAAATATGGACTTATCGAGCAGGGACCTAGTCATTCATCCTCCAAGTCATTCACTCATGCATGCATGCATTAACCCATTCAGAGACGAGCAATATACCGGTCGGGCAGGAGAGCCGAACAGAGAGCCCTCATCGTTTCCCAAATTAATTCACCCATTCATTGATCAACCCATTCAGACACAAGAGCAAGCAGGGGGACATGCTGAGGGAGCAGCCGAGAGAGAGAGAGCCGACAGGGAGATTAGGGAGAAAGAGGAAAAGGAAGAGGAGACCGAGGCGGTGAATACGAAAAAGGAGGTTGCAATTTGTTATTATAATGACCATTATGATTATTCATATTATTATTTGAGCCATTTAGACCCGTTTGCATTGGTCTGTCTCTCCCCGTGCGGCAGGGCGATGTGTCGTCATAGCCAGCCAATCAGGAGCCAGGAGATGGCTCGAGCCGCACGAAAACCCAGTAGCGTGGCGAATTAAGTTGCCATGGCAACCGGTTCTTCTGTGCCTTTCTTTTTTTTTGGGCATGCAAAGAAAGAGAGGGAGAGGTGCAGGCTTACGACACGGGCGGCAGCACATCATGCCTTCGGAGGAAAACCCCCTCCGATACTTTAAACTACAAACAGAAACCGCACGGGGGGCACTTCAAATCTGCCGCGCACAGAAGTGCACGGATTTCAGGATTCAAGAAATCTAGGTTAGCTTCTACGGGATCGCACAGTATTTTGTCCAACCTTGGGTTTTGTCAATGGAGATCTCGCATTGATTGTACTCAATTACCAGGGCAGATGTTTCTTTGCTTTGGCCGCAGCTGACCCGTTGATTCATTGTGGTGGCTCCATGAGGATGAACCATTTAGTTTTTTAAGCAGACACTTTGATCCAAAGGGAAATTTCTTCACAGGTGACGGTCATTAAGGAGCAGGTAAAGCTATGCCTTAGTGTCAACCTAAAACCGAAATCAATTCCGTTTACAGCATACTGTATGTTGTCCACACACACACACACACACACACACACCCGTACGTGTGCACTGGGACACAATGCCTTCTCATTCTATCACTACAGCACCAGTTTCCAGAACACACACACACACACACACACACACACACACACACACACACACACACACACACACACACACACACACACACACACACACACACACACACACACACACACACAGCAAACACCTACTGTGTAAAACACATGGTTTGGCATAAGGCTGTCTAACTCTTGCTCGCTCTGTAACACCAAGTCTTCCTCATATCTCTCTCTCACACACACACACACACACACACACACACACACACACACACACACACACACACACACACACACACACACACACACACACAGAAACACACCATCTCCATCTTTGACTCTCTCACACAACCCCCATTCTCTTCATTTTGCTCTCACACTAATTCTTCCTCTTTCGCACACTGACTCTTCCGCTTGCTCTTTCTCTCCCACATGCCTCTCTCTCTCTCTCCCTCTCTCTCCCTCTCCCTCTCTCTCTCTCTCACAAACCTCTGTTTCATTTGTTCTCAGTTTGTCTCTGCTAATAGAAGGAAACTAATGCAGCCTAAGCATTCACTAGGAGGAATGCACACACACACACACACACACACACACACACACACACATTTATGCAGGATATAATGTTGTGGGGGGGGTATTTTGGAACATGTTCATTTCACAAAGGACACACTTAGAATAGACACACAAGCATACACACATGCGCTTGACGGTTCATCGCTGTGTGTTTGTGTCTGATGCTATTTCTCACTGTGCTTGGTGTATGTGATTGTTGGTGCGTGTACGTACATACGGACACGGTGATGGGCTGGTGTGTGTGTGTGTGTGTGTGTGTGTGTGTGTGTGTGTGTGTGCGTGCGCACACACGTCCGCGTGTGTGTACACGGTTCGTGCTGCCATGTGAGTGCGCGTGCGTGTGTGTGTGTGCGTGTGTACATACGGACACTGTGTAGCGATGTGTGTGTGTGTGTGTGTGTGTGTGTGTGTGTGTGTGGCTCCCTACGGACACGCATAGGACTGCAGTGTGCGTGCGTACGTACGGACACGGTGAAGGGCTGGTGTGTGTGTGTGTGTGTGTGTGTGTGTGTGCGTGCGCACACACGTCCGCGTGTGTGTACACGGTTCGTGCTGCCATGTGAGTGCGCGTGCGTGTGTGTGTGTGCGTGTGTACATACGGACACTGTGTAGCGATGTGTGTGTGTGTGTGTGTGTGTGTGCATAGGACTGCAGTGTGCGTGCGTACGTACGGACACGGTGAAGGGCTGCATGGAGTGGTCCAGCAGCAGGATGTTGCAGAGCACCTGGGCGTGGTGCCGCTCGCGCTCCAGCTCCGTCGCCCGCACATTGTAGGATCTGCCGGCGGGGCAACGGAAGCGCGCGCTCATCACGCTCCTACCAGGGTCTGCACACACACACACACACACACACAGGGGAGAATCACAGAGATGGTTAATTTACATACGTAGACGCATAAACATGAATCAAACATAAGAGAGTGCAGGTTAGGGGAGCATTCCGACACCAGCCATAACATTGCCTCAAATGACCCACAATAACGCGTCAGGGCTCAATAACCAGATGTGGTCTTTAAATCACAGTGAACAACCCTGCTGTACCCCTCTCCATCGACAGAGCCCAGAGTACGGCTGAGCACAACTACGGCTCTCTCTCTCTCTCTCTCTGTGTGTGGATTCCAGGCCTGCTTGGATGAGGCAGGACAGGCCTACACAGGTCTAGGGGGGAAAAAAAGGACTAAAACTACACCGAGCTCTCCCGCCCTCCGCGAGAAGGAATGTCAATGAATAGGCAGGTACTAGTGAGCTCAGCTTATGGACCCTCCAGGGGGGGTATAGCCCCCGTGCTAACCCCGCCGATATGCACAGACGCTGTTAAATTAGCTTGTTTTCTCCGGGATTTTAAGAGGATAATAACAATGCTAACTCAACATACGTTCAGTAACAAGAGAGCGGGCATCGAGTCCAACACCGCTAGGATTAATATACCTGCTATTTTTAACTCGATACCAGATAAATTCCGAATCGGAAAGTGCTTACAAGACAGAAGTTTTTTTTTGCAGAGTATTTCTATTATTTTTGCGATGGTGGCACAGCCGAAGCCGAAGTTAAAATAGTCAAGTTGAAAATCAGATGTCAGCATTCATAGAGGGCTCGGGTCCCATTAAGAGCTGGAGTTAATGTCAAGGGCACATCCGCTTTTACTTTGATACTCTCCGCTTGAGCTTGCACTCCGGGGACGCCCCGCCTAGCCCGACCTTCCCTGCATCAAGTTCTGTCCCGGAGGGGTGTGGGGGGTCCCATCAACCATCATCTACCGCTTGGGTCTGTCTGGTCACACTGGATCGACCACAGGACGCTTTCGATCGCGAGCCGTGACTGAACGTTTCCCGAGTCACACGGGGAATGTCGTGCGTGGCCCGCAGCATGACAAACTGCGGCCGCACGATCTCAAATAGGAAGGCCTGCGGAGGCTCGAGTGACGACAGAGCGAGGGGATAGGAGCGGCAGGGTGGCGGACGTCTGCCGCACACATACACAGTGTATAGGTCAGGTTCAGGTGAACATTCAGCACACAAGTGAGCATGTACAGTATATGACGTGTGGATATATTCAACACAAACCAGAACATGTGCATGGTATGTGGGTGCGTTCCCCACCCACACACACAAACCGTTTTATTTTTAATTTCATGAATAGTCATGACATTTGACACCATGAACCATAGGAGTCACCCAGAGTCCATGTAGCGGTACAGTGTGTGTGTTTGTTTCAGCGTGTGTGTGTGTGTGTGTGTGTGTGTGTGTGTGTGTGTGTGTGTGTGTGTGTATATGTTTCAGTGTGTGTGTGTGTGTGTGTGTGTTTGTGTGTGTGTGTGTGTATATGTTTCAGTGTGTGTGTGTGTGTGTGTGTGTGTGTGTGTGTGTGTGTGTGTGTGTGTGTGTGTGTGTGTGTGTGTGTGTGTGTGTGTGTGTGCGCGCGTGTGTGTGCTAAAGAGTGTGTTTGATCTTCTTGTCAAGGCGCATCATCTCAAACTGCAATGACCACAAACAGACGGTGAGTGAGTAAAAATACAGGACTGTCTGTCTGTGTGGTTGTAGTTGTTGCAAAAAGCAAGCGGTCCAACACTATTGCAGAGAATAGCAACACCCAGGACCTCTCCCACCGCTGTGAGCTTTGTGCTATTTACTATGTGGGCCTTCAGCATGCTTTCATCCAAAGTGACATACAGTAAATTCAGTCACATGCCATTAAGGCGCAGGTAGAAGGTCATAGAGTGTCTAACTGATGGCGGTCTACATACCGGGGGTCTTATGGAGGTCTACATTTACATCGGGGGTCTTATGGTGGTCTACATGTATGCGGTAGACATTGGGGGAATCAAAACCAGGACCTTCTGGCTGGGAGTCAAACAGCCCGGCCCCCACACTACTATACTGTATTGTGTTCTGTGACGGAGCGTATTGACCACTATTCCTTACCACCGCCTGTGTGAAGGCAGCGCGAATCACACAGCGCAGGGGAGCGATGAAGCCGGGAGGGAGGGAGGGAAGGCTTCTTATCTCTCTCTCTCTCTCTGCTGCTGAAGGGATGCCACACACACAGATAACGTATGATGATGATGTCACAGTGTGTGACGCATGCAGGGAGCCCCCTCCACCATGCCTCTCAATACTTTCTCTCCCCTCTCCCCCAGGCCCACCATCCTCTCTCCTACCGTTCTTTATCAACCCGCTCTCTCCTTATCTCTCGCTGTTCTCATCCTCCCTTCCTCTCTCTCCTTCTTCTCCTCTCCATCCGCTGCCTCTCCTGTTTTCTGTTTCCTACTCTCCCCCTTCTTCGTCTTTTTCTCTTTCCTCATCACCCATCCTGTCCTCTCCTCTCTCCTCCTCGGCCCGCTCCCACCCCAGAGTAGACAGATCAGAGGAGAGATCGGCCCCTCAGGGAGGAAGCGGCAGAATCATGCTACCATAACTACTTCCTGCTGTCAGCATCGCTTACCAACAGAGAGAGAGAGTGCGTGTGTGTGTGTGTGTGTGTGTGTGTGTGTGTGTGTGTGTGTGTGTGTGTGTGTGTGTGTGTGTGTGTGTGTGTGTGTGTGTGTGTGTGTGTGTGTGTGTGTGTGTCCCTAAAGCTGTGAGGTCATCTTATAACAAACAAAGACAGTCTACAGGCTTCCTGTCTGCACTGACACACCGACACATACACACACCGACACAAACACGGCTAAAATGTACACAAAAGCACAACACTTTTAGAATTTGTCAAAGTTGTGACTAATGTCACAACTCAAACAGCTTCTAGACTGTACCGTATTTCGAACCCACAATTTGTCAACCGCCTGGACAAGAGAGCCTGGGAGCCGACACAGAGGAAGGACTCACACGCAAACGCGCGGGCGCGCGCGCACACACACACACACACACACACACACACACACACACACACACACACACACACACACACACACACACACACACACACGAAACACAGACAGTAAATTAGTAATGAATTTCTGTGTCCAAGTAGACAGCTTTTACATGGATTATTTTTTTTTCTGTCATACAATTTCATCAAGGAGAATCTAATAGGTTCCTCTTAGGAGATACAAAGGATACCCATCACTATTCATGTAGCACACACATACACACACAGCTCAACACTACAGAAGGTCAGTATACAGGGCAGGACATCATTATGTAAAATCCTACATTAAAGACCCTCGTCATCCTCTTTTTCTAATATCTAGGGCAGCACAGAACAACCGTGTGTGTGTGTGTGTGTGTGTTACTGTTAGTGTGTGTGTGTGTGTGTGAGACTGTTAGTGTGTATGTGACTGTTAGTGTGTGTGTGTGTGTGTGTGAGACTGTTAGTGTCTGTGTGTGTAGAAGGGGGGGCGGAGGGATTGCCGCCCGGAGAATGAGGGCAGCGCTTGGCCCTCGACCCTTCCCCCCTTTAGGGAAAGCTGTGTGTGTGTGTGTGTGTGTGTGTGTGTGTGTGTGTGTGTGTGTGTGTGTGTGTGTGTGTGTGTGTGTGTGTGTGTGTCTGATGACAAAGCCATGCTGCAGGCTGGTAAACTGTTTAGATCGGTATGTAGCGTGTACACAGGGCCAAGCTTTTGCCTTTTTTTTTCCACCTCTTAGATCTCAAAAGGAAACGGAAACATTAACGTCTGATTGAACATGAACGACTGCAGGTCTCTCTAAACACCGCACACGGAGGAAGGGTTGGCATAGGATTTTTGATTGACATGACCGTGGGAAGAGAGACAGAAGGGAGGACATAGCATGAAGCATAGGACCAGGGCATTAGCGATAAGGTCGGTGCACTAGGGTGTCATAGAGCCGTCCATAAGGGGTTACTATGTGTAACAGTCCGTCCGTTACAAACACCATCTCCTCAACGTAAAGAGTAACGCCCGCCTTCGGGTTTCCGTCTTTGCAAAGGTTTGCACAGGAACCTCTAGCGTCAAAGATGATTATTGTCAAAAACGGTCAATCTTTAATCGCAGCACGCCAATTTGCATACATAATGTCGCTGTGCCGGGAGAACAACTCTCTGGTTGAACTCTTCGGTACGGCTAGTTAAAAGGCTTTAGGATTAAAGATATTAAAATGGCTTGGAATCAAACAGCGATGTTGACACATCAGTGATCAAAGGGAAATGGTTTCCATCGCTGGTGTCCCATCACCCCGGAGGGGGGTATGATTAAATCTTTTGACATGGCGGTTGCTTCCTGACATGCAGAGGGTTGAGTCTGGAGGAGGTTAACCATTTGTGTCCCTCTAGTTATATCATGACCGGTACCGGCAACTGTGTGAAACAGTGCCTCAAAAGCAGGTGACGTCAAACTTGGCAGACAAGAAATGCTTTGAACATCAGGAGCAGACTTTGTGTGAAAAAATTATATTCCGTCTCGTAATATGATAGTGGTACCGTTTTCCGTTGGAAATAATGATCATAAATAATTATGAAAGAATTGTCTCTTCAAGCTCTGGCTCAGAGCGGTCGTGCCTTGAAGATGCTGATTGAAAACCTTTATTAAACAATTTAAAACAACAAAATACTGCCCTTTGTTGTCCTCATCTGCTCCCTCGTACTGAAGTGGTGACTAAGACGTTGTTTCGGTGCTTCTGTTTCAGTAGTTAGTCATTAGCAGTATAACTTGGAGTGGAGAATGCACGGTGGAACATGTGTGTACATTAGATAGGTTAATCATGCTGTTGAGCCAACCACACATGCAGTATCCCTTATCAAACCAGCACGCAGGCTAAAACCAGCTACATGATTAGGACGCACAGAATTTTATCAGCCTTTGCAGCAGAGCAAATTGTATCCAGAATGTTGTGGGTTATTTAGAGACTTGAAGCAGCTTGAGTTTGAAATCGTTTAACCAGACAGAGGAAACAGCAGAATAATGTGGGGGGTATTTCAGTGTATAACTGTAACCATCTCACGATAGGCGGGTTCTTGGTGGCCTGCCTAGTTTAACGTCCATCCTGCTACTGTTGAAGACTTCACAATGAAAATACCACACCAGACCAACTTGCTACAAGGTGGAGGAAAAATAATAATTTAATAATTTAAATAAAAACCAAACTCAACAGAAAATTGTAGAGATGTACTCGACAGACTCATCAATTTTATGGATGTCAAAAGGTATTTTAGAGCACTTAGTAGACTTTTGTGTAAAGTTTATGGTGTAGTCATTTGATTATAGAGTGGCCTGACAACATTGACATGGGCACACTGATAAGATCAGGAGCGGGCAGATGAATGAAACATTTGTGTGTAAATGGGGTGGAACATTGTAGTAGGCTGTGGGCTGTGACTTTTCCCCCTATTGTAGTATCTGTCCTCCAGCTCCACTGCAAGACACATTATGCCAGCCGCAGCAGTTTTCCCCTCGGACAATCCATTCTCGCACACGCACACACACACACACACACACACACACACACACACACACACACACACACACACACACACACGTTGGATTTCCATCTGCGGTTCTCTGCTAAATCCTTTGCTACACCATTCTCTCTCTTCTTCAACCTATTCCATCGTCTCTCTTCCTTGCTCCTGAACATAAATGCATAAAATATACCATAATTTAAAGTATAGAATATAAATGCTGCACTCAAGAGAAAGAGACGGCCTTTAGTAGATCTCACTGCTTATTGTCCAGTGTGATCTCCCATTTCCAGTCTCACACTCAATGTTCGAAACAAACACAAGGTTGCATTGTTTCTGCAGCATTTCCTGCATCAAATCCCAAAACAGAATGGCTCCATTAAGACAGCGTGTGTTGAAATAAAGATAGCCGACTAAAACGACACACAAGCTCTCACATCACAGATGAATTTGTTGAGTGGAAGTCCGCGCTCACGGCAACACACATGAAGTGACACACATCCTGAGCTGCTCGGATCCGGGGGAGTTACTGTTCACACTGGGCAGATGATGTGGTGGTCTAAGTGTGAGACACCGCCCATTGCTGAATGTTGCTTTGTTTTTAAATCATATTGGCTACTAGGTTAGGATTTAGTACGCCTTAAGCGTATCATTGTACTGTCTCAGTTATTCTGTATTATATTCTGGTTTTATTCTATGGTTCTGTAAATCACATTGTCCCCCTCTTTTGAACTGTGCTACACCAATTTTTTTTTTTATTATTGGTGTGTGTCGTGTCTCTTGAATCCGTCTCCAGAATGATCTCACAGGTTCATCGGTCCTCCTCACCTCTTGACTGTGTGTGTGTGTGTTTATGTGTGTGGTGAGCGTTGTTCTGTATACTGGTGTCACCAAGACGGCTGCAACACATTGGTGGTGGCGACTGGCGGTGTGGGAACCACTTCTGCTTTGCTTTAGAAACACGCTGAATGACAAACTACTCATATTGTCATTTTAAATAGGTATTCATTAAATTGTCATTTGGTGAATTCTTGGCTCCTGTAGATTCTGCTGCTGCACACGCACACTCTCCCCTGCTGGGATTAACGGCCGTTATCCATCTTCATCTCATGTCTGGGGTTTTATCTCCGCTAGTAACTGGATCACCCCGGAGACCGGCAGTGTAAAGCGGGTGACCTGGGCAAGACCGGAGGGACTGCTGCCTGTTCGCTCCCCCCGCCGAGGGTGACCGCTTCGGCCCTTACAGATGGTACTGCAGCCCCCGCCCTGACCCCTGGCTACGGGACCCAGAGGGACAACCAGGCTTCCATTAATTAAACCACACAACACAAGTTGTTCACTATCAATGATTGTGAGTAATGCATTGTTTTTGAATAATAGTGTTTTTGCATAATAGTGTGAGAGAGAGAGAGAGAGAGAGAGAGAGAGAGAGAGGGAGAGAGAGAGAGAGAGAGAGAGAGAGAGAGAGAGAGAGAGAGAGAGAGAGATCGGAAAGGGTCAACGCGTCGATTCACCCTCGGAAATCCCACGACCTTTCACCCTGAAGGGTCTCTCCCGCCCCCCGTCCCTGTGTCTAACCCACGCACAGACACAAACACAGCCACACTCATGTGCACATGTGTGTGCAACAAACGCACACACACACGTTTTCTGCAGTAGTTTCAGGCTTGTCGCAGTCTAACTAATAACATGTGAGGTCACGCATGTAGCGGCCTAGGGGTCTTATCTCGGCAGTGGGGCACGTACTACCTCATCGCTCTGATAAAGACTAGCACCGCCGGCACTGAGCTTAATATATTATCTCTTCTACAGTAACACACATACATACATACATACATACATACACACCCACGCAGGAAAAAACAGTTAAACAGGGGTCCATGTTTCCCTCTTCCTGCTGATGCTGGCAGATCTCAGTGGGGTTCGAGTTCTGGACACGCTGTGAGTTTCCCCTCCGTTCCCACCTCGACCTTGCACATTCCTGCCTCCGCCCACAGACCAGCTGTAGGCGGGCCAGGTGTCCCCCCCTCCTGGCCCCCTCCAGCCAATAAGGATTTGGTCTTGTTCTATGCATCAGATGTTAAGGACGAGTCACATGGCGACCTAGCACTCATAAACAGAAGAGGCCAAGACTAGAGAGATTATGGTGCTTGGAAGCTAACCTACAGTCTAAGAAGACTGTTATCTATAGTATTAGCTAAGCTAGTGCATATGTGCGCTTTAAAAAATAATAATAATAAATCACCATTATATCAATTAGAATCTTTTCTTTAGCAGGGGCAAAAAAAGTCCCATGAGAGTGAACACACACACAACTCAATTTAGTTTAGTTAAGATGTGCACATGCAATATGAATGGAGCTGTGCGTGTTTACTGATCTCATCAATAGCTAGTACAGACCACACATGCATGACACACAAACACACAAATGTTGTGTGAGATATCAGTATCAGTATCAGATATCAGTAGTCAGTCAGATGCACTTACATTTACATTTACATTTAGGGCATTTAGCAGACGCTTTTATCCAAAGCGACTTGCAATAAGTGCATTTGTTACAATAAGTACATTTGTCATAAGAAGTGAAACAATATATCGCTGTCGGTACAGTAAAGATTTTCATAGAACCAAGTGCAAGTATTACAATCGCTAGGCTAACCCATTCCCCATGTAAAGCAATGATAGCAGCTACTGTAGATGCTACACAATTAAGTGCCTTGAATAAGTGCAATGTACAAGTGCCAGGACGTACAACATTCAATGGTGGCTGTGCATTGGTTTCTATGCAGAGTCGAGGTGAACTCTGAACAGCTGAGTTTTGAGTCTTTTGCGGAAGCTACCAGACGTCCAGATGAGGTAGTTGAGCGGAGGGATCGAGCTGGGGTGTGTGGCTTTACTAATGCTTGGAGGTAGGCAGGGGCAGTTCCATCGACTGCCTTGTATGCCAGTACCATCATCTTGACTGTGATGCGAGCTATTACAGGGAGCCAGTGGAGGTCTCGGAAGAGGGGGGTTACATGTGAGAACTTTGGTAGGTTGAACACGAGGCGCGCTGCCGCATTCTGGATGCGCTGCAAGGGTTTAATCGCAGAGGCAGGGAGTCCAGCCAGGAGCGAGTTGCAGTAGTCGAGGCGGGAGATGACCAGTGATTGGACTAGAAGCTGAGCTGCTTCCCTTGTGAGGAAGGGCCGGATCCTGCGGATGTTGTAAAGTGCAAATCTGCAGGATCGGGCCACCGCAGTAATGTTTGCGGTGCAGCATAACTGATTGTCCAACACTACACCAAGGTTTTTGGCAGTTGGAGGAGGAGATACAGTGATGTTCTCAACAGTGACGAGTAAGTCCATGTGTGGGCAATCTTTCCCTGGTATTAGGAGGAGCTCAGTCTTGTTGAGGTTAAGCCTCAGGTGATAGGCAGTTGTCCAGTAGCTGACTTCTGCCAGACATTCAGATATGCGTGTTGCAATCAGGGCTTTGTCAGATGAGGGAAAAGAGAGGAATAGCTGAGTGTCGTCAGCATAGCAGTGATAGGAAAAGCCGTGGGATGTAATTACAGAGCCCAGAGATCTGGTATAGAGGGAGGACAGAAGAGGCCCCAGTACAGAGCCTTGAGGGACACCAGTATCAAGCGTGCAAGGTTTGGACAAGGAGCCATTCCATGTTACCTGATAAGTGCGATTCATCAGGTAGGATGTGAACCAGGAAAGGGCAGATTCAGCTATGCCAAGTTCGGCAAGAGTGGCGAGGAGGATCTGGTGGTTCACAGTGTCAAATGCTGCAGACAGGTCAAGGAGAATGAGAACCGATGAGAGGGACGAGGCTCTGGCCGCACGGAGGGACTCAGTCACCACGAGGAGAGCCGTCTCAGTGGAGTGTGCTTTTTTGAAGCCTGATTGGTGCGGGTCAAGCAGGTTGTTAAATGAGAGATAGGAGGACAGTTGGTTAGCGACGGCACGTTCCAATGTTTTAGAGAGGAATGAAAGAAGAGATACCGGTCTGTAATTCTGGATGTCAGTGGTATCAAGGGTTGGTTTTTGGGAAATAACTTGGGAAATAACCATTGGCGAAACTTTCCCCAATGGGCGTGGCGACCCAACACCGCTACATCACAGGACTTCTCTTCCTCCTCAGGATGAAGAGGAAGTGGTGCGATGATGATGTCACAGTTAGACCCTCATCTCCTTTCATCTCCACAGCCGTCGGGGCTCCCCAGCCGTCGGGGCTCCCCAGCGCTGCTACTGTAGACTACGCCTCTCTCTCTCTCTCTCTCTCTCTCTCCCTCCCCCTCGATCCCTCTTCCCCCCCAACCCCTCTGCTTGCTCAGCTTGCAGAAGGCATCACGACTCAATGGATCACATCTCCCTCCCATCTCTCCCCTCCCTCCTCCCCGCCCTCCTCCTCCACTCATTTCCCCTCCCGCCTGGATCCCCACCTCTCCCAGGTGCTACCCTCTCCTCTCGATCCACTCCACTTACCCCTGGCTGCTCCCCCTTCTTCCCTTGCTCCTTGCTCCTCTCCCCAGGTCCTGACTCCTACCAGCCTAGATAGGAAGCCTCTGTTTCTAAGAAGCAGAGTCTCTCCATAGGCATCCGCAGGAGTTAAAGAGTCAGATTCAAACCAGAGCTGCTGTTCAGAGGAGTAAGAGAGTCAGATTCAGACCAGGTCTGCCCCTTGGAGGGAGAAATTAAGTGAGTTGGTGGTGGTGGTGATGATGTTGGTTTGGGGAATACACCTTCATCAGAATCACGCACTACACTTAATTTCATGTCTTTCAACATTTCTGTCAGTCAATAAGAATGTTGAATTGTCCGTTTTGTTCCAAGTTCTTCGTCATTTGGTCGTTTGTTCTATGTTATGTATTTACATTAAAAAATATGAATATTTTTTAATCTGGGAACAAGAACTTTTACGTTTATGTAGGAATGCATGGGGATGAGGAGGGGCGAATTCCTCTGCACTATGTTGCATTTGGCAAATAACATCTTGATTAAAACAGACAAAAGGAGACTGGAAACTCAGCGCCTGGAAGCCACTGGCAGGAGGTTTAACTAGAACCCCTCGATCACCGGTGGTGTGCTTTAACCCTATGTATGCCCCAACCGTCACTGGCATCACATCTGAGGACGGGTTTAGTGGAGGTACCCAAACAATGCTTTGCAGTTTTTACCAGTTTTGATGAAGGTGAAGCAAAAGCGTGTCTCGATTGTTCAGACATACAATTAGATAAATTTGTCCCAAAGGTACCAAAAGTAGTAATTAGAATAGTACCAAAAGAAAAACCTTGTTGTTAGCCAATGCACGAAAAACCTGCCAATTGGCAAATTGATATTTGAAAATGATTTCAAGAATTAAATGATGGATGTTCATGTTGGCTGTGTTTATTTAAAACCAGACTCCCACAGAGCCCATTGACAGCGCTCTGGAATTAACCTCCTGTCTTAATGTTCTTAAACCTTAACAGGACCCTTAAGACACACTCAAGTACAGCACATGTGCCCCAAGTGGGGTGTAACGATACACGTATTTGTACCGAACCGTCAAGGTACAGGCACTCCTGGGTGGTTACAGAGGTGGACCGTGGTGCGTAAATGTGGCGTATATAGCGTTAATATGGCTGATGTAAAGGCTTGTTTTGCGATGCGGGATTGAAAACATGAAGTCAGAGTTCCCCCCGGACCGTATAGCCAAAGTAAAAGACTCCGACTCCGTAACTACGGAGACCCCTCGAGCATTCACAGTTCTCTGTCAGGATGTCGGATACGTAATGCAATTCGCCGCCCGATCGAACTTATATGTTGACTACAAACCATGTCAGCAGTGTTGTTAATAAACTTCCAAAGCTTTTCAAATCTTACTTGGTGTATTAATGGTCCTTAATGTGCAAAGTAAACAAAGTAAATAAGATGCAAAGTCAAACCGGAGAAGTGATTCCGGAAAGGATTTTGTTAGAGGACCAGTCACAGCCCTTGCGGTCTCCATTGCGTCGAAGGATAATTAAAAAATATTGGATGCGCACGTAAGCTATGGAGAGGGTCTCCGAGAGGCTCTCCGGCTACGGAGAGGGCTCTCTGCGTCTACGTACAGCACTTTAACATGCACACGCATTTGAAAAGGCACCATCCAGGTGTTACTATCACCGTTGCTGTGAAAAAAAACGAGCCCTGTGCAAACCCAGCCCACAACACTATTTCAACAATCCCTGTCTGGGAATTCAGAAATGCCAATGCCATAACCAAGTTTATTAGTGTTTTCATTGCTGCTGATCTACGGACATTCTCCGTTGTTGACAAACAGCAGTTTTTAAATATTTTCCCCTTAACTATGAACCGTACCGTCCTGTACCGTACCGTGACTTCAAAACCGAGGTACGTACCGAACGGTGACTTTTGTGTACCGTTACACCCCTAGCCCCTAATAATTGAGGTAAAATAATAATCACACTTCAGAATGTCTTCTAAAACAACAATATTATTTTGTATCCTGAACACTGTTTAAATGCTCTGATTATGCTAACCCTTTCCATCGATTAAACGCATATGTTACATGAACTAATATGCCACATGGCTCAACCTTTGTCGGTTGCAGAAGCAGTGGTTGGAACAGAAAATATTATTTAAATACTTGACATACATGCATCTGGAGCTATCTCAAGCCAGCTTATCTTGATAAACACCGGAAGCAGCAATCAACTTTATGACAGACCTTCAAAAGACAGATGCAATAAACAAGTGTGTTGCACTTCTCCAGAGAAATATATGTACTGGTGTCACAGCGGTGTGTGTCTGTCTGAGCGGATGATCAAAGATCAGACACATTGGCTAGCGAGATGCTTCTGCAAATCAGATAACACAGAGACAGAGAAAGAAAGAGACAATGACAGAGAGAGAGAGAGAGGGTTAAAGAGACCGGGAGAAAAGACAGAGAGAGACGAACAGAAAGGATGGAAATTAAGAAAAAGAGAAGAAGAAAAAAATAGTGTATACCATCTGCTCCGGTACATCCTAGAATGTTCCCCTTTCTTGCTGAATCTGTAGGTTGCCTATGTAAGCATGCACGCGCGCACACACACACACACGTTAGTTTGCAGGCAAGCCACGTGTGTCCATTCATTCTCTGCTCTGACCTGATCTCTGCATCATATGCTCAGCCAAAACCCCTGACACAAAGTGCAACCCTAAACCCATAATTGCCCCTTTTCACTAACACGACTGGGAAGATCTCTCCCTGCTTTGAACATGAGAAGAGTACAATGAGCCCACCTACACACGACGCGTACAGGAACGAAACAAACATTCCTCCACCAAACACGAGGAAACATGATCTGGAAAAAAACACACCGTAAGGTGAAGCCCTGTACATGCTGCTCTTAGGACGTTAAGCTCCTTATGTTTGTTTCAAAACTGTACAATTCAACTATAAATATAAAAAAGCAAAGCAAACCGATGCATTTGCTTATTGCCAAGGGTCTCGAGTCTCTATCCGGAGTTGATCTTAACTCTCTAAAAAACACACCAATAGACAAATATCTCATGTTTTAAACACAAAGGAAAGAACGTCCTCTGTTCCACATCTTCTGCGCTTCAGGGAAATGCAGGTTTTCAGAGAGGTCTTTGAAGAGGACTGCGAGCATCTGTGTTTGTGTTTGTTGTTAAGGTGACACCTAGGCTAAACAGGCCATTCCGACTCAATGCATTATTCACAAATCCGTAACCATCCGGCTATCTCTCTCTGTCTCCGGGCCTTCTGTCCCTCGCTCGTCTGCCTTTTTCCCCCCGTCACATCACAACCGCTCACAGCCTAATTCATAAAAGATACAGGCTGTGAAGGTCCAGTTCCATAGCACACATACCAATGGGGAGTGGTATGCAGGCAGTGGCTTAACATTGGGCTGGACATTTCTTGTGTTTTCTATTCTTTGGGCAGTGGAAACACAGAGGTTAGCAAGACATTTCACTATGGCAGTGATTCCCGAGCTGAGGAAAGCATAACCTGGATATTATTTTATTTTTTATGTCGTTATATGCTTTTTTATATCTATATAAATATATATAAATAAAAAAATGAAAAAAAATATATATATAACATCAAATATCAAGAATTGTTGAAGTTGTTAAATATGAAATACTTCGATGGAGTATTAAGTTTGGAGTATTAAGCTTCAATCAATAGAAACCCAGAGGCCATTACAATATTAACAATGATGCAAAATGATAACAGTAGGGGTACTGATGGAGGGTTGTGGGGGCGAAACACTGCACTATGCTTTGTGGTCATCTTACAAAAATACTACATACATTTTGAAAGTCCTAGAGATGCAGGTAAACCACATCAGGCTTTGACATGCAAACACGACCAACACCAAGGCCTTTTGAGAAGTGGATATTCGGTCAAGATACGTTCCTCCACCTCAGACGAGCCCCGGAGGGTGGGTATGCGTGGGACGGTTGGGCGGCGGTGAACGGGGACAGTGTGAGCGTGGGGGTGTAGAGGAAAGTGGGGGAGGAGGCTGGAACATAATGCGGTCGTTAAACAGGAAATCAGCCCTCTACCTATGTGCTCTGCATGTTTCCATTGAGGTGGTGGTGAGAATATGAGCCGACCGTGTGTGTGAAGTATTTTCAATATGGCATTGTTTCAGGTGGCATCAGCTTATAATGCAAACGTTGTCCCTTCAATGTTAAAATGAAGAATAAATAATCAGAATACTACCTCCAAATGTTATGATTAAATATTTCCCCCCCATGTTGAAATGTTTTCAATAATTACATACCCATTTTAAAATGACCTCAAAATAACTCCCAGTGCTCACATGACGATTAACCCTTGAGGGGCTTTCCCTGATGTCGACACGCTATTTCTCATCACATGTTGAGAGGATTATTTCTCTCCAACAACTAAAGTCAACAAAGTTCAAATTTCCAACTGACCAAGCTCAAATTTACTGTTGTGATCACAGTGTAGAATAACGTACACAGGTCAAAGCACCATAGGGTAGGATAACTAGTGTACACAGATGGAGAACCGCAATGTAGGATAACTACAAACTCACAGTCACAACTCCTATAATGTTGACACGGTGAAAGCATCCGATTGGAACTTTCTAGTACTACACCGTAGCGACGGCGCTACCGCTGGCTTCTACAAAGCCCCTGGTCCCGGGCCTCTGTCGTCACATGGCTGCGGTGTGCATGGTGGGCTCTGGTAGAAAAGCTAATGCTGCAAAAGCCAGCGTCAGCAGGAGCTAGCAGCTTCCACACGCGAGCCCAGGATGGGTCAGAGAGAGAGAGAGAGAGAGACAAACATCGAGAGACAAGAGAGAACAACAGGGACAGAGAGAGAGAGGGACAGACGGAGAGAAATACAGAGGGATACAAGAGAGAAAAACAGGGACAGAATGAGAGAGAGACAGAGCTTGAAGACAGACACACGTACCCACAAACTGCAGCGGGTTCAACCACGAGAAGAAAGTTGGCCTTCAGAAACATAGACATCCTCTCAATGTAGTAGGTTCTCTATCTCACACACACACACACACACACCTGACATTTTCGCAGCCCCCAGCTACATTTGTCACAAACTTGTTGACTGAGAAATGATAGCAGTGGGGAGATAGAGATATGGAGAGACACAGAGACAGAGAGAGAGACACACAGACAGACAGACAGACAGACAGACAGACAGACTTTAGAGAATTAAACAGAGGGAGGGCAAAGACAGAGATCAATACAGCGAGAGAGGGAGCAAGAGAGAAAAAGAGCAACATAATAAAACGTTGCTTGCAGAGCGTGTTTCTGGCGGGGGAAGTTAGTTCTGGTGCCTGAAGAAGGGAGATGGACAGCGGGAGACGGAGAGGAGGGAGGACATGTTGACAGGGGGAGGTCAGACGAGAGTGACTGAGCAAAACAAGACTCCCAGGGGTAAATTTGGGGGTTTGAGCTTGTAAACCTACTGCAGCACTTAAGCAATTAAAATAATCATGCAGTCATAGCGGTGTTGGTCCTGTCCCGATTCACTTGATAGTGCATCGCATAAACACTATTAGGCTGAGGGGTTCAAATCCAACTAGGACCACCCATACTACGAATGTATGCACTCGCTCTTTGGATAGAGGCATCCACCAAATGCCAAATATACACATATCAAGATATACAGATAAAGATAAGGGATGATTCCAGAGCTCCAGGAATCAAGTAATCGGGGGAAGGAACTCGCCTTAGTTTACGATGACGTTTAGATTTCCAAGCTGGAACAGGGATTCCAATGGAAGCTTCCAATTCCCAGGCTCAAACACTGTGTGTGTGTGTGTGTGTGTGTGTGTGTGTGTGTGTGTGTGTGTGTGTGTGTGTGTGTGTGTGTGTCACACAAACAGGCGTGCGGTTGTATTGCACAACCCACGGTCGGTATTGAGCAACAGGCAATAATCCTACAACTTTTAAATGCAACATTGTGTTTTGGAGATGCAATACATCTCGGTGTGTGAGTGTGTGTGTCTGTCTCTGCAGGTATGTTCAGCTAAGGGGTGGAGGAGGAGTCTGAGAGGGTGGTTGACAAGCTAGGACAGGCTGGATAGGAGCCGGGAGGGAGAGAGGGAGAGAGCCAGCATACCTGAGAGATGAGGTGTGGCCAGAGCCTACAGTGGCCTGTTCAGGTTACACTATAACTGTTCACCGGGATAACGGAGGATTGGGATGTCATACTTATTTGTATGAAGACACATTTCCTGGCTATTCGTTATGTTGAATTCCTATTTTTACATGTTTTTACAACAACTACTTCCACACTTTCTACTTTGACAATAATTTATTTGTCTCATGTGAGCCCTCCAAATCTTGAATAGTATATTCATATTTTGGAAAACTATTATGGAATTTTTATTACCTATATGGACCACAGGTTGCTTGGCAACTGATTCACTTTTGACTTGTAAAATAATTAACATTCTTAAATTTTATTTAAACTTAACTTGAGATGCATTTTTATTTGCATTCCTACATGACGCCATGCGGGTTGTAAACTGGTGATTGGTTCAACGTGTAGGTAGGGGTTGAAAAGAGGCTGTCAATTAGAGTTGCTCAAAATGTCCCATCCCTGAAACATAGCAAAACATAACCACTCCAATACTAAACCTTATTTATGGTTCACATCCTAAAACATGACAGAATACAAGTTCTAACCTCTACTTGATAGCACTTGTATTCCGGCGGTCAAAACGGAAAAATCATTCATTAAAATAACTGACTCAATCCGTCTAAATGTACCATGCCAATGCAGAAGTGAGCCGCCGGAAAGCCAGGATGCCATCCGCTCGACGGAGGGTTTAAGCTGTGATCAACCGCCGGCACTATACGTTGAGACACGTCCAGCCCTCCGTCAAGACCCTGAGGAACAGATCTGCTTGGGTTGTGCTGCATTCCCCACAAACCCAGAGATCACAGTTTCCTCTGTGGCTGCCATGTGGTGGTCATCTCAGCAACTAGATTCCAGCCTCTGGTACGGTTGCTCCATACCCCATTTAATTTCCGGAAACTTTCCGGTAAATTACCATGGGAAGTTAAGCTTGGGAATTTTGGAAATATTAAAATTCTGAAAATGTTGGGAATCAATGGGAATTAACTAGGAATTTAGGGTAATTTAATCAAACTATCATATCCAAGCATAAATATATATATGTATATTTTTTGCTATAAGTAGACATGCCATGCAAAATAACACTATAAGAAATATATTAAAAGACTACAAAAACTTGAAAAACATAATTTTAGCAGATTTTTTTGTAAGTAGAACTTTAACAAGTTCTAATTATTTTATTCTTTCATTGAAGAACAAAAACATGAATTTGAGTTAAATATGGTCTTCAAAAGTGTGGTCCAGGGTTCTAGAAGTCATCAGTACACATGTGATGGAGGAATGCACAGTACATGTAGGGGGCGTGGTCTCAATAGCCCTGCAGTAAGCAGTGTGCTAGCGTGATTGAGGAATAGCATAGATATTCAAAGAAGTGTACTTGCATAAAATCTGGTTGTGTTAGTCAAGATTATGCTAAAATATATTTTCCCCAACTATATTTAAGTCCCCTGTTAAGAGCCAACCTTCAATTTTGTAAATTCCTGGTTTATTCCCATTTATTCCCGTAATTTCCCATGGAAAGTTTTTTTTTTGCAGAATTTTGCAACCCTAATCTGGTGTAAATCCATACTCTAAATGCTGCTTTGATGTGAACAACAATTAGCTGACTTTGTCTGAGATGTAGCCAAGAATAATTAAAGTAATTATTTTATGAAAACACCAAATATTTGCAGACATTTTGAAGAAATAAACTGTAGATATTCTGAATATTGTACTTGATAAATGACAATTCATTCAATTAACCTAATTTTATTGCAAATTGCTTTTAGATAAAGGCATTCACCAAATGGCATATATATATATACAGTATATGTATGCAAGATGGAAGTCTGACCACGAAGACAAGCGTGCAATATGTTTCCTACCACAACCTCCACTGTCCTTCCTTTCCTAATTTATTATGTATTACTCTTTTGTCATCCCACCAACTCATCTCCAACTCCCAACAGACTGGTTTATACATTTAGAGACACCCCAGCACCATTAGTTTGTTGTAAGAGATGAAATCCCCTCCATGCTTGAGGAAAAAACCTTATTCCTCCAGCTGGGTGGGGGAACTGAATGTGGAATTCCATATCCAGTTTCCTTACTCAGCTAGCATTCAGAGCCAAGGTGGCTGGTCATTTAGATAATGTATTTCTGCATTTATTTGTTTGGCCCTTATTTTTGGGGGTCTGTGGTACCAAACAGGAATACAGGACCTTGAAATACACCGCAATAAGACTAGCAGCTGTAATGGAATCATATTTAATCTGCCCAGCACACTTTTGCCCATGCTCATATCCCTCCACCTGATTTCCATGATCATACTTATCCTTGAATGTGCTTATCCGTCTCCCTGTATTGAGCATGCAGCTAGCCCTCCAACTCGCTATACAGCCAGCGATCCCCTAGATCTGTTGTATAGTCAGCTAGCTGGTCCCAAAACTCCAAAGTTTAACTGTGGGGACCAGAGGTAAGCTAGTTGTAGTATGGGGAAACCATGCCAGCCTCAACCTACAGTCTCCGAGCTCCACACCACTACCGTTACAGTGCGTTTGGACAGAGAATCGCTCAACTGAAACTGTAAAGTAGCCTGTCATCGTCAGATCAATTCGCAAATGCCTAGTATTCTGGAAACTCTCCGTTTGTTTTGGAATTCCAAGATGGCATTATCAAGGGGCCCAGAACAAACACTTCCGGACCAGTTGGATAGACCTATGACCTTCAGTGCAACATAATGTGTGTCACATTAGTGACACATTGATTGTTTGTGAAATAACATCAACAGCATTCCTATGGGTCTCTCCTCTGTGCAGTCATCATATATAACCTGCCCCATGTTAGATAAACAGTTGTGTTTGGCCCGACCCAGGCCAGGTCTTCTGGAAATATGTCTGAATGGGAAGGAGGCCGACAAATGACAATAAAGCATGAGCTTGCAGATGCGTCTGGTTCCCAATGTGAAGCTACATTTGCCAAAGTAATGTAGAGGAGACTGGTCTCCAAACTTCATACGCTCAAAAACAGAGATCTTGATAAAAATCTATAAACTGAAAAAATAGCTAAATCTTGAATTGTGGATGTGTATTGCTTTTCTTAAACTCTTCTGATGCTACATAATAGACCATTGGCAGATTCTATATAAATCTACAATAACAGTGATTATGATGTGCCAACATACACCTCAATAGTGGTGACACACACACACACATAATTTGGGAGCAGGCTGTTATCTGGTTTGCTCTAGTTTACCAACACCACTGAGAGACAGCTGTTATCTTGAATTATAATCTGTGATGATGTGATGGCACCCCAGCTTAATCCAACCCCTCTCGTGGACATGGATTACCAGATACTCTCTGATCATCATCCACAACCAAATCCAAGACTTTACTCTCCTTCCGCCATTTAATCTGAAGTTATTTGTGATACACATCGGACGACAACATACAGAGAGAGAGAGAGAGAGAGAGAGAGAGAGAGAGAGCACTGAAAAGTGCAGAGCTATTTGTACCAGTACTTTGCGACCAGCATAAGAAAACTAGGCCCAATAAATATGACTGGCGCACATCAAAACACACTCAATACAAATGAATTGTTACATTTGTATTCATTCTATTGATTTCACGAGACATTTATCTCTTTAATATATAATGTTGTCGATTTGTATCCGCCAGCCTACCTTGGTTCACTGCTGCGTGGGCGTGAGAGCTAGCATGGAGTATAAAGACAGCTGTTGATGGGCTTTTGGATGGCAGTTCTCACTGAAGCCGTGCCATCTCTGTTTAACGACAGCCTGATAACTAGTTAGCTGTTAGGTCACTAGCTAGCCATTTGCCAAATGCCATTTAGCTAGCTGGTTACCGAGTGTAAGCTAGTCGGCTGGTTGCAGAGTGTTGGCTAGCTTGCTGATTGCTTTGCGCTAACTAGCTAGTTGGTTGCAGAGTGTTAACCAGCAGTTAGTGTAATCTGAGCTGCACGTCAAACCCAAGTCACACATCAACCACATCCATCACGAACGTCCGTCGCCACGACCACATTTATGAAGTATTGCCATTACCCCACAAGAACAAATGCCCGCCGTATCAGTTTCACCGCTCTGAGAAATAAAATAAATATTAATAATGTTACTAAGCAACAGGGACAGGGTTAGAAAGCACTTGCTAGAACTGGACGCCAAGTTTTGTCTATTGCCGGGTCTGTTCGCAACGCTGCTCCCACCGCAGGAAGTGAACTGAGCGCGCCCCGTAGGCTCATAAAGGAGATGCCGGCAGCTGGTTGCAGACGAACAGCCCCCTCTTTGACAGGGCTGTCAATGACTGACCGTGGATGGCATGGGAAGCCTTGCTCCACTCATACAGAATAACCAATGAGCGAGGGGCCTGGAAGATACACTTCGTCCAATATTTTCTCTCTATATATAAAGTAATAAAGAGTTTTATTACCAGCTTTCACATAGTGAGGTATTCTGTGATGTATTGGCACACACGCAGATGCAAAAATACAAAAACAACTGTAGAGGTTATCAAATATTAAATTTCAGCACTTGAATGGGATGCAGGTGTGTTTCCCTAGGATAGGTATTCATGTCAGCTACTAAACCTTGATTATACTTCTGTGTTGCATAGCCGCCTTAGGTACCATGTGGCCGTCTACACGGCTGCTCACATTCATGGCTCTGCATCAATGATTCTGAGCGTAGTTAGCCAAGAGACAAAAACTCATATATTAGCCAACCTCCTCGACTCATCTACCATAAATTAACCGGAAAACGTAGCAGCAAAGACAAAGCGAGCCGCTCTTGGCCCTGAGGTGTAGAGGTTACTTACAGCAGCCATACGATGAAGAAGTTTAACTAGATCCTTTGTGTTCCCCACCGAAATACTTGCTTACGAAGACAACAACGGTGCGTGTTGGCTCAGCCACACAAGCGTTCCTCTAAAACACCCCCAGGCCATGAATTCAAGACATACGACACTCTCCTCCTCCGAGCGCTCTCTTTATGAAGCGTGCACTGCGACGCCCCTTGCAGAACTCGGCTTACGGGAGCTGTCAGCTGACACCGTTACTAGGCCCTGTCAGGTCGCCCTGTTAGGCTTGGCACCCTGCTGAGTGGTAGGGTGGGGCATTGAAGAAAAAAGACGAATGGTAATTAATTAATCCAAATGGGAAATTGCTACGTTCACAATTGCTCTGCTCAAGATACGAAATCAATAAAAGAACAGTACAGTAAGGTGATACAATGTGAAATACAGAACATGTATGTTTGGATGTATGTGTATTACACACAAATGTAAATCAAAAACAAAACTGTTGTTAACAAAACTGGCCTCAAAGACTGTAGCTGTCAAAGGTACAGGGACAGAGGGGGATTGAGAAAAGTGTGGCGACAGAGAAGAGTGAGAGATTATGAATGATAATACATGAAAAAAGTTCAAAACAAAAAATGGTTGCACAGAGGATGAGATAGTTGTCGTCCTGCACGTCTTGCTTGTATTTTTCAGTAGATAGGTTCATTTTATGTGGCTTGTAGGCTTGGGCCATACAATGTTAACGTTTGATTAGCGCCAGTAACCTGTTCTTCTTCCTTCTCTCTTGCTGGGGCAAGTGCCAGTGAAATACCTCTTCATGCTTTGCTGCCAAATTCAGGCCTTATAAAACAACAAGTGCATCAGCCTGTGGCTTAACAGAACAGGACCCGGATAAAGATTATTAATCATGCTACAAAACTCCGAGACTCAATCCTCCCAGACCTACCTTTAAACACTGCATACTATGACGCCAACAAATATACTTCCATCTTTCTGTTTTAGTTTTGAGTAATTATTATTTTACTAACCAACACTAAAAGTACACTAAAAGATTTGGCATGAATTGTGTATTGACAGCACAACAGATGCCGGAGCGGAGAGTGACTTGGGGAACCTCTTAGCTCACTGTGGCCACAGGGATAACAGCCACAGTCAGCACATTAAAACCAAGGCAGGCCACTAGCATCACCACGACAGCTGTTAAATAAATTATTGCATTTATTTTGTCCGAAAAGCTTCTGCCAACATCAAGTGGACTCACCATAATCAAGGTAGCTGACGGTTATTTGAATAGGGTGACCCATCACCGAAAGTCTTCCGCCATAAAGCACAAAGCACGGCTTAGTGAAAGGGTGTTGTAGGTATGATTTGAGAGAAGAGAGAGAGCAGAAAAGAGTAGACGAGAGCAGGATTTTGAAACTACAGAACCCAAAAAAAAAACTCCCCTCCCACTCTGCTCCCTCCCTCCCTCACTATATTTCTCGACCATTTGGAACTGTTGCCTTCAAGCATCTGTTGTGGAGCTATGATAACACATGTGTGAGAATATGATTGACAGGCAAGTAGTAGGGTGGCGAGACATGTCGAACGAACTGCAGATCCAAAATGCTTAGCATTGAGGCGCACTTGTGAAAAACACAAATGCCAAAAAGCACAACACAACTGCAAACACCATTGCACAAATACAAAAGCCACTAAACAAGGGAATTGAGCTTGAACAAACATTGACAGCGAAAAGGACTGACTGATTATTGTCAGCAGACTATTATCATATACTCACACAGTATAGAATGTGGAAAGCCTCGGGCTAATTAAAAAGTAGATAATCTTTGAAGAGTTCCCTTCACTTCTGTCAGGCTTATCGGCAACATACTATAATGGGAAGTTCTTGCCACACAAATTGCGAAAGGCCGTTTCAGAATCAGAAAGCAGGTTGAAGCCGGAGCAGGGCCAGCTGGGAGCAGCCCAAAATCAGAATCATCTCATACGAGAGGAAGGCACGCGGTCACCCAGAACAGATAGTCTCAGAGACCCTATAGTTGACCCAAACACATTTCCAGCCAAGGATTGCACTGCAATTGCATTGCAAATCTTACCTACAGCACCTTCAAAAAATATAAAAGATAAATTACGCCGTGATTGAATGGATAGAAGAATGCGGAGAGAGAGAGAGCGAGAGAGCGAGCGAGCGTCCGGCACACTAACCCCACTGGGTCAATGAGCACTTAAAGACTCAATCCTCAGGTTAAGGATTCCCTCAGCTCTGAAGATGCATCAGAGTTCAAGAGCTAAAACTGTTTTATTGATTAGACAGCGTTGGAGAAGATCAATTGCCTTGTTAACTAAATCAAAGAGTAGGAAGAAGAGGAGAGAACACTGTCAGCTTCTTCCAATGCCTCCGTGCTTGACATCCACCCTGGCTGACACCCACCTTACCCAACACCCACACTGTTCCCTAAGGGAGACAGCAGGTGCAGTTAATGCTTATTATGCCCACACACCTGTGTCCCCCTCCTCACCCCCCTTCCTATCGTCTCCGAACCCCTACTGCCCATCCCATTCTCTTCCCTTCTTTCTTGCATGGCTCCGACATTCGTCTCTCTCACTCCTCCTCTCACTTCTTGCTTTACATTTGGCCAAGATTGGTCGGAAATCTTTCATAAAAATGGTTGCAGCTATAGCTCTTGGCCTGAGAAATATTGCTGCTGGGGTCTGGGCCTCACTGCAAAAAATTCTGGAAAGCCATAACAGCAGTTACTGACTTCAGAATAGAAGGAAACTGTTCATTAAAACTAATGATAATGACATTTTGTTTAACAACCTAAGTAACAGATTATTTACCTAGCCTATTTCTCGGTGGAACAGACATCGTGATACATGATGTGTCAGGGGCCATTCCAAGTTTAAGTAAGTGTTATATTATGGTTGGGTTTGAAAATGGATATAGGGTTTATTACTGTTATAACAGTCATACATGTATAATGCACCGATTGTGTTCACCACTGACTGTTTTACAGAGAAGTCACCGAGGAGTTATTCTGAATAAAGTCTTACAACAAACAATGCTTTCAGAAATCTTTATTTTAAAGTAACTGTAAACCATGGCTGTTGAAGCTGCTGCTGTTGAAATTTCCTGTCTACAATTTAGTAATGTAATAATACATATAAATACAATTTCATAATACTGTGGTAGCAAACATAGGCCTTACGCACGGTCAATATAATGTCGATAACCATAAGAGGAACAACTTGGAAATGCGAATCGTGCAGCCCTTCAGATTCATGGAATTTCACTGACAAATACAGTCGATAGCCCTTCTGTCAAAGATAACTCCGTGTCTCTGTAAGAACGACATCGGTTAACTTGAATACATAGCCGACAGAACAGCGACCATATGACCAGGCGTCGGCAGCCAATCGGCGCCCAGAAGAGGGCTGCGACTCAAAAGATGTGGCAGTGATGGTGGTGGAGGATTACGTCATTGAGAAAAAAAAAGGAGGACATTTCATTACTGCTCTGCAAACATCGATCTAAAACCCACCTAATTAAACACCCTATAGGACAGTCAGACCTGGCCCCAAACGGATTGTTTATTCCGGTTAAAACAATGGAGCCCGATTAGTGATGCATCACCCACAAAGGGGTCAGTTAAAATCGCAATAAGAAGATTATCGACAGCAACTGCTGATATTAATAGTGCACATTTAATAATATGCAATAGAAAGTACGCATGCAATAACCAATAATAATGTGAATGGACTGGAGCAAAACACTATCGTAGACGTGCATGAACACATTTGGAAGAAAAGAGAAGGATAAGAAAGATTCAGGGGCAGATATGGTTCAATCGTACAGACAGAATTAGAGAGCAAAACAGGCATTTAGTCATACGACGTACATTAGGATAAAATATGTGTAATGCAATGTCACTTGAAAATACTGCAATGATAATAAAAAAAACAGTAAAATTTGATGTCTGCCTATCTCAAAGCACTTTCAGCACTTTATTTGACAATTTAATAGAAACATAATAAAACATCAACATTGATATTATTATACCGGGCGAGTCAAGGTTCTATGCGTGTGCAATACGAGTTTAGATCCACGTCCAAAGCCACGAGTGAGCACAATAGAGGAGTGTTTTGCAGTGCACTGAGAGAGTAAAGTGAGTGGGATTGAATGGACCAAGTGCTTTATACAGTCACTGGCTTGTCCTGCTCATTAATTAACAATAAAAGCCTTCCACTGCTTACAATACAATCCTACCCGAGCACGACCATGCGTCGTGACAACGGGGCCATTCAAACACAAAGCTATCGCAATGTGATTTCCCATGTATTCGGTTTGCATAGCTCTGCAAAGAGAAACTTGCAGAGAGGGGGGGAAAAGTGACAGTGCTAAGCTAAGTGGCTAACGCTGGTCTTACCGTCATAAAGTGTCCCAGGGGCGTCCAGTTTTTAAGAAATATAAAGTTAGTGCAGGAGGAAAAGATTTGTGGAGGGCTGGTTTGGACCAAACATCCGAGTTCAGTTCACCCGCTGCGAACCGTGCCGATGAAAGCCGAGCATCATCATCATCATCTCCTTCTTCATCAGTCGGCCAGAGACAGGGCCTCCTCCTCCTCCCGGCTGGATCCTGCGACTCGCTCGGCGACGACCAATAATCCGCCCGCAAGAAGCACTCCCGGTAACCATTGGCTAACCTACACCGCCGGCTGGGTTCTCAGGCTCGGGAGACGATGTGTTTCGTAATCCCACGCATGTGTTACAACGCGAAAATACGACAATAGACGTTGGATCGGACTAATTCACCCAGCGGAATAGACTGGTGTGTGTGTGTGTTGTTGCGTCTTTCCGTCGCTCCGTGGTCATTGCTCGCCGAGCCTCTGCAGCTGCTCTCTGCTGCCGTGCGATTCACCAGCACGGCAACGTCATGACGCAATCCTCCTCCCCACAGCTACGACGTGTGGGGCGGGGCCAAACAGGGGCGTGGTCATGGGCCGACCAGGGGCGTGGTCATGGAATCCGAGGCGATTTATTTGTTTTTCAGTGTTTGTTTCTGCCAAAAGGAAAAACAAGGTGTCAACTGCTGCGGCCAAACATATTTGTGAATGGTAAGTTTGCAAACGGAGTAAAGCATATGAAAGAATATTTAGGGATAGGTACACAAATGTACAATCTCTATTTTTATTCATGTGTTTTACATAGGAACACACATACAAACACACATACGGACACACACACAGATGCACACATATTGACGCACACACACAAACATACGAACACACACCCGCACACAAACACAAACACACACACACACATACACACACACACACACAACCTAACTACAAGTAAGGGTTTTAATTTATCGAAATGCACACATTTTCAAAAATGTTCGACTTAAATAAAATAAAAAAATCCCAATGGCGCATTGATTCAGAGCCATCATTTTTGACCCCTCGTGAAGATCTTGCTTTGAATATAACTGTTTTCATCATTTCTGAAGCTGACGGTAATTTCACCTGCATACACGACTGAACAAACAGCTTTATACCAAATAGTCATTTAGAATTGTAGTATGAATTCCACGTGCCAACCTGGGCTGTTTTGATTTTACAGGGGCGAAGTTTAGGTTATCGTAATGTAGGCTATGCTTCCCTCACGTGGCTTAAAAGATAACTGCAACGCTTGACCCAACACAACAATGGACCATTGTCCCTAGAAAAAGCCATTGAACGACGCCAGCAGTTAAGTGTTTGAGCCAACACAATACGCCCTCTGTTGTTGACATACTTATCTAGAACACACTTTATAGCCGAAATAGAGGGGCCAACTTATCCAAACAGTAACAGACAATCTCTTTGTTGAGTCCTCACTGTGACTTGGTCTAAATGGGGATGGAGGCAGAATCTTAACCATCTCCTTTTCTAGAATTGATTATGCTTCTTAATGGCACCTTATCAGAAAACATTATCCTTCCTTTTAGTTATGAATTCGTTTTTTGTGTTTGTGTTTTGTATTTTTGCCAGCTGCTTACATCTACATGCAAAGTCAACCTCCTATCTATTGCGTAGAGACTGCACAGTTGATGGTTAATTAGCATGTATAATGACATTTCCCAGGTACTGGAAGTGGGCCGCTATTACCTGTGACTTACTTCTATTTCATGGTCTAACTATGTATGTCTGTGATAACATTTATTACAAACTTCTATTTTTAGCATAGGCCTACAAGGCACAGGACTTGAGTAGTAATTAAAATCCCTTATCATGATCTCATTTATATGCATTAATAAGGGACCCCCTAGGACCCAATGCACACCATGTGAAGCGACACGAGAGCCAAAATAGATGAATATAAAGATTGTTGTTATCACATGAGTTATTAAAAGATGACAGGATTGTTTTAAAGATTGTGGCATTTTGTCCCCGTGTATATTCTGAGTGTACTGGGAAATGTATACACCCTGCAAATGTATAGGATGAATATACAAAGGAAGAGGCAGTGGATCCTATACTTATCTTTTGTTTTTTAAGTAAATTGATACAATAAATACAATAGTGGAATAGCATTTGTCCAGCAGCTTTATCCTCTTTGTCATCAGTTGAGACAAATTGAGACATCAGTACAGTACGTTGCATTTTATATAATGAGGCATTCATGGTCAACTGGTTCCGTGGCCTACTCGTTAAGTAATTGGACTGGTAACCGGAGGGTGGCCAGTTTGAGTCCCGACCGGTACCCAAAAATTGTGGAAGGGGGGTGTAGTTGTGCAGCACTCTCCTACATCCTCATCCATGGATTAGGTGCCCACGAGCAAGGCACCTAAAACTACCACGTGCTGCACTGCGGCTGCCCTGTGGTTGCCCGCTGCTTGGAGTTTGCCAGTGTGCATGTGTTCTCCCGGATGGGTCAAAAGCAGAGAAGGAATTGCCCATAAAAAAGGGACAATAAAGCATTAATATTCTGTAATGCCTATACATAAAAAAAATACGACCGTGTTTCAGATTATGACTCAAGATTCTAGGGACAAACATGAGGTGTTTCGATTATTTAGGATTTGAGGCAGAGGCATAAGAACATAGAATATTGTGAGATCAACATTATCTCTGGTCTGCGTGTTCCACTGATGGCTAAGACAGGGTATGATTCAGAGGAAATGAGAGGAGTTATCGTTTATATCAGGTTCATGCCGTGAGGACCCAAACAGTGAGTCTTATGCAACCTTATTCCTAGACAGCCTCTCAAAATCTATAACTTTTGGTTGTGCCGAGAAGATATAAAATGAAGTAATCCCCTTCGAGACTCCACCCATTGTATTATCAGATGACCCCAAACATTTAATAACAAAAAAATCTGTTTAAAACACAGAACACACCTTGGAGGAGGGTCGAGGGAGAAGCTGGTAAACAAGTCACCTTTCTTTAACTGAACACGGGTGTGAATTCTCTCTCCCTCTCTCTCTTGCTCTCTCTCGCTCTCTCTCTCTCTCTCTCTCTCTCTCGCTCTCTCTCTCTAGGTAGTGTTTTTCAGCATGCCGAGGAGTCCGTCTCTCCGGGAGGTGTAGGGGGCATGTTTGAGCTTGAGGAGGTGGGCGGGAAACAGGTTCCCATTCACCGCGTACATCTCCTCCCCCTTTTGCCCCATCAGTACGCGTAGAGTCCGGTTTCGGCTCAGCAGCTTGTCGTAGAACTCCACCCCTCCGCGGGCGTAGTCGGGTGACACGGCGGCAGCCCGTCGGTCCGAGCCGTAGTCCACCCACTGGCTGACCGTGTCAGCGGTCAGCAGATACGTCACGGCCCCTAGCCCCAGCGCCGCCAGGTTGGCCACACCGCGGAACAGCGCCGGCCTCCCGTGGAGTCCCAGCATCTGCTTCAGGACCACGCTGTAGACCCACACCCCGCCCAGACACACGGGGGCCACCACTGCGCTCACCACCGGACCCCCGATGTCAAGGCGGGCCACCTCTCGCGCCACCGCAAACTTCTGAGCGGCGGGCGACAGGACGAGTGAATCGCGGAGAGCGCAGCCCGCCTCGCTGTCCCACGCCACCGCCTGGCCGTTGATGAACACGCTGCGGTTCGTGATGCCGCCGGCGTCCTGCGCCGTGCTGTTGAAGTTGGCCGGCAGGCCCACGTGCGCGCCCGCGGGAAGCCAGGCCGCGCCCGCTGCCACGGGGTGGAAGCCGAAGGACGCAAAGCACGAGTATCGGGCAGGAGATCGGACGCCGTAGTCCCCCAAGACCTAAGGGGAGTAACAACAAACACAAAAAAGACAAGATTTCGACGGATTCAACCAAGGATGGTTTTTACCCACCACATCTTTAACTGTTATGGGTAATTTTATTTTATTTTTTTGGATAAAAGGATCTGCTAAAGGACTACACAGTGAAAATACATACTAGATGTGTATGTAATCAATTAAAGGGAAAAAATTAATTTGACATTTGAAGGATAAAATGTGTAATAAACACATGACTTCAGTAGAATAAAGTAACACACACCTGCTGGAAGAGCCCTTGTAGTTTGTCGGACAGGGAGACTGGCTCTCCTTTGTACCAGGCTTGATAGAGTTGTCTGAAGGAGAGGTCTGGGAAGGTGTGGTAGAACATGTTAGCAGCAAACAACCCGCCACAGCTCACCATCATAACCGGAGCGCGGTATTTCTGGAGCAGAACACCGATCTTCAGAAAGTTGGAAGACATCTTGTGTTCTTCTTCTTTTATTCTTTGTAGGGGATCTTCTCAAATGGGCGGATGTCTTTCATACAGGGCCATCTGTCAATATAAAGAGAGTGGTATGAAAGCTATAGGTTTTAATAAAAGTTGTCCACAAAGGCTGTGTTACGAAGTAATAAGAGCTTAATGTCGTACAACATATGAACATATGTATGGGTAAATCCGTGTTCAAATAGATCTCAGATCTGTTGATGTTCAGCAGCAGTGCAACAGCAACCAGTCGTATTCACCAACATTACAAAATGACCTGCCTATTAATGACCTTGAGATGAGAAAGAAAAATAATATATATATATATAATATATTCCTTATAACATATAAAGTGCATATTATCCAATATAATTATATATAGTATGCTTACATATGATAGTGTTTGTGACGTAAGTCACTCAGTTGAACGGAATAAGAAGCCAGCTGTTACTAACTAAACTCGTTCTTCGAAATGCTCGGTTTCGTCACAGCAAACAGAACGGCCATCATGTAACAAAGCATGGATTGTGAGTGTATTTTTAAGTATTAGTTATGAAGTATTAATTGTGTTGCAAACTCACATGTTTGGAAGCTTCGCAAGGACATTCAGTACTGCCGCAAACTCGAGCGCTCGACACCGAATGGTATCGCGACAGTTTACGACAATACAAATCGACAATCGTTTTCGCAAACGCTGTGTTATTATTTTCTAGATGGTGAATTCAGTCCTATCTCAAATATTCAAACTCACCACATTCTCATGTATTTCATGTTATGCCTATATTTATTTTGATACATAACCATCTTCATTGAAATCATGTTGTTTTGCCACACAGACACACACACACAAACAAAAACACAAACTATTGTTAAAGTCAGCCACTGAAGGATGGATGGATCATGCCATTTCTGATCCAGAACTATGCGTGAGACTCTGAGGATTTCAGCACATGCTGAAATAACCTTGCAGCCAGTATTAGTGTAATGGGAGAAGCTGTGAGAGGGAGAGAGGCACAGGGGTCTAATGAAATCTGAGGATAGATGCGCAAACCTGGCCACATGCTCCAGTGCTACCTGAGGTGAGAGTGATACTGGTGTGCTGTATGTTTTAATTAGCGGTTGCTGAAGAATATAAGTAATAAATGAAAAAATAATTCCTGCAGAACTTGTACTAGACGACCTCACCCTGAATACATGTTCCTCGGGATATTATCAAATATTCACTAAAATAGAGAATGGCTTGTAAAACATTACTTTATGTTGTCGGACTCCCAGCCAAAAGGTTCTGGGTTCGAACCCCAATGCCCACAGCCTTATCTGTAGGCATCCCTCTAGATGCACCTTGCATGCTCATTAATGACATCTTCCAAAATTCAATGTAAGTGTGTCTGGATAAAAGCATCAGCTAAATGGCAAAGAGTAAATAGTGATCGTGATAGATCTTTCATGGACAACAGCCTGGAGGATGACCTCACTGGCAGGGATGAACAATATGATGCATTTGATCTTATCTAAAGGATTACTCTCACTAAGATCCTCCCTATTATGAGCACAGAGTTGCTTTGAATCATACGTCATGCTGGAAAACCCACAGTATTATTTGGCTTGAAACCTGGAAAGACGGACCTGAAATGTTATACGCACGTAGGTAAGAATTAAAATAATTATCTTCTTCCGACAATGACAATGACAATGTTTGTGTGTGTGTGTGTGTGTGCGTGTGTGTGTGTGTGTGCGTGTGTGCGTGTGTGTTTGTGTGTAAGTGTAAGTGAGTATGTGTGTGTATCCGTGTGTGTGTGTGTGTGCAAGTGTTTGTGCATGTGTGTGCGTGTATTCTCCCTGCAGGAAAAAAGATCAAGTCTGAGGCTCTGATCCTACTGGCGCAAAACAGCTCTCTTTGGTCTCCATGGAAACAAGCAGGATCCAATGAAAGCTCTATATGTGTGTGTGTGTGTGTGTGTGTGTGTGTTTCATTCTCAGAGTCTTCAAAATGAAAGCCTTATTCAAATGTGCATTTTCTCCCTTATTCTAAACACTGTACACTATTCTATTCTGTTCCATTATATTATATCTAGTGATGTGAGGCTAGGACATCCTGTGTGCATGTGAATACAATAACTATATGAATACAATTTCTTATATAAAGTCGGGATGTTGGGCAAGAGGGCCATATCATAGGGGTAGCACGGTGGCACAGTCGATAGCATTGCTGCTCCACAGCAAAAAGACCCTAGGTTTCAACCCCGGAGGGGAGGAACTTTCTGTGTGGAGCTTGTATGTTCATGGGGGTTACCTCCCACACCACAAAAAAAACATGCAAGTTAACACTCTTGCCCTGCCTATAACCAAGGCACCACATCTGGAGTTGGTTCAGGGGCGCTACTCTGTGACAGCCCACTAATCTTAGCCCACTGCTATTAGCTACACCAAATCATCGTATCTTCTGCAGGAGCTCTCCAGCAATTTAAAAAACATTCACTTATTACATGTCTTTTAAGAATGGATGGAAATAAGAAGTAACATGATACATCTCTCCTTTTGTTTCATCACAGATTCCTGTCCTCCTAAACCATATACTCCGCTCCAGGTCTATGGTGTTTTCCATGACTGTCTAGTCCTAGTGACTCAAATAAGATGACAAGGCGGAATTTAACAGAATGCATATGTTTGTTTACTGTTATGAGTCACTATTTTGTCATTCAGCAGGCTTTTATCAAAGTGACTTTCAGTGACTTCAGTAACATGTCATGTATGAGCAGGTAGATGTCACGCGTCTTTCTCAGTATAATTTGAACACTCATACACTATCCTGGTACATTATCCTGTTCTTCTACTGTATGTATATATCAACACACTGTATGAATACAAGAAAATTCACATACAAAGGTTCACATCTTCATGGACAATCGTCATTGAGTTGCATTGAAATCATCATTGTGAAAAACAAGTCCCTGTTATTACTGTGTGGTTCACTGTTGGAGCTGCAGTGAGATGAATCAACCATACCGCACTGGTTTCTCTGATCAAGATAGGGGGAAGGTCATGGGGGTTTAAACTTTCATCTGACTAGAGGGTGTTGGGGTGGAGGTCGATGACAGCAGGCTGGTGGCTCTGGCATCAAACCTCTAACCTTTTCCACATGTTCTGCAGTACAGGGAGCGAGAGGGGGATGGAGATACAACGAGAAGAGGGGAGAGAGAGAGAGATTGGGGAGAGAACAAGTGACAGAGTGTGAGAGCAGCAAGAGAGAGAGTGAGAGAGAGGAGGAGAGATAGTGAATGAGAGAGAGAGAGAAAGAGAGAGACAGAGAGAGAAAGAGAATTAGGGGGGAGATAGAAAGAGCAAGCCTTATGTACATTTAAAAAAGCTCCAGCATATTCCCCAATGAAGTAAACGGGAGGGAAACAAAGTGATCAATACTTAAATTAAGATCAACCTGCCCATAAGTCAAGTGAGTGTCCACTTGATGAATCAATCAATCATTTGACCAATCAATTCAGCACCTTTTGATTGCTTCCCAGAAGTCCACCAAAGCCTTGATCAATAGACGAGATGTTGCAGCACAGAGACACATGTAGCCTCAAGAGGATCCAGCTACATCGAAAATATGAGTTCCACACAGACAACATTAATGCATTATCAATGATATGATTCATAATCTGTCTGTGTGTGTGTGTGTTTGGATTGTTTATTTAATATTGAGAATGATTGATACCATCGTATATCTTCTATAAATCCACACACTGCTTAAGCGTATGCTTTCACTGGTCTCACTCTCACTTGGAGGTGTCTTTGGATAAAAGCGTAAACAAATAAATGACTAAATGTATGTGTTTGCTTGATTTCTTCAGGGTGTTGGTGGGTGCACCTCCATGCATTTTAATTCAGTGAAAACCACAGATGGCGTATGTTTGTGTGTGTTTGTGCTTTTAAATACTGGATGACCATCAACAGAGTTTCCTGGAAATGGTGGGCAAGGGAGGGACTGTGGAGAGAGAGGAGAGATCAGCCCATTTCATTTGTTGTCCATTAGTGTCTGTAATGTGAGTTGTAAAAGGTAACAGCAGGCAATGCCTGACATATTTAATGTAGCATGAGTACATATCTAGCTTCCTTTCCCCTACTTGAATCCATCTCCACTTTCACACACACATACCGAACACACACACACAAACAGACACACATGCTGCCTCTACTTCCGTTACATTAGTCACACTTACAGGACATTTCTGCTCATATTTTCCGTAACCTTCAGATAATTCTGTGTGTGTGTGTGTGTGTTTTTGTGTGTGGGAGAGTGTACATGTGTTTGTGTGTGTAGTCTGTGTGTGTGTGTATTTTTGCAGGGTTAACATGTTTTGGGGGTTTTCTCCAAACGCTAACCTCAGAAAACTATAAATGTGTGTATTAATCAAAATATAAAGGATTCAAATGCCATTTCACAAGGCTTAAAAAAATACACTGGGAGCTTGACAAGATCCAATGGGCCTACTGTAATGTTTTCTGACGGCATAGGCCTAAGCATATATTGCATATTAAAAAATCCTTCATATATTGGTGTAGTTGTTTCGTTTTTATATTTTTGGTGATCCTTACATTAAATTGGCTATATTCTGCAACCGGTGAAGACAGCTTTTAGATAGCTTTGTTGTATTATATATACAATAAACTCACCTGTTGATGCTTCTTGCTACCATTAATGTTTAGAGAAAGGTTACACAAATGAGTGGGGCATTTTTACACATATTTAGGACAGACACATTTCGTGGGTTACCTCCAGAATTCAATGGACTGGGAAATGCTGTTTTGTTTTGAAAAAGGAAATAAAGTTCCCTTTGTGGAGTCTTATTTTTACATATAATTGCTACTTATTTGCTCAAATAAATAACGGCAGTAACGATTCATGGGCATACGGGATATTTTCACAATTATTTGAATCTGTCGCCATCCAGATGTGTGCAGATGAAGAAGGAGCCTTCTGGTCCGTTTGCCTTTAAACGACAGACGGAGCAAACCATTCGTGAAAAAGAGGTGTACGTAAATGGTTCGATTCATGTCTACAGTTATTACACAAAAAGTCATATTTTAACCAAAATAAAAATCTATATTCGTTATAATAGGTCAATTCATTTAGGAAATGCTTTCTCATAAGGTATTAATATACCTTTGGAATATTCGTGAAAAGCTGATGTCCCCCCTTTCGGGAGGTTCTATTTATAGTATCAGCTGTTGCAATATAAAGATTTGCTACACAACGTATTGTTTCTCGGATGTGTGGAGCTGTAGTCCATGGGCGGCAGTGGATTCACGACCTGAGACCAAGATGTGGACTATGTCAACGTGAAACCGTGTTTCGTGCACACGACAAGGATATTCACATCGGTAAGTTGCCTTTTCTTTTTTTACTGAGAAGCGGGGAGTCATCTACCAACACGGACAGTGAAGAAAACCCCTAATCCGGCTGCTCACACTAAAACAACTCTATCCTACCCCAATAACGGGCGTTTGTCGCGGGTTTTGGTTTACATTCATCTGCTGACAGCGTGGACGAGACATAGCCTTGAAAAGCCCCGTGTTTCATTCAACATTGCGGACGTCAATTTTCCGTATGCGGAAACTGCTTATTGCTGCAAACTTCGGCCAGAGATGAAGCAACCTAAAGCCCGTTAATCAGGGGCGGTAACTCGCTCTTCTATCCTCCGGTAGTCGAGAGAAAACCACGGGCCTGCCTTGGCGTTTCCAAGACCTTCATTTTACATACGCTAATTGCCTTCTTCCAATGTGCATTTTCGATTGCCACCTTCATTTTGTATCCTAAAATATATGATTTTACCGAGGCGTTCCTTAAGCCTGACGCATATGCCTGACACCAATGTGTTGCGAGAAGATGAGAGGTTTGCGTTCGTGACCGTCGAAAAGAGCCGAGTTTCTATACATCACATCGGAGTATGAGATCATTTATAGGCACTAGGCAGCCAGTCTGCACGCGCGCGCACATACGCACGCGCATGCGCGCGCACACACACACACACACACACACACACACACACACACAC
Organism: Pollachius pollachius; assembly: GCF_949987615.1. Taxonomy (NCBI): domain Eukaryota; kingdom Metazoa; phylum Chordata; class Actinopteri; order Gadiformes; family Gadidae; genus Pollachius; species Pollachius pollachius. Next base: position 36,913,417 of record NC_136936.1, read on the forward strand.
ACACACACACACACACACACACACACATAATCATGACTATAAATAGCCAAGTGAAATCACCACAGAATCGGAGTATTGCAGAATAAGAGGAAGAAGATTCACTGCATCGTCTTTTATTCGACATTCTAAAAGTGTCAAGTCATATTCCGAGTGGTCCTGTCGATCAGTTGGAATATCATGTCTGTTTTAAGGGAGATGACAGCACTAATAGGCTTTGGCAAACAGGCATGTTGATTCTATAGGTCAATATCTCTGTAAATTGGTTTGGGTAACCCATGCAAGTGCTGCCATTGTGGGTTAGAGAAGGTAGGTTTTTATATTAATTCATTGCGAAAATGTTACAATTGTATTCCATAGCCCACATTGCAAGGCTCTTAGAAGTTGTAGATGCCTTTTGTACTTCATGTATTTCTTATTCCTACACACATAATCCTCACGCATTGACAAACTAAATATGACTTGAGGTGAATGTTTAGCTTTGATAACATCATTAAGATATAGCAGGGCTCTTCAGATAATGGTTTTTGGATATGAAGTTCAACAAGTCAATAGATTTTCAGTCGAGTAAGCCATAAAATATGACCTATAAAATAAAGTTGGAGATTCCCCCAGTGGGAGATTGAGCACCCCATTTCGTGGGTAGTCTAGCTCAAATAAGTGACAGAAATCAACAAAAACACGATCGGCCGTGCATGCGCGGAGCGACTTGGGTCCACCTGGTAGTCTGTCAGATCCATGGGTAGGGAAGCCCGAGCATAGTTTATTGTTGCTAGGAGATGCAAAGATGTGATGGACTGAGATGAGCCGCCATCCCGTGAGATCTTATACAGTCGACTGCTGAAAAACTGATAGTTGGTCTGCAGCACACACACAAACACACACACACACACGACTGCTGTCCATTGTGGTCAAACCCAGATCCTTTTGGCTGGGAGTCGAATATGGTAACCACCAAATCACTGGACCACTCTTATTATTGGATTATTTGGAAGGTTTCAAAAGCCGAGAGACACATTTGATTACCATATAAAACATGTATACACTGGCATAGGATAAACCCTTTAGCAGTGCCTGTGTTCAGATATAGCTTAAAGGATTGTCAGGTTTTCCAAGACCCAAGTTGAATTGACAATGTCAATGACGCGATATCAACCAGCCATCCTTTTTGTTCAACTACCCTTTCACGGTGTGCGCGCCATCAAGAATAGGGCAGTTGGTGAGCCATTGACATCCATTCTATTCCTAACAAGTGTTTAGCAGCTCCCATAGCTGTATCCTTGTTTTGTCCGACACAAGTAGTAGGATATGAACTGCCCTTGCCTGGTAGTTTCCTTCAATAGTGCCCACAAACTATCAAAGCCAAAAGTTTTGATACTGTGTTTACACGTTCCACTTCACATGCTCATGGACTTTGAGACTTAGAGACTGAGAGGTGCGCAGGTAGAATGTTAAAGGTCCTGGTCATGAGCCCGGTGTTGAATTTTGCATCAAGCTGTGGATGTTTTATTATTTCGACCTTCCTGTTGCAGTGGACCTCTCAGTTGGGGAATATGTTTGGTTTCAGTTGACAGTCTTGTTACTTATGCTTAAGGGTGCTTTCCGATCAGTAAAAAAATATTTGAAAATAAATAAGAATTAAATGTTACTCTTCACTCAGAATTCAGGATTAACACACGGCTTAAAAAATATCTTTGCTCAGGAGTCTGTGAGCATGCGCTCTGGCCTTTTAGCCTAGCCTGTATGCCATAGTGAGTTTGTGCTTTGTATAAAGAAGATTCTTGATCTATTTATAGTCAATTCGCCCTGCACAAAGATATGATTTTTTTATCAAGCTTGTCAGTGTAGGCTTACGAGTGACATGTTGTTCTAATGTTACTATCGTAGCATGACAGTCTGAAGAAAAAGGTAGAGAGTTAGACAAGAGAATATATGTTTAATCAGTTCTATTGAAGGCAAATGTAATGGATTGAATCTGTGCTATTATGCCGATCAAAGAATTACAATAAGTATGTTCAATAATGTTTCATACCATTCAATGAAGCAGAAAACTATAGTGCATGCTCAGCCATGGCTGTCCATCCCTGAAGGAAAGAGGATACTTTGGCAGATGTTGACTTGTGAGGAAGGATTAGCGTGTGTATGGTGTGGAAAAGGTCACACACACGCAGGAACACAACCCACACTGCAGCCTCCGCCGCACCTGGGCCACAGATTGAGGGTTGTCCATTTTCCATTCAACAGGTACTACAAATGGGAATAATCAATTCTTTGCCATTATTAGTGAAAATAGTCAATGGAAATGACTAAATATATTGAAATAGGAAACAAAGTAGCCGCCGAGCCATTGCGAAATTTCACCATTTTCTAGATTAGATCCCTGATAGGTCTAAAACGTCCTGTTTTGAGTCAAATGTGAAACTCAAGGCAGTTTACTCAAGAAACAAAATGAATGTAATAGATAGCCTGGCTATCGCCAGAACAAGCTCAGTCATAGATTGCACGTTGGTCTGGGGAAGCTGCTGTCTATTTCTTCAGCTCAAGAGGCGTGATCATCGGGCCTATTTCAACCGACTGTAGGGGTTCGGAGAAGCGAGTTTGGTGATTGGCTTCCGCAAAAACGTATCGGAAGCAGAAAGAAATGTATTGCTGCCCATCTATCATCTAGCAATGCAAAAAATATTTTCATTTTGTTATAGATTTTCAACTAATGTCAATCAAAACAAAGCTGTAGGTAGGTCTTTGCTAAACACTAAAATATTCCTAGCTTTAAGTTAAATGCTAAAAAGTAATGACAGACAATTGTTTCTGTAATCCCTTCAGGACGTGTTCCCAAAACGAAAGGACCCCATCCTCTCTTCCCTGAGAACCACATTCCCAATCCTTTAGCTTAACATCTAGCTCTGGGAAAACTTGAAGGTTTTTCTCCTGACAGCTGCATGAAGACCTGTTACATAACAAACCCAGTTCTCTGTGTGTGCAACACATTGTTTGAATAATAGATGGCTGTTGATGCAGGCATTGTGTGGTACAGGCCAGGGTGTGAGCCATGTCCTCACTTTGTTTCTGGTGGGCCAACACACGGTCCCCACTTTGTTCCCACGTGAACAGGGAAGCCAAAGGAACCTTTCCCAGGGAAGGAGCCTGAGATGTTTCCATGGTGACGCTGTATATGTCACGTTCAGAGGGTGGAGCTTAGGACCAGGGAGAACTAAGCATACTGTTTCCGTAGTTTGAAATCACTGTTCAGCCTATGAATCAACGACAGCTAGCAGCCAATTGCGAGCAATGTACAACCTGTAAAAAAAAAAAATGTACTTTCCTTGAATCACACACATCTACCCAGACCTTAACCTTACACACACTGATCCATACAAAAACTGACTTACACAGTAATTTTCCACCAGACTTAAATCGACATTTTTGTTTTTACATTTCACACTTTATTTATTTTTCTTCTAAAGGGTTGTGCCACTTATCATTCATAAACAACAGTTTGGTTTGTAATTGACTTGCCCCAGAGTGCTTAAGCACACAATGTAAATGTTTCTTTCTTATAATCCAACGTACTGACTAGATTGGTTGGCCAACTGGCTAACTCAGCTGTGAGAATGTTCTCAAGAGCTCTGACTAGGATGGCGTTTCCTGGTTGGCTGTTGTTGACTGGCTTGCTGGCTGGCTGATGTATTGGCTGGTTGACAGTTTGGCTGATATGCTTGCTGCGACTGGCTGATATGCCTATTGACTGACTGCTATTCTAGTTTGATTGGCTGGTTAGCAGGCTGAAGAACTGGTATAATGGTTTGACTGGCTGATTGGCTTGTTGACTGACTGGTATGCTGGTTTGATTGGCTAATTGGCTTGCTAATTGACTGGTATGCTGGTTTGACAGGCTGGTCGGCTTGTTGACTGACCGGTATGTTTGTTTTACTGGCTAATTGGCTTGCTGACTGACTGCTATGCTGGTTTGACTGACTGGTTGGCTTGCAGTGGAAGAAAGGAAGCATATTCCTTCCCTCCATTGTTGCGGGCAGGAAGGGGTGGACTGCTGCCAGCTGACAGCTGTTTCCTGCTGGGTGACAGAGGGTCGGGGGGGCTGAGGGGGAGCTGGTGGTGGATGGGGGGGGGCGCTAACGTGTGTTTGCTTGAGTCGAGTGCTTACACTGCTCTCCACAATTCCTGCACATGGAAACGCTAGATATCATGTACAGTGCTGTCGTCTAAATAGCCAATCTTCAAAACATTTCTTAACATTGATTGCCATGTTGTATTTCTCATGAAAAATATTTATTTAATGCCAATGTTAACATTTCTTTTTTTATCCAAGCACTTAGTACTCAGTTGTTCTGGGAAAAACGTCTGGTACTTATTCAGACACTTGACAAGCGGCAGCATTGCCCATGATGTTTCTCTGCTCTCTGTGGTTATGCTCCGTGAGGGATACTAGACCAGCTGGAGTCCTTTCCTTGGTTCCCATCACAGAGAAGGATCATGAAGGATGGAGCGTTGTCTGATGAGCTTGCTCAACTTCCGTTTCACTGCAAAAATGGCTCAGCCGAGAGAAGGCCCTTCCCAGCCCCAATCCAGCCCAAGAACAACTTTAACGGCCCTAGGTTAAGGGAGGTCAGGTAGTTGTGAGGGTTAGGATTTGGCCATGGCGTCTAGTTAGGCTTCTGAAACAATTGAGATTAATCTACGGGTTGTAGGGCTGCTCAATTATGGGAAAGATCATAATCATGATTATTTTGGTCAATATTGAAATCACGTTATTCAAACTATTATTTTTGAGTTTGAAAACATGTATTTATTCACCATGTCTCTCCCAAAAAAACCTTTGTAACTGAGAACTTTGAAATTTCTCCTTAAAATAATACACAAAATGGTCAAAAAGAAAATGTTACAATCTAAAATGATATGCAGATATGTGTCCAGCTGTTCTGCCCTTTCTATAAATCATTAAAAAAAATTTTTTAGAAGTAATGTTAAATCAAAAAACTCGATTATGTAAATTTTCTGATCGTTTGACGCTAAAATCGAAATCACGATCAAAATTCGATTAATCGCCCAGCCGTAACGGGTTGTTTGAGTGTAAAATCAAGAAAGACCCTGAAAAGGGACAGCGAGCCAAGGTGAGAGCAGCAGTATATTAAATAGTATATAGAATATTGTATATTCAACATGAGTAGATGCAGCACCAGTTATCACTCCAAATAAATTAGTAGGTGAAAAAAATGCTGGAGGGGTTATAAAAATAATCTGTTCTTCATAATATTCTTTGGGTGTACCACCCTTTAAAAAAAGGGGGTTGTGGTGGGAATCTGATTACCCTTACACATGTAAATGCTTTATCCAATTTCCTGCCATAGAGGATAGCTCAGTGTAACCAGTGTTTGGTGTGTGTGTAATGGCGCTTCATGTGTCAGCAGGCGGTATAGTGGCCCGCACATTCTCCTTGCATTATCTATAAGGTTACCATTGTCAGGCAAACAAACCCTTTCTTACTCTACAGTAGGACTAGAGCACAGAAATTAGTGATCGACCGATATATCGGCTGGCCGATATATCGGCTGGCCGATATATCGGCCGATATTTGCTTTTTTTACGTGTATCGTATCGGCCATTTATTTTTATTTATTTATTTATTTATTTTCTTCAGCATGATTTACAGACAGTGCAATAAACAGTAAACATTTTTTTTAAATTTGAGATATTGTAACATTTGTTATCGTCATTGTGTCATTTTTATGATGTTAACTGAGGGAGGCTTAGCCTGGAAATCCACACCCACATCTAGAAAACTGTAGGGTCTGGCAACGAGTAATGAAAATGGCCCAACTCGAGGGGCCGCACCAAGCATGCATTTGGAAATATCAGAAGAATACAAGGGGTGACGTATCCAGACCAGTGGAGCTAATCAATAGATAAGACTCTTGCCGTATCCGGTCGGTAAAACAGCAACACTTTTGGCCCGCCTATATTGATACATCACGAGTATACACAAGTATATTGCTCGTTCCCAGAGTGACTCGCTGAGCAAATTCAAATTGTGCTCTCGCGAGAACTCCAGGATTTCCAGGGTATTATCGGCTATAAATATCAGCTCAAGAAAATCGGTGTATCGGTTATCGGCTAAGGCTGATGAAAAAATATCGGTATCGGTATCGGCCCTAAAAAATCCATATCGGTCGATCCCTAACAGAAATGCATAGAGTACCTTGTATCAAAGTAAGAGGGGGGCATGATAGTCTAATGCTACTTTGAACTTACTTTGATCAATTAGCAATTACCCTACCTGTGTAATGGCCTGTATCTCAATTCACTGTTTCTCAATTCAATTCACAAAAAAGAGTCTGAGAACATATTCAGAAAAGCCTCAGTGGACAAAATGTAAGCCAGTTTCCAAGAAATGCTTATATATTTGAAAACCCTGATGTAATTTCAAACTCGGATTTAAAATTGTGTCGAGTCTGATTGGAATCAGAAAGTCTGACCAGTGGCATTCTTACAGGATGCCCCATTGAAGCCACCCACAGTGGTCACTTCCAGGTGGCAACAGTAGTAAACACATCAGGATGGCATGACTGTAGCATTGAGGTCTGAGGACATGAGCAGCGTCACACTACCTATTTATTGACATTTCCTCTCACCCTCACAATTATGCCATTGTATTCGGCTTTATAGGGCCCTATTTTAACGGTCTGAAACGCGAGTGAGAAGCGCCAAACGCATGTAGCTATATGGGCGGGACTATGGCGATGTTGCTATTATAGTGGCGGATAAATGACTCTTGCGCCCAATGCAAATCTAAAAAGGGTTGCCTTGAAGTAGCCTAATTAACCATAGGTGTGGTTTTGGCAATAAACCGATGAGAATGCCATCACCCATCCCCTTTAAGAGCTATGAGCGCATTTGAACCTGACCAGTTGATATTTTGACAGCGCATTTGCAGTCTCCGATGAGACAGATGCATGACCACATGAATTTTAAACTTCAAATGGCTCAGGTTATGGCAAAGTAATATGGCCTTATTCACACATGGAATCACGTTTTCTTCTACAACTTCAGAAATATAAATCATATATATCATCATATAAATTTCGGCAAAGAAAACGTAACACACATATGATATGCGGTCCTGTGGCCGCAACTGTGGTTCTATTTAATGATATGTGGCAATACATTAAAAAACATTGTTTCTTACCAGTATGGTATACATTATCTTTATCGACTTGTGTTCCTAATATGCAGAGTCCCCCCCGTTAATATACATTGCCATGGACTGTATTATGCGTTACGTGTTTAGTTTGCGTAAAACAGATGGATGCTCGCGGGAAAACGTATGTTTTCTCACAATCAAATACTCAGAAATTCTCAAAGTTATGGGGTTGTACACGATGTCTGTGTAAAGAAAATATGTGTTTGCTGTACGGTGTTTGCAGATGCTTTGATATAAAAGTACAACTTATTACCGCTGTATCAGCTGTTCTTTCCCATGTCCCAAATAATCAATAAATCATTTAACCTAAAACGAGATTTTGTTTTGGAAGGCTGGGATATTTGCTTGAGTTTATTATTGTTATTATTATTATTTTAACGTGTGTGTGTGTGTGTGTGTGTGTGTGTGTGTGTGTGTGTGTGTGTGTGTGTGTGTGTGTAATATAATAAATGTTGGGGACAGATGACTAGTCATGCATGATGTTTTTCTGGAGGACTCTAGAAGCCATCTCTTTTGAGATCACACCTCCAGCATGACCTTATGTGACCGTGGCAGGACGCTGGCCTCTTTCTATCAGTTCTTGGGTGTTATCTGTTTCCTGCTGTCTCGGCCACCACTTTAATCCACCTCTCTTTCGGTGGTCCGGTCTCCATGGTGACAAATAAGCAGAAGCCGATTCAACAGCTTTAACACTTCTCCTTTTTCTCTCTCCCTTTTTCTATTTCTTGCTCGCTTTTACTTTGTCCACCTCTCTTGCTGTCCGCTTTTCTTCTTCTTCTCCTCCATTGCTCTTTTATGTTCTCTCTCTCTCTCACACTCCCTCTCTCTCTGTCTCTCTGACTCTTCTCTCTCTCTCTCTCCTGCTCTCCCCCTCTCTCTTCTTGTTGCAGGTTTTTGTGTTAGACCAGCCACCTACTACTAGCCTACTTCCCCACCTCATTCTCATTTCGTATCCACCGGGGGGGTGGTGGTGGTGGTGGTGGTGGTGGTGGAAGTGGTGGTAACCATGGCGACCAGCGCGGTGCCTAGCGACAACCTTCCGACGTACAAGCTGGTGGTGGTCGGGGATGGGGGTGTGGGGAAGAGCGCTCTCACCATCCAGTTCTTCCAGAAGATCTTTGTGCCAGACTATGACCCCACCATAGAGGACTCCTATCTTAAACACACAGAGATAGACGGCCAGTGGGCCATACTTGATGGTAGGTACATTGTGTGTGTGAGTGTGCGTATTTCAAAGAAAAAACACAGACCTCAATGAATACGTTAAATTCTATAAAAGTGTGAGTGTGAGTGTCGGCTAGGTTACAGAGAGGTAAGGTTTGAACGATGGTTCAATTGTTTGCGCCGCTAATAATATAGTTATTACATGGTTGGAATTAGGTTAACGCTTGCCTTTCTAAAGAAAGAAAGAAAGCAAACTCTGTGTGTGTGTGTGTGTGTGTGTGTGTGTGTGTGTGTGTGTGTGTGTGTGTGTGTGTGTGTGTGTGTGTGTGTGTGTGTGCGCGCCAGTGTTGGACACGGCGGGTCAGGAGGAGTTCAGTGCCATGCGGGAACAGTACATGAGGACCGGGGATGGCTTCCTCATCGTGTTCTCTGTAACAGACAAGGCCAGCTTTGAGCACGTTGACCGCTTCCACCAGCTCATTCTACGGGTAAAAGACAGGTAAGACCTAACGGTTGAGCCTTTTCTGTGTGTAAACATGGCCTGAAAGCACTCCTCCAAGCCTTGGGAGATCCTTGAATGTGTCTTTGTTTGTGAACTCAAATTCCTCACCCGGACCTTAATGTCTTTTAACACACCTGCTGTTGGAAATCGAGCAATTTTTTTTACTTTTAGCAGAAATCGACCTTATTGGATATAGCTGATTCTTTCATTGAATTCCTATCCATAAATGCCAAGCTCTATTGTGTGTCGCAGTGATACTGAGCCTCACATACCTATTCAAAATACCACACGTAGAATCAACATCTCCCTTCAGATGTCCTCCCTCATGGCCATTGGTACAGCTGTACCGCAGTGAACACAGTGGAACCAAAGCAGTCTAGTGTGTTTATACCGCTCAACCACACCTGAAACCATCGTAGAAATGGACTTCTCCTACATCTCACTTCTTAAGGTTTACTCTGTTCATCACGACAGTCTGTGAACCCTTTGAAATGTTCTCTTAGTCCACGACGTGTACAAGGCAGAGACGAGGCAGACAAAAGTGTTGTTTTTGGCTAACCTACCTTGCTATCCTCCGAACTCGTTCCCGTAGGCTGATCGATCCATCATACATCCCTCGTGGGATGGGATCTATCCATCATACCTCTATGATGACAAATGATGACTAATCAACTTCACACCTCGGGGTGAAATGGAGGCATTTTAATAAAAAGATTTATACTTTTAGCCATGGGGGATCATGTTCATATAATATGAGCCATAATACCGATGCTGTCATGCCTGCCTCAACCCACCAAGCCGTCCTCGAAACAGCATATGCTACATTCTTCTATTAGGTTATAAAGCAGGAACACAAGGCAACAGTGATTTCACATTAATGAGCAGGTAGGCGGTAAAGGCATCTTAGCTCCAGGATGTCTGTTAGACTCCTGTGAACATCAGGAATCGAACCCAGTATATTCTGGCTGGGCGTCAAAACACCCCAACCGCAACACTATCCGTCCCGTTGTATCATCCAGCTGATGATGTTCTAAAAGTAAACTGCAGAAACACGCCGGAGGAACTGTGGTGGTTAAAGCCTGCAGAGTCAGCGGTCTGGGAGCCGTTTGTTTATGTGTGTATTGTGTTGTGTTTTAGGGAGGCGTTCCCCATGGTGCTGGTGGCCAACAAAGTGGACCTGGTACATCTGAGGAAGATCACCAGCGAGCAGGGCCAGGAGATGGCTGCCAAACACAATGTAGCTGTTTACACTGTGTGTGTGTGTGTGTGTGTGTGTGTGTGTGTGTGTGTGTGTGTGTGTGTGTGTGTGTGTGTGTGTGTGTGTGTGTGTGTGTGTGTGTGTTTGTGTGTGCGGGCTGGTGTGCGCTTGTGAACGAGGAGCGTGAGTATGGTTTCTGGACACAAAGTATTTTGGATGCGAGGTTGAGGGAGAGGGAGAGGGTGTGTGAGGGAGAGACTCAGTTCTGCTGAGTTTGCATTCTCTCTGTGGTGGTTCGTGAGTTCGGTCCAGAAGGACAGCAGAGCACAAAGAAAACGACAGCCTGCTGCTGCCCTCCTCCCCGAAACAGGACCTCTCCCCCCCACCGGACCAGACACACACCCAGAACACAAACCCAACAAACAACCCCCCTCTGTTTGAATACAACAGTTCTATTTGATTTCCACCCCTGCTTTTGTTTCTACTTAAAGGGGGTTCCTGTTGACCGATCATTTTTATTTATTTTTCTGGACCGAAAAACCAAACGTTATGGACATCTTCTTCTCAGTTTTTTACCTACTCCTGACAGATATAAACGCTACTCCATTTTGAAACATAGGTGAAACCTGGCCATTGTGTTTTTTGTTTGTCTTTCCAGATTACCTACATTGAAACTAGTGCCAAGGATCCTCCTCTCAACGTGGACAAGGCCTTTCATGAGTTGGTACGCGTCATCAGGTAATACGTCTCCTGCGCCCTGATTAATGGATGTCATGGGTCCTGTCCAGCTCAACTGGTAAAACGTTTCAACAACACTCACCGGGTTAGGGGTTAAATTTCCTCTGACGCCACCCATGCTAAGAATGTATGCTTGCATGTCATTGTAAGACGCTTTGGATAAAGGCCTCCACCAAATTGCCACCATATACTTGGGGCTGTTGGATCTTCTGTGTAAAATATATATTTGAGTTTATCTAAGTTATGTCTTCAAAACATCCCAAATAATGATGTATTATATACTAAGCAGTATTCGGTTCACATTCTGGGATTGGAGCACATAGTGCACCAGCTCAAGTCAAGAATGCCTCGGAACAAGAGGCCCTTGTGTCTTTCTCCTTGTCCTCGGCACATATCTAGCCAGGAATAGAGTTTGGACTATGAAAGAGTGTTGGACGTGAAGCGAAGAAAGGGCCGGGGGGGGGGGTGGGTGTCAGGGCAGTGAAAGTGTTCTCAGGAAGGAACTCGCGACGAGGAGTGAAAAATTCCCCAGAGTTATTTCCTGTCTTAACAGACGTGTAATTTAAGGAGAATTTGGTTTCTGCTGATGTTCCCGATGTGGTCACATCCTGTCTGAGAGCCGACTGCTACCACTCAGAGGATCAAACGGGGCTGGTGATGTCATCCGGTTGATTGAGATGTACAGTGCGTGTAAGTGAGGCGAGGATACCGCAGAAATCCCCCCTGACGACTTGCATTGTGTTTTTTCAATCATTTCATCACCACTTTTACATTCCAAACCCTTGAACCCACTGTGGAAAAAAACAATGTACTCACTCTTTTCCAAAAAGATATGTCTGAGGAAAAGTGGTGATGAGTGAGGCTACACTGCCCTCTAGTGATCAAACTTAAATACTTTGTTTTGTGTATAACCGTAGTATCGCTGAGCCAGCCCTTTCCTACGGAAAATCTTGCTCACAGATTTAAATTAACTGTGTCATAAACCAACCTACTTGCCAGGAAGTGGTGTTTTGATTGACAGGCATGACCAAGCAAAGATGGTACGCCAGCAACGGTACTACCATCAAACAGGAGACTCTTGTCTTCAGCTTCTGACAGATGCTGCATGGCTTAACTCTAACCTCAGGAGGTTAGGATGAGTTCAGGATGAGTCGCATGGGGACACGCGACTCATGGGGTCGCGTGGGAATAAGGGAGATGCTTTGGTCCAGGGAGATTCAGTGAATTCAGATACACAACGTCAAGGAACAGTTAGAGGTTGGGGCGTCTTGGTCCAAGATGCTTACAGGTGGGACCTGGATAATCAAACACGGTACCGTTGACCTGGGAGTTGTAAGCTCTAGTGAACTATCCTTGTGCTGTTTCTGGTTGTACTTCCCGCTGTTTTGATGTTGTTGTTGATGTTCTACATAGCCTTTCCCAAACTTAAGGTCGTGACCTAAAATAGGTCCCAAATTGGCAGAGTAAAATGCAGAACAATGCTCTGTGAATTCATGTTCCTGATTAAAATAGAAGAGCGTTACCACACCTCCATTTGACACTTAAAACGCTGTTCAGAAAATGACTGCATTAGTCACTGTTCACGAATGATCATAGCTCATTAAACAAATAAATTGATTCCACATGTATTATATATACCCTTTATAGATATGTTTTAAGTAAGAAGTGATTGTTATCGGTTCATAAATTACTTTACTTTAATAATAGCTACAATCAACCACATCAAGTCAACAAATCGTATGCATTCATTTAAAAGTGTTATACATTACACTCTTGTGTTGTTCTCCGTCTCAGACAACAGGTCCCGGAGCGGAGCCAGAAGAACAAGAAGAAGATGAAGTGGAGAGGAGAACGCTCCACAGGCTCTCACCGCTTCCACTGCATCATATTGTGACTGCCTTCCTTCTCTGAATTCTCTGTTAACTCACAGACACACACAGAAACACTCAGCCTCCCTCGCAGACACACATCCACACTGTCATACACACTCACACACCCGCAAGCATATCTTTTGATGTCAGGGAGTACTGTAACCCCTAGCGGTCATCGACTACTGGAGCACAAGAGGAGGAGGAGGGGATGTTAAAAGGTGGACAGACAGAAGGAGGTCCAGGGAGACTGGAATGAGCTGTGGCAGGAGGACCCCGTTAGAAACGTCCCGGTGACCCTGAGGAGCAGATCCTCCTGAGACACAGTCAACTGCTCTCTTTCCTCCGCAGTCTATGGTTCAATGAGAAGCCTCATGAGGAGGCTTCATGAAGAGGCTACTCTGTGACTTTGAACCCCGGATCTCCATGCAGCGTCCGTACTCCGTACTGGTGTCAAACCGCTCCATGTGATTGGACGCGGCGCACAGGAAGCGCCTGGACAATGGCGGCGAGAACTAGGACAGTGGTGAAACTATTTCACCAACCTGATCTATCTATCTATCTATCTATCTATCTATCTATCTATCTATTGATCTATCTATATCTTTCTGTTTATCTGTCTCCCTATCCCCTTTTCTCTCTCTCTTTGGTCTTTCTCCTGCCTACTCCCTCTCTCCTTAGCTCTTACTCTCCCCCTATCTCTCTTTCTCTCCGATGCGCCCTCTGGTGTCCAAATGGACGAAGGTCAGAGGAGTGCTGCTCAAGGCAGGAGGTGTACTGGAAGGACAGATGTGTAGAGGTGGAAACCGTTCATGTTTTTCTTTTTCTATGAATCAATGGAAGTTAATGTTTCGTGCTGATGTCGATGGGTCAAGGCCCGTGAGTCCTGTGAGTTTAAAGTGTAAATTGTGATTTTTTTGTGATGCTCGGTTAAGTGGTGCTGGAAGGTCCGATCAGAAGAGACGGCAGGAGGAAATCAGGAAATATAGGAAAGAGAGAGAGGGATCAATGGTATGTATGTTATGCAGGTGTTCTCTGAATGCATCAGGAGAAGTTGCTTCATGTAGCCATTGGTCAGTGAAGCCTGAGTTGGAGGGTTGATTAAATCAGAGGTGTGAAAGTTAACAGTAAAAGCAACCATACGACCATGTTTACATAGACATCTATAATAGTATTATTTTCTATCATAGTCTTTACGAATCCTTGCAGTTTCTACATCGTGCACTAAAACCAGAAGTGTGTTCTCACATACTGACTGCAGTGCACGCATCGACCGTAGGAATACATTTATTTTAAGGTAAAAGAAGGCAGCAGTTTGAATGAAGTCCCTATTATAGTTGCCATTATAAACACGTGAGATTTACGGATGCATTGAAAATCATTTTCACAAGGGCCAGGAGAACTTGCCTGAAGAAGCAGTTTTGCACTGGCCACAAACCAAAAGATGTGATTTCAGTTACTTCAGGGCTGTAGGGGAAATGTCATCACCTGTACTTTAGGTTCAACGGAGGACAGCTGTAACGTTAAAAGCTTTTACCCTGGGTTAAAAGTTGAAGCGTGGGTAATCCAGCCCCCTCACATACCGTGCAGGTTGGCCTGGGAAAATATTCCAGGATTTTGAGATGAGCCATGGTCAGTTCTCGCCCAGTGTTGCAGGTTTTGTGTTTTGGAATGTGCCAACGTGTGAACGGAAAGACGCCATGTTAACGATGACCCGGAGTAGAGAACGGGTTGAAGCGGACCACCAACTGAAGCAGCAAGATATTCAAAATGTAGGGGAAAGCAAGTTTAGAAGGTGGATGTGAACAATTTAATAACCTATGAAATGGCATGTACTGTTATCGCACTAAAATAAGTTTTGAGGGTCTTTCGGGTCTTGATGAAAACTGTCTCTCGAAGGATGGAAACTTTTTTGCACTTTTAATAGAATTTCAAATTTTCCTCATAGTTCGTGGCTCTCCTTTCAGATCGGTAAGACGAAGAGAAAGCCACGGTGGAATTTGAATGTCAAAAAATAACACGCAAATAGAGTTGTAGCCCTATCTGCCTGTGTGTGCCTGTTGGTCAGGAAGAGTTGAGTATGAGAGTGTTGAGACTAAATCAGATTCAATGGGTTCATAAATATATATATATATGTTTTGGAACCGTGGAAGACTGAATTCAACAGCTTTTCAATTACTGCAAAGGAAATGAAAGGAAATCTGCAGTAAATGTCAACATAAGTGACACACACAGGACGAATAAATATTGTAAAAGGGACTTTTCGACAGTCTGTGTTGGTCATAGAATGGACATGAGTGTACTGTTTGACTATGGAGCAACAGACCTTGGGCTGGGGGGGGGGCTGTGTTTAAAGACAATGTTATTGTGTATGTTTGATACTTTTTGTATTATTGATATGATCTTGCAGTGTTTTTTTTAAAACAACTGAATAATTTATTACTGTCAATTTTACCTCAGTGTGTCCCAGACCTGGACAAAAGAATATTTGAAAAAAAGATGATTTGACTGGCGTGTTGAATTTCAGCAGTGTTGTTCAAGGACAGCTGAGTGCCCAGTAAGGCCCACGGCCCTCACCCCTGGGACCACTGCAGACAGGAGTTGCATTATTCTGTAATGAACCCATGGCCCAGGGTGCGGACACTTACTTTGGATTGAAATAAAAGGAATGACTCTTGAAATATTAAGAAACTTTCTCCGACATCTTTGGGTCTTGGTTTAAAGGTCCCATGGCATACCACCAGGTGTGCTGTGTTTAGCGTTACAAGGCGTTTTAGATATCTGCCCCTTATGACATCACAGGCGGGCGTGTCCACCTAGATGTGTGACGGATAGATGAGCAACGTTTGCTACAGTCCACTGGGTAGGCTTGTAGCCTGATCTATCCAGCACAGATCTAGGTGGACACGCCCACCTATGATGTCATAAGGGGCAGATTTCCAAAACGGCTTCTAGCGGCTAATCACACCACACCTGGTGGCATGTCATGGGACCTTTAAGTTCTACTTTTTAATAACAGAGTTGAAATGCAAGCACACCTGGGTCAGCTCTAAGACAATACCAGACAGAGGATGACAGCCATTCGAAGCCTAAGGAATGTTTTGTATCTAATCCTAGTTCAGTAGCGTTGTTTGAGTATTTTGGTCCCATTTGGCACAGTTGACATATTAAGGATCACTGCAAAATTTGCAGTCAGCAAATGGTTGGTTTAATAATAATAATAATAATAATAATAATACATTTAAAACTTGGCTTGAACAAAAAAGAACACCACATTTTTCTTGCATTTCATTTTTACCAAAGCAAATTCCCCCAAATTAATGTATGCACTTCAATATCAAGAGCGGACCAAGCCTGCATGCAAGCTGAATCAAGAAAACTGTTTTTTCACCTGCTTAGAGAAACTAATATATCAACACATGGACCATGTTGACCGTTGGATTAATTGTATTAGAATTTAACACTTTGCGATTCTGAAATGTGAATACTGAACTGTGTATTTATGGCCAGGTGTGTCTGGCTGTGTCATTCTGCAGAGCTAGAGGAGGCACAAACAACTCAACTATGGCCTTTTATAGCCTCAGGGGTCCTTTCTCTTTCAATAAAGAATTACATTACATACAGTTGTAGTTTCATGTGGATGAATGTAGTACTTATTTTATTCAGGTTTCCCCAGAAAATAAACATTAATATGAGAGTTACTCTATTAATTAGTTAAACTAAACATTAATGCGGTTAAGAAACTCCTAATAGGGCTCCATAAACTTTGTACATATACAAAGTTTTATTGATGTGCCACGACACAACTTATCTATTGCTCCAGACATCCCTGTTGTTATTAAATCAACACAACTTCAAGAGTTGGCTCAGTGATTTGTTGAAAGCTTTATTGTATGTATTATTGAAAAATATGATGAATACAATGATTACATAGGACATAATAAGAAACAATAGCCGTATCTTTTAAATGATGTTTCTGCAAAGGGAGCAGCTGTTGTTTACAGTATAGTGTGTAGTATAGTACTATAGTTCATTGTATGTTATAGACCTTAGTATTTTAAAGGCTTAATGAATGATCCTCTAACTGTTTTCTGGACCTCACAAGCCAGAAGGAAACAGAGACAGCCCCTAGTGTGGCGAAGATGAGCAGACTGAATGTAGCGTATAGTCCAGTCTCGGCGTCGCTGAGGGAGAGCTTCATGCCCAGGAAACTGACAGAGTAATCCAGCGGAGGAGGCACGGTTGCTGTGGGTAAGGAGATAGTTCATGTTTTTGTATTAATAAATAATGGGTTTAGATATTATTATTATTACTGAGGAAGAGGCAATGATTTGTTTGGTTCAAACAGCAGACAATTTTAATTTCATTCAAACAAATGAAAATCGAATTATCAAACTAAATATGAGCAGACAACTTGTTTGTACACTTACTAGTTTAGATAGATGAATAAAAAAAAGATGGTTGACTTTACCTTCAGGTCCTGGTGTTAAACATTCATGGGGCCCAGAGGCGGGGTCAGGGAAGCCGTTACAGGAGACGATGGAGGAGTAGTAGGCAACAGAGCTTTTAGCCACCCGAGAGAGGTTGGGGTCGGAGTGGTTGACATAGAACAGGCCAAATCTTTCCGAGAACCCTGTTGCCCACTCCAGATTGTCCATCAGTGACCAAGCTGTGTAGCCCCGGATATCGATGCCATCAAGCAGGCGAGCTGAAACGAGAAAACAATTATTACAGAAAAGATTACACCTGGCAAAGGTGTCAGTTTGAATAGGTTTGCTTGGTTGCCTCATATAGGCTGTGCATTGAAGGGACACACCTTTCAGAAGCTGGTTGATGTACTTCTCATAGTAGTAGCTCCTGTGGGCGTCGTTCAGATCAACCTCTCCTCTTTCTGACATGCCATTCTCTGTGACTATGATGGGTGGATTACCATACTCTTCCATAATGAAGTTAAGGATCCTCCGGAATCCAAACGGGGATACCTTCAGCCACGATGAGCCTGAGTCCAGCCAGGCTCGGTCAGCAATGGTCCCAGCCCCCCTTGGGAACATTTTATTATTTAGTCTCTTACTCACCTATTATTTAGTCTCTTACTCAACGGCCATTTTGGTTTCATCTTGATTCTAAACTATAACTAGGTGGACCTAGCTTATGTTTAGATTGAGGATGGCTGCTACGTGAATAAGGCCCATTAAGGTTAAGTCGCCGTGTGTGAAATTGAGCCCCACCCAGTTAGTTGGACTGTGCATAACAGTCCTGGATTTCATGGACGAGTCAATTATTGATGGAGAGTCTCCAAAATCTCAGATGACTGTTAATGTATTGAAAATGATATAGCTTTAAGTGTAGTTACAACTCAAGCCAATCGAGGCTGTTAATTGGAAAACGTACGCACTAGTATTGCTTGTTTAACTCTACCACACTATAAAACTTCCATGATAACCCTGAATTGAATAACCTTAACACTTATCAAGTTCTTGATTAAACAGTCAAAAACACAGTAAATAAATAATCAACGATGAATGAGATTACATTAACATGGAGGTTATTACAATACAAGTTATACTACTAATGTGCTACTCTGTGTTATGCTGTTTTCATTTCCCTGCTGTGGTTATTACCCTGCTAGTGTGGGGAAATCCTTTGGCCTTACCTGTCTGCATCGTAGTGCTGCAGGCCGCCATAGTCAACGGGAAACGCCAGGACAGTGGTGTAATGGTTAAAGCCAAAGTAGTCATGGGTTCCCTTCGTCCTCTTGATCTCCTCAGGAGTGAACTCTGGTAATCTTAAAGAACACAACAAGTTAGTTGATCGATTTGGTATCACAGAAGAACAACACTTGGACTTCATTACATCTGTAAACTACTTCCAACAAAAGCAGTTCTCTACTTTCAGGTCTTACCTAGACTTGGAAAGGCCAGCGGCTAAGCTTCTGTCACGGATAATCGTCTTCATCACATCGCTGTAGTCACCATTGAATATAGGATGGGCAAACCAGCCGATGTAGAACTGCCCCAAAAGGAAGTATAGCTAGTTATAGGTGTAGTAAAGGATATCACTAAGAAACCTGACGGACTATGATGACAGAATAAATAAAACGCTCAACAGCAACAGGTTATTTTGCATTTTCGACTTTATGCTTCGACACAGCTCTCCGTTCAACCAGGGGGGGTCAGTACTGCTTTGAAGGCTGTCATGGTTGTTTCTGAGTTGTCTGTAGCGGCTACCTGCACCACCCGTCTGGCAGCATCGATGTCCTCTTGCTTGTATGGGTTTCTAGGTTCGGACCAGTCAGAGTTGATGGTGATGGAGATGAGGCCTCCCTGCTGGCCGCGATACTTGTCGTTGTAGAGGTGCCAGGCCTCAGCATGGGCCTTGATCAGGTTGTGACCCACCAGGTAGGGCAAGGTGCCCGGTCGGAAGCTGATCCCTGTTTAGGATTTTCAAATCAATTGATTTCCGTAAAATCAACCGCGAGAGCATATCACGATGGAAACCGAAAAGGATCCCAATAAGTGATTTTAGAAAAAGGAAAATAACAATTCACATTTGTACTCATCCTACTTTGATTTGATCAAATAAGCGATCTGTGAAATATAGCACTTTAATGAATGTCCTTGATATACCTGGTGCAGCTGCTCCATACCCATGTCCCACCATTGCTATATTGTAGGGCTCATTGATGGTGATCCAATATTTGACTTTGGGGCCAAGGCGGCTGAACATGATGTCTGCATAGTCCCTGAATCGGTCGATAATGGTTGGATTCTCCCAGCCCCCATCGTCCTGGAGAGCTTGTGGTAGATCCCAGTGGTACAAGGTTATCTAAATAAAACAAGATGGAAACTATGTTAAGGTTTTTAACAGATCCACTATGTACATGACGTAGAACCATAGGTTCACTTTACTTACATGTGGTTGAATGTTAGCAGCCAGCAATGCATCCACTAGTCTGTTGTAATAGTTGAGACCGGCCTCGTTGATGTGTTTGTTGGTGCCGTCGGGGAGCACTCTGGTCCAGGAGATGGAGAAACGGTAGTGGGTCACCTTCAGTTCCCTCAGCATAGCGACATCTTCCTCTACCTTGTTGTAGCTGTCACAAGCTATGTCCCCCGTGTCATCATTGAACACTCGGAGCGGGGTGTGGGCGAACTTGTCCCATATGCTGAGGCCTTTCCCGTCAGCTCTCCAACCTCCCTCAATCTGGCAGGAGGGAAGGAGAACGTAACTAACTCTTTAGTACATTCGTAGTCATTATTTGCTGATTTAGAAATACAATTTTGGAAGGGATGAAACTGTTTCAGAATTTTGTAGTCAAAGTCACTGCAGTCAAACATCAGCTCACACCATTTAACTAAAATATACTGTAGGTATAGATATAATTTATTTATTTAAGCCTTCATGAAGATGCATGAAAATGTATGACATTGTAATCGTTCACCTGGTATGATGCTGTTGCTGTACTCCAGATGAAATCTTTGGGGAAATGTCCATAAAGGGTTTTCTCATCATCTGGTAGTGGGAAGCCATTGTCCTTCATGATTTGAAAGTAGTAGTGAGCTGAGAGTTTTGCTGTCCTTGGTCGGTTTGGGTTCAGGAAGTCAACATGATGGAGTCCAAATCCTACTTTGTACCCATTGAGCCACTCGAAAGAATCCATTAGAGATGTTATGTATCCTCTGACCTTCACACCGTCCAAATTATGTGCTGTTGAAAAACATCATATTGGCCAGACATAAATTAAGCTGTGTATCAACAATTATTTGTAACATTTCTTCAGATTATAAGATGGTATAAAAAATAATAGACAATTACCTTTCAGAACCTCATCAATGTATGTTTTGTAGTAGAATACCCTGCCTGAATCATCAACTGTGGACTTGGTGTCAGTAGCTACTCCATTGTCTGTAATGTAAATCTCTGGGTCTCCATACTCCTCCTTGATCCAGATAAGGAGTCTTCTGAGTCCCCACGCAACAGCTCTCTGTTTACTGATGGCAGTGCTTGGGGAATCACTGTCCTCTTGCTCAACTATATCTCGATCAAATTCATAGGATGGAGGACTGAGCTTAGGTGTGGCATGGCGCACTATCTTGGTAGTGTGGTGGTTTATACTGAAGACATCCGCAGTGCCCCTGATGTAAGCCTTTTCTTCCTCAGTAAACGAAGGAAGTCTGGACACTGAAAGACCTTGAAGTTCACTCTTGTTTCCAATTTGCCATTTCATTGAGTCAGGGTAATCACCGTTTTTGAAAATAGGGTGTGCAAACCAGCCAAGTTGGAACTGGAGAGCACGATCTGCGGCAATTACTTCCCGTGGGACCAAGACATCTTTGGGTTCAATCCAATCAGCATTGAGGGCTATAGATACCAGACCACCCTGGGATTTTCGATACTTGTCATCATAGGTGTGATAGGCTTTAGCATGTGCTTTAAGAAGGTTGTGAGCCACTCTGTATGGTGCATCGCCTGGATTTTTAACATTTGGTGGAACCTGTCCAAGTCCGTATCCTGACCATGCAATTGTATGAGGCTGGTTGAAGGTCATCCAGAACTTCACTCTGTCTCCAAATGTGGCAAAGCAGAAGTCACAGAATTCATTGTAGGTTTCAATCATACTCGCATTGTCCCAACCATTTATGTTCTGCAAAGCTTGGGGGAGGTCCCAGTGGAAGATTGTTGCCATAGGTTTGATGTTGTGTTCTACAAGGCCATTGATGAGTCTGTTGTAGTAGTCTACACCCTTTTGGTTCAGGGAGGCACGGTGTCCATTGGGAAAAATCCTGGACCAGGATAGAGAAAATCTGTAGGACTTCACCTTAAGAGCCCTGAGCATGTAAAGGTCTTCTTCCAGTCTGTGATAGCTGTCACAGGCTACATTTCCATTGGTATTATCCGGAATATTGCCTGGTTTCTGGGAGAATGTGTCCCAAACACTGGGCCCCTTCCCATCAGCATTCCAGCCACCTTCAACCTGATAGGCGGAGGATCCTACTCCCCAGTGGAATCCTTTGGAGAAAGTTCCATAGTGGTAGAGTTTGCGCTGGAATGTGGTTTGGCTTGAGAAATTCCTCCATACAACCCTAGCTTCGGATGGGACTTTAGATGCGGGCAAAGAAGGTAACTTATGGCTGTCGTATTTTTTCAAGGCATGTGTCTTAAAGCGTTGTCTTGCTGGAACGAAGCCATTGTCCTCAATAAGTCTGGAGTAAAAATAGGCAGACTGCTTTGGTGTCCTGGGTCTGTCTGGCAGGTCAAAGTTGACATGGTGCAGTCCAAAACGTTCACTGTAGCCTTGTGGTCCCTCAAAGCCATCCATGAGAGACTGAACGGTAAAACGCTGTACATTCACCCTATCAATATGGATAGCTGTATGAAAAAAACATGATTAGCTAGTGTTGTAACAACATCGTTTTGGAATCCCAATTTGTATTCAGCAACATACCTTTCAATGCCTCATTGACATAACTCTGAATATAATTTATTCGACTGGTGTCACTGAGTGTGTCCCCACTGTACTCAGAAGGCATTCCATTTCCAGTAATGTAGATAGGCAACTTGCTGACATCTAGGTACTCAGCTGAGATGAAGTTTAACAGTCTCCTAAGGCCCCATGGTGCAGAATAGATCCAGTCAGATGCTGTAGAGGACCATGAGGGATCTACATGGGCCTGAAAGTCCCCAACCCCCTTTGGGCCGCACGTGCAGCCACCAACACTGTTGTTGACTAAACGGGAGGTATAGTGGTTCAAGCCAAAGAAGTCAGCTGTACCATGGATCCTCCGACTCTCATCTGCAGTGAAGACTGGGAGTCTGGCAGGTTCAGAGAGGGGGCAAGCTTTTCTCTTCTGTTCAATCTGAGCTTTGAGTAATGCAGGGTAATCCCCATCTACAAATATGGGGTGGGCAAACCAGCCTAGCATAAACTGCAGGTAGCGTTCTGCAGCTGCTACGTCTTCAGGTCTGGAGGGATCCAAAGGCTCTGCCCAGTCAGAGTTCAGGGCGATGCCCACCTTTCCACCCTGTGTCTTCCTGTGTTTATCGTTGTAGACATGCCAAGCCTCAGCATGGGACTTCAGCATGTTGTGGGTGGCCTACAAAAACATACAATGGTTATAGAGCAGCACAACATTCTGAAAACATTGTTTTAAAACTATTCCTACCTGGTAGGAAGCAACCACGTAGTCCTTAATCCCAGGGGGATGCTCACCGGTTCCATACCCAGCATGGCTCACCACCCAGGGGCTACTGAACGTGTTCCAGAATTTCACTCTGTCTCCAAACCTGGAGAAGCAGAAGTCTGCATATTCCCTGAAGGCTTCCACGATGGAAGCGTTGGTCCATCCAACCCAGTCCTGGAGGGCCTGTGGCAGGTCCCCGGGGTGTAGGGTGACAACAGGTTGTATGCCAGATTCAATCAGAGCATTGATCAGCTTGTCGTAGTAAAGAGCTCCTTTCTCAGAATGGCTCCCCTGGTGGCCATGAGGGAACAGACGGGCCCAGGAGATGGAAAACTGGTAGGTGTTGACATGTAGACCACGAAGGAGGTAGAGATCATAGTCAATCTTGTGGTAGCTGTCACAAGCCAGATCTGCAGTCTGATTTTCAAACACCTTGTTTTCATGTCCGAAGCGATCCCAAATAGTCTCTCCTTTCCCTTCTTCTGACCAGCCCCCTTCTACCTTGAAGGACTCGCTGGACGTGGCCCATTGGAAGCCATCAGGGAAAGATTCACGCCAGAGGAGATCTCGGTTTGATCTGATCTGGTCACCGAACTTATCCCACACGTTCTGATAACTGGTTGCTATTCCTGGGTAGTATAGCACTCTACTACAAAGAAAAAATATGAATTTGACTTAGATTATAAGTTTTGCAAATATTTTGACATGTATTGTGTTCTACATTTCAACACCGATACAAGTTACCTTTTTTGTATGTCATCCGTTTCAAGTATTCTGACCATCTCCTCCATGTCAAATCCCATGATAATCAGGTCATTTTGTTTCAAAACTTTAATACATTCAAAAGTTATTAAATGAGATGGGCTTTACATATTAAAACAGTGAATTGTTAAATTATATTTTATAACCAGATACAATGGTGTTAACCCCACATAGAAAAACTTCATGTCAAACACTAATAAAGTTGTTTTTTAATTGTTTTCATACAACCCATTGATTAAGAAAGCAGGGTTTTTTTTTACATTTATTTAAAAAATAAACTCACCCACTACACAAGCATAACATTATAATATTTACCTTTTAATAGGCGGCCAAGGGGCTGTAGTTTATCTGAAGAACACTCCAGAACAGTCATGTTGTTTATCAGTAAAGGGGTCCTCCCAATGGAATGCTTTGAAATAGAATAGTTATTAATCACATTAAGAGTAGAGGACAATATTACAATCTTGAAAAATGTTAAGAAAAGTTTTTGTCCACACTAGCACGAGTAGAAATGTAAAAATGCTACCTGTATTGTGCTCAACTCCTTGTAAAGGTTTGTTTGAGAGGTACAGTCATATTCAAAGTGTAGTGACAAGAAATCTGTCTGTTTGGAAATTTGACACAAAGTAAATTATATTATTTATCATAATCCAAATAATAAATATATGTATGAATTAGCCAGTACTATACAGGCTACATCTTACCATTGTAGGCATTTTGAATTCAGAGATTATATATGCAGCACTCGTTCCAAATCCAATTGATAAACGTCTCACTGTGAAGAGATTAAATACCAAGATCCTCATCATAAAAAATAAACACTCTATGTCTATGCCTTATTAAGTGTTTGCATTTTGCTATTTTCTCCTTGTGATCCTTGAGATGTAATGTACATTTAATGTAAGCAAATCAGAAACTTATGACTTATAATTAAAAAATTGACTCGATTTAGCAATGATCCCATTCTTATTTTAATTGTATTAAGCAGATTTTTGCAATAACAAACCCAGATTGGTACATTTTAAGCTGATTCACATGTATTATTGTTCCTAATATCAAATATCAATATCAAACATTTTTTTCACTAGCCAAATTTTCTTCAAAAAAAAAATTAATTCAATTAATTTAAAATAACATCAAATAATATGAAGAATATGAACAATATATCATAGAAAGGAGCCACAAGATACCACAATGTATACTACAATAAACCACCCCTCTGCTGTGTCCAACTTATTATTCAACAATCCAATTTGAACAATGAATGATTTGGATTCCCTGAGGCAAAAATATGATTTCCTACACACACAAAAAAACGTTATTCTCTTACCATTCCCAGGAAACAATTCATAGTAACGGTTGTAGGCACTGGCGTGAGCACGGAGTGCATTCGGGAGTTCGACACTCTTCAGCTCATCCAGGCGATTCAGTGTCACCCAGGAGCGCACCAGCTCTCCAAACTCCAGGAAGGCAAACTCTGCATACTGTTGAAACATCTGCCCCAGCTCAGGGCTCTCCCAGCCCCCGTACCTCCTTCTCAGCTCTTCAGGTACAGTAGAACCATGAAGGATAACCAGGGGTTGGAGACCTACCTCCACCAGCTGGTTCAACAAGGCCTTGTAGCATCTGACTACAGCTGGCTGGGGCTGGCTTGGGAGTCCTGTGGGCAGGAGCTGAGCCCAGGACAAGGGCACCTTGAAGTGGGTTACCCCCTTACCTTGGAGGTGCTCAAAGTAGCCTCTGGATCCATCTGGTGGAGACTCTGTAGTGCAGTCGAAGGCACTGTTCACCCCATCTTTTCTTGATTGCTGGTTTATTAAAGGACCAGCCAGTAACCTGACATCCTCCAGCACATTTTGCTCTAGCACATGTGTCTGGTAGCCATTGAGAAACAGTGACAGAAGCCACAGGTACATGGAAACCACCCAGAGCATGTACCTCATCCTGGCTATATCACTCTCCTGCAACAAAGTCATTAATGGGAACAGTATAGCAAACAAAGTCATGGTGCTAAAGCGTCTCTCTGTTTATTGGTGTTTAGAAGTTATCGTATCAGATAGACCCTGGACTTGCGTGTCAACTGATAATCTTCAATCTCTTCAAAGAACATGCAACTTTATTAACTCTTATCTCGAGAGACCATTTAGGCAGCATTGACAGTGGTGACTGTTGTTAAATAAAGTCATTGCAATTAAATGCCTCTAATGTGCTGTTTTAAATGGATGAACAATTTGCAGGTAAACTAGAATCAAGAATAAGATCTCTTCAAATAACATCAGCCATCTCATTTGGTTTAGCAATACAGTTTCACAAATAGTTTGATATTCAAACAATCTTTCAGATTAATTTAGGAATATTTCTATATATTATATCCAGCATCGTGCTTGTGTTTGAATAATATATTATATACTACACATAACAATAAGAAAACGAAAATACGTTGAATTAAAGCTTGCATCAAGCTTTAAGGGTGGGACAGCACAGTAAGACACTTTTTTATGACATTGAACATCAGATCACATTTATATTTCAATGTATATTTAAATAAAAAGGGAATCTGTTATATTACTTATTATTATTATTAACATTGTCGCAAGTTCTAAGTAATACTAAACAGAACATTAAGCATTGCATCACCTGCAGGTCCCCTTTGCTTTTCTTTGTTATTGTAAACTCAAGACTTTAACCACTATCATCAAGGCCATCATTTACACACTTTCAGCGGGTGTTATTGACACCAGGTGAAATGGTTATGAAACTCAGGGAATTTTGGTGTGGGAGAGTTCAGGATGTACAAGCAGCTGTATAAAAGGTTAGCCGTGCACAGATTGGCTGTTTTACGTGAGTGAGAGCAGGTCAACATGTCTTCTCACTGGAAGGCTCTCTTTCTTTACCTCCTGTGTGTTGGTGGTCATACCTGTCAAAAGAACAATGGACCACAGACAGCCATGCTTCTGGCTGGTCCCCTGACCAAGCAAGATGTAGAACAATGGCATAATCTACTACAGGGATCAACAGGGACAGCCTTTGGCTGTACTCAATCCATACAGGCAGGATCCAGAGGCTACTTTGAGCACCTCCAAGGTAAGGGGGTAACCCACTTCAAGGTGCCCTTGTCCTGGGCTCAGCTCCTGCCCAACGGACTCCCAAGCCAGCCCCAGCCAGCTGTAGTCAGATGCTACAAGGCCTTGTTGAACCAGCTGGTGGAGGTAGGTCTCCAACCCCTGGTTATCCTTCATGTTTCTACTGTACCTGAAGAGCTGAGAAGGAGGTACGGGGGCTGGGAGAGCCCTGAGCTGGGGCAGATGTTTCAACAGTATGCAGAGTTTGCCTTCCTGGAGTTTGGAGAGCTGGTGCGCTCCTGGGTGACACTGAATCGCCTGGATGAGCTGAAGAGTGTCGAACTCCCGAATACACTCCGTGTTCACGCCAGTGTCCAGCAACGTTATCACCAGCTGTTTCCTGGCAAGGGTGTAGGATTCATATGAGATTTACAAATTCAATTTTCTCCTAATAATGATTATTTCTGTTTAAAACTAGACAAAAAGAAACATGTTCAACTTACCTTTGATGAATAATGCCTTAATTTTTAACATCCAGAAGTAGTGATCGAGAAGTAGTGATCAAATATCGGCCGATATTATCGGCCGATATTCTACATCTAGAAAGATGTAGGGTCTGGCAACGAGTAATGAAAATGGCCGAACTCAAGGGGCGGCACCAAGCATGCATTTTTAAATATTACTGGATAACACACATTGGATAACACTATGACCAATCAGAAGAATACAAGGGGTGACGTATCCAGACCAGTGGAGCTAACCAATAGATAAGACTCTTGCCGTATCGGTAAAACAGCAATGCTTTTAGCCCGCCTATATTGACACATCGATGTGATTGATTAATGTTCTGCGCCAGGGGAGGCCCAGAATATACACGAGTATATTGCTCGTTCCCAGAGTGAGTCGCTGAGCAAATTCAAATTGTGCTCTCGCGAGAACTCTGGATTTCCAGGGCATTATTGTCTCCAAATATCGGCTCAAGAAAATCGGTATTGGCGTATCGGTTATCGGCTAAGGCTGATGTAAGAAAATCGGTATCAGTATCGGCCCGAAAAAATATGGTCGATCCCTATCCAGAAGCCACTGCATGTTTTAAGACGAACACTAAAACCATAAATATATTATTTTGTCAAAAATAGAAAACCAGTTATGTATTTAACACCTGAAACTAAGTGGAGTTTATATCATGCGGTAGTAATATTATCTGACATAATATTGTTGCTTGCCTTTGGTGATGGTTGTAAGGAGAAACATTTATGTAGCATATATTTGGTTTGTTTCAGATGGAAGAGTATCTATTGTTTTCAAAGCAAGGACTGTCTCAAGCATCAACCAAAGTCATGGTCTTTTAATGGTAGGATAATACCCCATATCAATATTGTGTTCAATAAATTGCTTGATATTAAAGAACATTCCTTTATTCTATGTGGGTTTACTGCTGTAATAACCATCAATAAGAAAAGATTTCCTGGCAATTGGAATCCAATATGACTGTACCACCAGTAAAAACTTTGCAAAGGAGCTGCAACTAGTAAAAGTAATTCTGTATCTTTTATATTACATAAAATACACACTTTTGTAATCCTAACAAATATCTCAAATATATTTCTCACTTAAAGAATTGAACATGATGATTCATGGACGACATTTACAAACTCAAAAGAATATCAGTGTACTACAACCAGTGCTCTTTTATGAGGTGGACATCGTTAACTATAGACCTGATGAGTGGTTGTCCCTCACAAAGGTCATAGAAGGTGTAGGATCTTTATTACAACAATCAACCTTTTATCTGTCATTATATTACTTGTTGACCCTTGATAATCTGAGGCATCTAGGTGGTATCTTTTGATTACGAATCTGATAAATTATTATAGACTTTTCTAACGCTAAGCCTGTCGTTATTGCAGCTCTTAGAAGTAATGATCTCAACGTTCTTGGTTTGGATGTGGTCGACCTATTTCAAATATTGAAATCCTATGAATTAACATCTACAAGGTAAAAGCCTGCAAACAGAAAATGGTTCAGGGAATAATAAGTAAAATATTCAGTGCTGTTTTAGTATTTCCTTTCTTGCTAATATAGTTGTACTATCATAACACTGTTTTCTCTTTGTTAGCCTCTCAAGTGCAAAAATAGATTTGACAAATGACGATGGTAAAAACCTACCAAAAAACATCGCCAAAATCTTCAACCTACCACACAGTTTGGTCTACACTATCATTGATGAATTCATTTGAACAGAACACCTTCCTTAATGAATCTTTCCCTGATGGCTTCCAATGGGCCACCTCCAGCGAGTCCTTCAAGGTAGAAGGGGGCTGGTCAGAAGAAGGGAAAGGAGAGACCATTTGGGATCGCTTTGGACATGATAACAAGATCTCCATGTCAACACCTACCAGTTTTCCATCTCCTGGGCCCGTCTGTTCCCTCATGGCCACCATGGGAGCCAATTTGAGAAAGGAGCTCTTTACTATGACAAGTTGATCAATGCTCTGATTGAATCTGGCATACAGCCTGTTGTCACCCTACACCCCGGGGACCTGCCACAGGCCCTCCAGGACTAGGTTGGATGGACCAACGCTTCCATCGTGGAAGCCTTCAGGGAATATGCAGACTTCTGCTTCTCCAGGTTTGGAGACAGAGTGAAGGTCTGGAACACGTTCAGTAGCCCCTGGGTGGTGAGCCATGCTGGGTATGGAACCGGTGAGCATCCCCCTGGGATTAAGCACTACGTGGTTGCCTCCTACAAGGTAATATTGGTTATCACAATTAAAACAATGTTTTCTAAATCTTATATTATACCTCCCGTTTAGTCAACAACATTTGACTGTTGGTGGCTGCACGTCGGACCCTCGGGGGGTTGGGGACTTTCAGGCCCATGAAAACCCTTCATGGTCCTCTACAGCATCTGACTGGATCTACTCTGCACCATGGGGCCTTAGGAGACTGTACATTTTATCTCAGCTGAGTACCTAGATGTCAGCAAGGTGCCTATCTACATTACTGGAAATAAAATGCCTGCTGAGTACATTGGGGACACACTCAGTGACACCAGTCAACTAGATTATATTAGGAGTTATGTCAATGAGGCATTGAAAGGTATGTTGCTGAATAAAAATGAAATGGGGATTCTAAAGTTATGTTGTTAATACACAAGGTAATCATGTTTTTTTCATACAGCTATCCATATTGATAGGCTGAATATACAGCGTTTTACCGTTCAGTCTCTCATGGATGGCTTTGAGGGACCACAAGGCTACAGTGAACGTTTTGGACTGCACCATGTCAACTTTGACCTGCCAGACGGACCCAGGACACCAAAGCAGTCTGCCTATTTTTACTCAAAACTTATTGAGGACAATGGCTTCGGTTCAGAAACACAACGCTCTAAGACACATGCCTTGAAAAAATACGACAGCCATAAGTTACCTTCTCGCTCCACATCTAAAGTCCCATCCAAAGCTAGGGTTGTATGGAGGAACTTTTCAAGCCAAACCATATTCCAGCGCATACTCTACCCCTATGGAATCTTCTCCCAAGGATTCCACTGGGGAGTAGGATCCCCGCCTATCAGGTTAAAGGTGGCTGGAATGCTGATGGGAAGGGGCCCAGTGTTTGGGACACCCTCTCCCAGACACCAGGCAATATTCCAGGTAAGGCTAATGGGAATTTAGGCTGTCACAGCTATCACAGCCTGGAAGAAGACCTTTACTTGCTCAGAGCTCTTAAAGTGAAGTCCTGCAGGTTCTCTTTATCCTGGTCCAGGATTTTTCCCAATGGACACCGTGCCTCCCTGAACCAGAAGGGTGTAGACTACTACAACAGACTCATCAATGGCCTTGTAGCACACAACATCACACCTATGGTAACAATCTTCCACTGGGACCTCTCCCAAGCTTTGCAGAACATAAATGTTTGGGACAATGTTAGTATGATTGAAACCTACAATGACTTCTGTGACTTCTGCTTTGCCACATTTGGAGACATAGTGAAGTTCTGGATGACCTTCAACCAGCCTCATACAATTGCATGGTCAGGATATGGACTTGGGCAGGTCCCACCAAATGTTAAAAATCCAGGCGATGCACCATACAGAGTCGCGCACCACCTTTTAAAAGCACATGCTAAAGCCTATCACACATATGATGACAAGTATTGAAAATCCCAGGGTGGTCTGGTATCTATAGCCCTCAATGCTGGTTGGATTAAACCCAAAGATGTCTTGGTCCCACGGGAATTGATGGCTGCAGATCGTGCTCTCCAGTTCCAACTTGGCTGGTTTGCACACCCTATTTTCAAAAACGGTGATTACCCTGACTCAATGAAATGGCAAATTGGAAACAAGAGTGAACTTCAAGGTCTTTCAGTGTCCAGACTTCCTTCGTTTACTGAAGAAGAAAAGGCTTACATCAGGGGCACTGCGGATGTCTTCAGTATAAACCACCACACTACCAAGATAGTGCACCAAGCTCAGTCCTCCGTCCAATGAATTTGATCGAGATATAGATGAGGAAGAGGACAGTGATTCCCCAAGCACTGCGATCAGTAAACAGAGAGCTGTTGCATGGGGACTCAGAAGACTCCTTACCTGGATCAAGGAGGAGTATGGAGACCCAGAGATTTACATTACAGACAATGGAGTAGCTACTGACACCAAGTCCACCATTGATAATACGGTATTCTACTGCAAAACATACCTCGATGAGGTTCTGAAAGGTGCAGTGACATTTCTTTTGTATTCTTTTTCACTTTTGTAGCATGTCTGATTCTTTCAAATCTATCATTATGTGTTGTAATGTAATATACACATAATATGTAGAACATTATCTTTGAAATATACATAAGGTATGTCGATTATGTCTAACGATATAAAGAGTATCTTAAAAGGGTAAAGAGCAGC
This sequence comes from Pollachius pollachius, assembly GCF_949987615.1. Lineage (NCBI taxonomy): Eukaryota > Metazoa > Chordata > Actinopteri > Gadiformes > Gadidae > Pollachius > Pollachius pollachius. Next base: position 36,945,008 of record NC_136936.1, read on the forward strand.
AGCATTTTTTATCAGCATTCTTTATTGTTTTCTACAGCACAGAGCTTGGACGGTGTTAAGGATATGTAGCAGCATCCCTAATGGATTCCTTCGAGTGGCTCAATGGGTACAAAGTAGGATTTGGACTCCATCATGTTGGCTTCCTGAACCCAAACCAACCAAGGAACCCAAAACGCTCAGCTCAGTACAACTTTCAAATCATAAAGGACAATGGCTTCCCACTACCAGATGATGAGAAACCACTTTATGGATATTTTCCTGAAGGATTTGATGGAGTACGTGTTCTTCCTACCAGGTACCTAAAACCTAAAACTAACAAAACACTAGAACATGATAGACATAGAGGACCTACCTACCTACCATCCAACTACCTGACAAGCCAGTTGCCTAATAACCTCTGTCCCTGCTTTCTAACTAGCAAGCTAGCTAGGTTTCCTACTAACCGTTTTTTTGTTTCTTGCGGCAGATTGAATGGAATTGGAGAGCTGAGGGAAAGGGTCTGAGTATCTGGAACAAGTTCACCCACACTCCTATGAGAGTGAGCAACGATGACAATAGAGACAGAGCTTGTGACAGTTACAACAAGATCGACAAGGACATCGAGGTCCTGAAGAAGTTGAAGGTTTGGTTTCCTGGACCAGAGTGCTCCCTGATGGCACCAACAAACACATCAACGAGGCCGGACTAAACTACTACAGTAGATTACTGGATGCCTTGGAAGCTGCTCAGATCAGGCCTCAGGTAGGTTTGTTATTTCTCATTTGATATTCTCATGGAATCAAGTCACAGTTGTCTTTATTTTTGATTTGATGTAGGTAAGATTAAAGAGCTACAATTTGAATGTTATTTGTTAGAAATGTCATAGCAATCTGTCTGCTATTAGTGAGTGAAATGCTGTATTAGTGAGTGATATGCCCAGTCAATCTGTTGTGGTTGACTGGGCCTTCCTCTGTATGAAACATATTTGATTAGAGACCCATAGACATGGATATATTGGCCTTTAGATTATACCTCAACATCGCCGCCATATTGGAGGGGCAAAGACCGGCCTGTAAGCAAATAAGCAGTAGTGCAGCAGTAGTATCCATGTATATATGTCTATATTTACTGACAACGGTTAACTCTTTCTGCTTCCCTTCTCTTCTGTATACACTCCAGGTCACCCTTTACCACTGGGACCTACCACTGAACCTCCAGAATGTTGGTGGCTGGGAGAATGAAACCATCCTGGAGAGATTCAGGAATTACGCTGACGTGATTTTCAACAGACTGGGTGACAGAGTGAAGTTCTGGATCACCCTCAACAAGCCTTACATTGTGGCAAATCTTGGCTACAGATACGGTAACTTTGCCCCAGGTAAAACATACTCTTCATTACATAAATTCCAAAAACCGCAGTTAAAGGAGCTGTAGGTTATATTTATCATTTTTATGTAATTTGTTAGAAAATGCGTGGCCATCCGTCAGCTATTAGTGAGTGAAATGTGCATTGAGAATATACACGTGCCAAGCTGACTACGCCCACCTCCGTAGGAGCCAATTTAGCTTTCAGACCGTTCCTGGCTGAATTTCTAAACCAATCAGCATCTTTTCCGTCATTGGTGATTAGGAATCCATATTGCCTGTGAAATGCAACATTTCAGTGGTGGAGGGGGAACTTATTGTGCTCTCTCTCTTTACAACTCTCCAATCTTACCTACTGCCCTTTTAAACCAAAGGTTGTCATTCTTCTTACAATGTTTCTTTATTCATATGTTCTGTTTACGCCATTGTTAGACGCTCAGCTATTCTATATGACATATAACAAGAGCATAGCACATGCTTGACTCAATTCAGATAATAGCAAAATGTTACATGTTATAAAGTAGAAAAGCCATCCATTGTATCTACCATAAATGTATAAGCTATATACACACCATTCACCACGTGTGGTAGGATTCGTGGGTTAGCAGTACTTACTTGCTGGTCACCACCTGATCAAGGCCCACCCTGAGGCCTGCCACCTCTACAATGATAAGTCATCTCCATCACCATCAACTCTGACTGGATGGAGCCACGTAACCCTCACAAGCAGGAGGACATGGATGCTGCCCTGCGGATCCTGCAGGTGTGTCAAAGACCCTAAAAGCCTGCTAGGCTATCCTGTCAAATATTATCCGTTATTATGAAAAATAAAATGATCGGTAAGAGATGTAGTGTTTGATGGGTTAATCATTACATGAGAGGAGGTCATTTGCATAATGTGCACCAAAAGTTCACAGATGATCAAAGAATTCATATGAAATAGGCCTTTGGTGCATTATGCTTTTTAATTAGTAAGTAAGTTATTCATGGCCTCTTCCCAGTACTGTTTAGTGCCATTTGTAACTGAAATGTTTTCATGCCGTAGTTCTCCATGGGATGGTTTGCCCACCCAATTTTCAATGGAGATTACAAGGATGTGATGACAACTATTATCCGAGATAGAAGCCTTGCAGCTGGTTTACCACAATCAAATAAATGATTGTCATGATTCGTTACCTGATTAGTTACTATCACAAAGATTAGATTAGCTTTTATTGTATCATGTGTTTTTCAGTTTCAAAGCTGGGTCCAGTCCATAATTATGTAATCAAAAAAACATCCAAACATTGTAAGACACATATAAGCAAGAATCATGTTGGTACGTATGACTGATATACCAACACAGCCTCTAAAAGGCTTCCTGAATTCACTCAAGAAGAAATTGAGAGAGTCAAAGGCACTCATGACTACTTTGGTTTCAACCACTACACCACGGTCCTGGGGTATCCCAAAGAATTTGGAGACCAACAGGATTATGATGGTGACAGGTGAGATAATTCAAAATGATGAAACGCTGTTTAAGATCCAAATTGCTATTGTGCGGTAAAACCTAGCCTGGTTGATTATACCCCATTCCTCCCAATGTCTGTTTCTCATCGCAGAAGTGAGGGAGTGAGTAAATTATTACAATCCAACACAGAGCAATTTCATTCTTAACTCATAATCAACGCATAATACGAATCTGATGCAGTTATTATACCACTATAACTCATCATCTGATACATAACAATCCCATACTCATCCCATATTACACTGACACACTCATCCAATCCTCAACCGATCTGACCGTGCAGAGGTGCCGGGAGCATCCAGGATCGGAGCTGGATCGAGTCGTACTCCTCAAGGAGGAGTACGGAAACCCTCCGGTCTACGTGACGGAGAACGGGATCTCGGAGCGAGGCACGGTGGACCAGAACGATGTCCACAGGTCTCACTACTACGAGACCTACATCAACCAGGCCATGAAAGGTACAGCTCACAGGAGAACATTATTTGAAAATAATCTGGATTACAATTTTTTATTTAATTAAGATAATAACTTAGATTATATTGAAACGATTGGTTTAATTTTACAATAAAGTTAGCATAAAAATGGTCGATAAAGTTCCATGGAAATGTTTGATGTATTCATTCCACCAATCTAATTTGTGATTATCTAGGCCCTTTTATGCGCTCTAACTATGTTGTGGAATTGTTGAAATTTAGAAATTGTTGTGTAATTTAGAAAGCACTTAGAATATGGATTTATAAAATCTAACTCTTTGCACTTCCACTAACAAAAATAACTACTAACCTTTATTTTTGAATTCCAACGGCTACACTGAATACTGTAGAGTTTATTGGTAACTTGTAAGTCGACTAGTGTAGAAATGTCTGCCAAAGGACTCAATGTAAACGGTACCGGGCATATGGCCAAGGTGATGGATACTCCCGTTGTCTCCCAGCTCGTGTTCTGGACGGGGCGGATGTGAGGGTCTACACCGCGTGGTCCCTGATGGATAACTTTGAGTGGATCAAGGCTGTTCTACGTGAACCGCAGCGACTACACGCTCGCTCGCATCCCCAAGGCTTCGGCTGCCCGCTACACCTCCATCATAACCTGTAACGGCTTCCCCGACCCAGCCCTCGGGCCCCACGAGTGCTTGAACCCTCAACCCGAAGGTACGCCTGACGGAATTGCAGGAATGAAATGACCTTGAGAGTAACTTGCAATGTGGTTGAGTTTAAGAATAACCATTCACGTAGAAAACTCCAGTCCCTCAAATGTCAGAAATAATATAATAAAACATCATTAAATCATTACAATTTACAAAGACGAATACCATTTAACTTTATTTAACCATTGTGTTCTTCCTTACTCGGTTACCATAGCTACAGTTAGTCCGTCCGTGACCACAGGCACACCCGCTCCCCCTCTGGCTGTGGAGAACAGAGTGGTCTTCCTAGGTCTGGAGCTCCTCTCTGGGGTGGCCGAGGTGGCTCTGTACATCATGTTCGCCCTTGCACTTCGCAGCATGGTGGCGGCCATCTTTGGAGAGTACCGACTCGTCAAGACCAAGTGACAGTTGAAGAGAATGGCGGCGGTGTCTCTCAATATGCAGAGGATGTGAAGCTAAGGTTTCGAGGTTATTGTTTGTTTTATTGTTTGTTGAGATGATTTGTTCTTTATCCAGCCCAGTCAAGGAGTTTAGGTCGCAGCCGAAGTAGCATAAAGGATAGATATTAGTAAAGAATGAAGTTAAGAATGAAAATGAATCTATGAGATCCCCTCAAACACAATCATCTGTTGTAATCCAAATTGGGTTGATATCTGTTTGATGAGAAAATAAAACACCATTATAAATTTGTTGGATAATTTGTGATAAAAGATAAATATTCAGGGTCTCTCAGTAAAATAAAAGTCAAAAATAGCCATTCATATTTCAGTAGCTATAACCGCCATGATTACTGCAACATTTGAGAGATTTATGCCTGCATAATATCTATTAAATATTTTAACTAATTAAAGTGTATGTGTTAGTAAGAGCTCTGTGAATTCTGAACTTAATGCTATTTAGTAACAGAGTACTCAACGAGGAGTAATAAAGTTTGGATGCCATGAAAAGTCTGGTGAATTTTTTAGATCACGACCACTAGATGGCGAAACAACATAATGTTCCTGAGTTGTAGGCATAGAAATAGACTGAATGAAATGGGCATACCCTGCAATTTATATTTTAGAAACATACAAATCATACAAGATAAGTATAGTGAATGTGATTCAATAAATGTATAATTTTCCCATAAGTAAGTTGTAATAAGTAGGCAATTACAAAAAAAGATTTGGGTAAATGACGATGTGAATGATGTAAGGCTTACATTTAAGAGCAGGTCATGATGTTGGTAACAGCAGCAACATTTCCGCTGTACAGCTGAAATAGCTTGCTCAAAGAAGGGTCATAATATTTATACTGAAACACACAGTGGTGTCAGTTGAACCAGCAGTCCCGATAGAGAAGAGATGTATTGTTATCTGTTTTATTATTTTCTAGAAGACCAGACCGGGTGGGTGCCCTTTGAAGCGGCTCGAGCACGCACACTGGATCAATAAAAGTTGATCCAAGTAAACATTGCTGGTCAGGTCTTGGCGGAGAGCTACCATAATTAGAGCATCATTCGAACCCCCTACCGAGACCGATCCGGGTCCCCTGTAACCACCCCAGCAACAGGATGTGCGCGTTAGCACACAGCAGGGGTCTGTTACACGTGGTCTCCGCTACCCGCCACCCACCATCCCTGACCAATAAGAACCCCTTTTCAGAAGCCCTATATTCAGACCAAATCAACATGCATATGGCACCTACCTGGGTAAACATTTCAGACACGTGTAGCACATTTTGTGGATTTTTGTGATTTATCTTTATTTATTTAGTTATAGGTTGTCATTTTTGTACTGCCTATTTTAATAAGAAAAAGTAAAAAAAATATGTAATGAGCTATGACACTTGTTTGAAGTCGCTTCAGTCACATAGTTCAGTGATTAATTCACTAAATTCAGACATTCCTTGTTATGCAAACCAAACATGGTGTGCAGTAAGCAGTCCTGTGTGTGTGTGTGTGTGTGTGTGTGTGTGTGTGTGTGTGTGTGTGTGTGTGTGTGTGTGTGTGTGTGTGTGTGTGTGGTGTGTGTGTGTGTGTGTGTGTGTGTGTGTGCGTGTGTGTGTGTTGGACAGTGAGAGAAAAGAGAGGGTGAGAAAGCAAGCATGAGTCTCACTGATTGGCCTTGTAAAAGTTAATGCTCAGAAAACACGTTGACAGACCAGGAGTTTCAGATCACAGGTTGCCATGGGTGACAGACAAAACAGCAACCAACAAAACTTTATTAGCTTGATTCTTTTCAGATGTACATTTTTACAGAAATGCTTACTAGCTAATAGCTACTCTGTGTTATCATTCTCACCCTTAGTCTCAACTCTTTAGTTTCAATCATTAATGTCAGCGACATTGGTGTGCAAATATGTAACAAAATAAGCAATTGTTTTTATTTGTTAGTATAAAAACAGCTGTTTGTGTTTCATCTGAATTGAAAAACATGAAGTGATCACATTTATTGATCAACAATAGTATTAGTCATCGATCAGAAGAATCACTTTTATGAATAATTAACAAAACAATGACGCAAACAATATTTGTTCATGTCATTGTTCCTGATTGGCAAAAATGACATGTCATTCCTGACAACCAGTCAACCTTCGTTATAAGAACGTTTCATGAAACAGAACATCTCTCATTTGTTAATTTCTAGAAACCTAATGGTGCGTAGAGAGAGGAACAGCCTGTGTCGGCCCGGTCCAGACCTGAGCAGGGGCACACTGTGTTTCTGCAGCCTTCAGAGAGTCGTGTTATTGCAGAGGGTGAGTCTGGGCCCCGGCCGGAACATTCTTACAGTATCACATTGCCATTATTTGGGAGAAAATATTCCCGTTCCTTTTTGGGAGTCTCCCCTCTCCCCAAAATATCTCTTCCAGCAGCGGTCGTTAAAAACAGTGTGTTCCTGCTCTCCCGTTTCAACCTAACAGACCCCAGCCTTTTTCCAGGAATAAAGAGCAAACGAGACACTCGAAAGCAAAATAACGAAATAACACTATTCCCAAAGACTAATTTACTTTGTCCTCCTAAAAGAGCAATTTCCGCCCCATTCCAATATGTGAAACGCCTGTGTGTATATCTCAGACGACGGCTGAGAAAAAGTTTTATCGAAAACGCAGAGAGATAAAAATAAACTGCTTGTTTTTTGTTTGTTTTTTTCCCGAACATTAAACCGTTGAAAGAGACCAGCCGAGATTAAATGTTCCTCTTCTGCCAGATGCTCATAAATGTTAAAGGGCAACCAGGGACGAGAGGCTCCCGGTTTACCAGCATGCAGCTCCACCATTACAACGCTGCTATCCCGGCAATCATTACACCTCACCGCCATTTGACTTATGAACCAAATTAGGTTGATTCAAATTACTAGCCGACGCCTTGCCAAGTTGAGGAGGGGGTGATTCTGTGTGTGGTTAAGCGGCTCCCTGTTGTATTTCAGTAGGTCTGATCAGGAAGACGAGTCAGAGTGTTCTGGTGGACTATTGTGCTGCTGAAGGAACAAAACAACACATACTTTTATAGTATTATAACGCTATAATCAGTATTATAAGTATTACAATTATAATGCATTCTAATAGTTATCAGCTTTCTACTGTACATCATATAAATGTGTGTGTGTGTGTGTGTGTGTGTGTGTGCGTGCGTGCGTGTGCGTGCGTGTGCGTGTTTGTGTGTGTCTGTGTGTGTATATGTGTGTTTATGCATGCTACCTGCTTCTGTTCTTCTCATGTGTCTTTTGTGTCACGCAAACTTCATAAACAGTTGTGACTGACTCACCATACAATAGCTCACCCTGTGGGCAGATGACAATGTCAATTACATTGTTGATTCGAAATGAACATTTATTTCCACACCATAGTGAGGTATGAGGGGATCGGGGTGTTAGTATGTTTGAAATCACCACATGTTTCTTTTACAATCATTATCACAAATATTGCCTATGACAGAATCCATTTCCTTGTTTTGAGCCTCTGCCATATCGCATAAATGTTGAATTTTTCCACCGCGGCTGCCACTTTACCGGTCCCCACTCGGAATGAAAACGGAGTGGAAAGTGGAGCAGGAAATTGAAAAGAGGGGTCCTGTTGTGTTGTGGGGTCTTCTGTGCCCACTGCCATTTCCTGTGAACATGCCAGTCTCATCCACTCACCAGATGCACACATTTCTATAATACACTGAGGACGGAAAACTCTGTTCAGATGATAAGCTAACTTCATTCTACACACTCTAGCTCTGTGCCTAGAATTATTTTCTAACTTTGTTCCTTGGCCTCAATGCTATGCTAACTCATTCAACAGACTCAATGCTATGCTAACTCATTCAACAGACTCAATGCTTTCACCTTCGGCCTCATGCTCTTACGCTGCCCAAACAATCCTCTCGCCAAAACACTGCGAAAGCAACCGAGATGAACAGGCAAACGTATTATGGTCAAATCTTAACGTTGCAATCTGCACGTTTTTAAGTGCAATCAAAATATCACTCCAGCTAGGTACCCAGAGTTGGCAAACCCGTCTCAGCACTCAATGCTACACACTCATAGGGGGGTGTGGTATAACCAGATTTAGAGCTATACAAATAGACTTGGATTGACTTAACTCTTAATGCTAACTCTGTTGTACAGACTCAATGCCCACGTGGTTTGGTTTCTGGGACTGGCTCAGTTTGGGCTCAATTGTCATTTGGCATGTGCCACATGTACCACCATCGTAGTTTATTCCCTGGGTGGGCTGGTTGTGCCTGGTAACCCTGGGGAGATACAGGGCTTACCCAGGGTGCCTCACAACTGGCACACAGCTGGCTACTGCTTAGTAGCTGATGGAAAATGAAATCAGTATTTTTGTGGTTATTGGATATGACATGTTGCGACGGTAGGCTATAGTCGGGTAGGAAATGTCATTGTTTTATTTCATAAATGTTGATTTAATTAATTGGTGCAGGTAATGGATCAGGGATGTTTGTCATGTCATTACAGTGACAGATCAGATCAGTCCTCTGATGGTTTGAGGTAACAAGGCGTCCACGTCAAATGTGACTGTGAAGGTACGTTAAAATGAAGGCAGATTGTGTAGATTTTTGTCATTTCACAACCCCAAACCAAACTTCTACATCTCATCCCTTTGCAAATTTCATGAATGAACACATCTCATGATCAAATCACGAAAAAATAAAAAAACGGCCTGTCACATCCATTTAAAAGGGGTGTTACACGTCACACCTACCGACGCAGATGGGGGGGATTACATTTCACAGAACCATCAGATGATCGAAGTCACTCCGCCGCCCGTTTTAGCACAGCGCTGTCTCGCTACCGTCATCTCGCCTGGCAGCTCACTGGGTTGTTTCTGAGTCCTAATCAGCCCTGGCTGTCTGCTGGGCCGCTGGTGACTGGTGTCCAGGAAACAATTAGCTGCAGGGGACGTCCTGTCGCTCCCCCGCCAGCAGCCCTTCCCTGCTGGGCCGGGAGCCGCTGCCAGCTCCCGGGAGAAAGAGGGGGATCCAGGGAATGATCGACTCCAAAGCTTATATACAGCCTATGGTCCTAGGAGCACCCCCCCCCCTCCCCAACCCTGCCCCTAAACATTAAAATAGACCAATAGGACGTTTCGGTTAAATAGACCAATAGGACGCTTCTGTTTTTGCTTCGGAATTCTGTGATATATTTGAATGAGGGACATCAGCCCCCTATGCCAGAGGAGCACTTGTGCCTGAGAGGGCCCTGCAGTTTGCATGAGTCAATGGATGACTCACTCATACACACCTTTCGAAATGCACACACACACACACACACACGCTCCAGCAGTCACACACATGCACACAAACAGACATACAAAGACACACACTCATATCCACACACACACACACACACACATACACACACAGCAATCACTACTCATACACACACACACACAGACATGCACCCATTCGCCGCCTACACTGTCAACTCTGACTCAGCCAGTCAACTGCAGCTGGTCTAGAATGTGCTGTCGGTAATTTGATCTGTACATGTTCACACAGTGCTTAACTTTGGTGCTTTAACTAATTTCGTATGACGGCTTAATTGCTCATCATGTAAGTTTTTAAAACAAACTCAATGTGTGTGTGTGGGTGTGGGTGTGTGCACGTGCATGTATGTGTGTGTTTGTGCATGCATGGATGTCAGTGTGTGTACTTGTCTGCGTGACTATGTGCATATATGTGCATGGTCGTTCGTGTGTGTGCATGAATTTGTGTCCATGGGAGCATCATTCTAAAGTAGCGGGTTAGGATGCGGACGCTGGTGTAATTTTCTACCGTTGGACTAGGACTAGGGCGCAGCTACAGCAGAATGCGGATTCAAGCAAAGAAAATTGCTTAACCGCGCATCACTTATGTGTAGATACATTTGTATCTGCAGAAGATAAAAACATGTTGAAACAAAAACATGTTATTACAATGATGACTATTATTATCCTATTGTTTCCTCGTGTCAAACGTCCGCAGACAAACCCCAACCTGTTCTCAACCGGACAAAAGCAGGGAGGTGATTACATGATCGGTGTTGGCACCATTACAGCTACTGCTCCCTTGCAGAGAATCAATGGTTATTATTACCCGGGCTCTGCCCAGTTCATAGCACAATGATGAGGTGCTATTTATATTCCACCTGTCTAAGGATGCTACTCTTGTTCCACTCTTGTGGATGTTTACCCATTTAGTCATGTAGCAGCAGACAGCTTTCCTCAAAGCTCTAACAATGAAATCCTTAAAGAGAGGCAGGTCATTAAGCAGCAGGTTGGGGTTAAGGGCATCTTGTTCAGAGACTTACGAGGAGACTGTGAACATTGGGGTTGGGAACCCAGAACCTTTGGATGTGTTTCATGGTTTGATCACGGCCAATGTGTCTTTCAACTTATTTTAACACTTTGTCTCTTACAGTATGTGCTGCAGTGATTAACTGGTTAAGTCATTCACTTGTAATCATCCATACTAAAGGTGGCTATATTTCCATGAGGCAAACCATTTGTTTCACCAATAAGGAATGCTTGTCTACGGTTCCTTAGCATGTGCTCATACTTAGAGTAGATTGTGAGGCTAAAGGTGAAAGCATGTGTCACGCACCAGAAGCGTGAGAGTTGGCAACCCTGGCCTTAAAATAGAATACCTTTTCAGAAAGGTGTGCTGTCTTTTTTGTTATGGATGCAACGCTGTCAGTGAATACGACGCCTAGAGGTCAACAAGGTGACAAACCTAGGTTGGTCAAGCCGAAAATCTTAACTTAACGTAGCATGCTACACCTAACGTGCTAGTTCTGCTACCATGCTGTTGACATGCTGGTAACACGATCTTCACAGGCACAGATGACCGCTGTGGTTTCCTTTGATTGTGTTTGTTTCCTACCTCATCATATTTCCAGTGTAATGACAGCTGAACCCGTGCAGTCATTTATACTGGTTATTGCTGACTTTTAACATATCCCTCCGAATGCAAAGCTCTAGTTCTTGTCTCTAGGGAGTGATAGGTATTAATCCTGCTTGGAGTGGTGTTGATAATAGGCCCGCTCCCATGGCTAATTGCACACACAAATATTTTGTAAATATAATTATATGCTGCTTGCTCAGGCTAGCTTTTGAACCCATTAAATAGCCCTTCCTTTAAAATAGCACAGTTATGAAACAAACTTTTCAGAGAGATATGCATGTCTATTGTGGCAGACTGATTGTATCACCCAAGATGCAGGGGAAGGTAGGAGACACAGATAGATAGGTTGATGCACTTTAGATCTTGACTTTGATAAACTGGGAACCCATTCAGCTGATGTGTAAAGACTAATATTCCATAACGGGAGTACAAAATAAGAGCAAGACGTATAATGTTTCAAGAATAACATCTTCCATAGCGACACTACAAAATAAGAGTGCGTAACACATTTAGTGTGTAAAGACTGATATATTCCATAGCGGGAGTACAAAATAAGAGCGTGAGACCTGCGGTGCACATTACAAAAGCAGCACAGCATGGCCCTCTATCCAGCGGGGCTGATATGCAAGGGCCCTGTTATGTAAGGGGACGATAATCCACCGTTACCATGGTGACGCTGTTTCCCAAACCGGCTTTTGGAGTTTTGTACCCCGGGAAGTTTCAGGTTCCCATCCCTGCTCCCTGCCCCCCCCCCACCCACCCACATGGTGGCCTTTCCACGGGCGTGTTCTCCCCGTCCCACGGGAGATGGTTTTTTTTTTTTTTTTTGCCCGGATTAGGGCACCGCGTACCGTTCAGTCCGTCTCCCTCTATCGAAGTGCGTCAGACTTCTGCCGGCACGCGATTGCCACTTTCAGGAACGGCGAACAGGCTGGCAGTCTAGATGCTCTCGGGGGGAAAGGGTTCAACCGTAGCCTCTATAGTGTCTAGTGCCTCCCGGCGCTCCTTTTCAGATTCCGCAGAAGGTGTGCCAAACCAGAAGCAGTGGAAAATGTATCGCAAACGGTACATGAGATTGTACTGTTAAAGAAACAAGCACACTCCCTAATCCCCCTGGAAGGCGACCCTTTCCATGGAGCGAGGTTGAACTTAAAGCAAACCTAATGAAAAACATAGGGTGAGCACACACACAGAGAGGAGAGAGAGTGAGAACCGGCAAACTGCTCACGGCTTCAGCTGCGGGGGGGGGGGGGGGGGGGGGGGGGGGGGGGATTTGAGGATGGGGCTAAACTCTCGGTGTCTGAGTAGCTAGCGAGCTAGAAGGGATCGGACGCGAGGCTGGGGCTGCTGGTGTTTCATTATCACTGAGGCGCTGCAGTTGCGATAGGGGAGTCGGTTTGTCTGCTTAGTGTCCCTGTGATTAAAGGATGAAGAGGCAGGCAGTTTTAACACCCAATGTTCATTCCCGAAATGTCTCCGTGTCCATGTTGGTCGGAGAAGATAACAGCTTGCGGGGAAGATTTATTACGGGAGCGTTCTTTTTGTTGTTATTCCGTGTCTTGTCTTGTTATTTGTTACTATTGAGTAATGCCTATTTTATAGTGGGCTTTAGTAGCAATATTTAATCTTAAAACAGGTAATATCCGTTTTATTACATTTTGTTGATCTTTATCCGCCCATTGAGGGAAACAATCAAGTAATTAAACACTGGATTTACACAGACACCTCTTGTGTGGGGTTGCCATCGAATGTGATCGAGAGAGATAGGGAGAGAAAACATGTAGGGAGGGAGGGACAAAGAGAGGTGAGGAGACAAGAGGGAGAGAGGGGAAAAGAGAGAGGGTGCAAGGGAGTGGCAGGGGAGGGGTGTATGAAATAAATAAAAGGGAGGAGGAGTGGCGGGAGGAGGGTGAGAGAGAGAGAGAGAGAGAGAGAGAGAGAGAGAGACAGAGTGAGAGAGAGAGAGAGAGAGAGAGAGAGAGAGAGAGAGAGTCACACACAGAGAGAGGGAGTGACCATCAGAGCATACAAGGAACCAGAAGGGTATAGCCAGGGCACAGGAAGCTCTGAGGACAAGACATCTGTGTTGTCCTGCAGTGCCAGGAAAGCCTGGCTCCTCTGAGAGCTCCAGAGCCCCTCCAGAGACCGCAGTCCTAGGCTAAGGCTCAGACACAGAGCCTGAGCTTGGCATGGCAGGGCAGGGTCTGGTTCGGTTTGGGGAGGATGTCATCTTTTAGTAATCTAGTATTCGAAATTAAGCCGCAATTTAGGGTTTGGTTATTATATTGTGTCACATTTCAGTATGGATATTTACCCCACATATAAACATCAGAGACCGTAGGCCTCCAAACTATTGATTACTGGTATTATTTGTATTTTATAATAAATTGTTGTACTTTTAATATATAAATATGTATTAACCAAAAGTGTGTTATTGTCTCAGTGTATATCCAATCTTACTATTCTTAGGTCGAATATCATCTTCATCGTTATCCATCGCCTTGATGATATTACTAGACATCAAGAATTAGAGAACACCCGCCCCACACTCACACATACACACACGATGCAAAAAGCATGCTAACACGACTATTCAGTGTTCCCTGGCACGCCAGGCCAACGTGCCGAGTCTTCTGTGCTCAACGCGCTGAGATCAGGAGGCTGCCTAATGGAGTTAGCCAGATGCACAAACACACGCCTTGTTAGGCTTTCTCCCTTTTCTGTGGGCGGGATGAATCTTCAAATTAAATAAGATAATGGAGAAGAAAGAGTGGCCTTATTAGATTTGCCTGGCCGGGTTACAGTTAAAACATCCTTTTGCCTCCTCGCAAGGCTCATCACAGGGCATTCAGAGGCGTTTTCTACGACAGTGACAGTCGAGAGGTTGTTTACAGGTGTGTTGTTGTTTGCATGCTCCTGTGTCCACCTGCTCTTTATTCTCTCTCTGTTGGAATCAAATGAAGCGGCGGTGTAGAAATGTGCCAACATTAACTCATCTCCTGAAAGATTACGCACTGTTCTCCAGAGGAAACGCGGCTATCAAGGGTTCAGCAAAAATGGATCTTTCTGTCATAACAGGCAGGAAGTCCAGAGACTGCTCTAATAGCAGTATCACAGAGTACGGCCAGAGTGCTGTTCTCCTCCACCTTTTGTCCGTTTTCTTATTTCCGAGAACTGTTAAGACTTTCTGCTGTTTAAAAATAACATAGGATGTATATGCAAAAAGCATCTTTTAGAAGAGCTACATCTCTTCATGAAACTTTCTTGAATGCAGGCAAATCCCTATTATTTCCTTTAGCAGAAACTTTTTACATTCTTAGATACATTTCATTTAGAAGCAGGTAAAGGTTAGGGTGTCTTGTTCAAGGAGGCCTACTACGGGTAGCATGCAGACATTGGGGTGGAACCATGCACTGTCCTCCCCCATTTGATCATTATTTATTCTATCAAACTAGATATCAGTTTAGTTGTCTTCCATTGAACTATAATTAGAGGAGTCATTTTGTGTCTGTCCTTCAATTTTCTGACAATTGGTCTTTCGATCGATATACTCGCCAAAAAATACAATTGGCGAGTGTATTGCTGAGGACCAAAGGAAGTACCGCGTAGAGTGTGAAGTGGTTTGGAAGAGCAGCTCTCGAGGAAGAAACAAGCAAACATATCAGAGGACAAGCAATCACCTCGTTACGAACACGCATGCTCTGAATGTTTTGAATGGGCACTGCACTATTTATATATATGACAAACCAAAAACGCAATATTTAGTTGAATTCTGTTCAATACTGTACATAAATATACATATATATGTATATATATATATATTGAAACATAAAACAGCTATGTTTGCCACACAACCAGGGAGAATAATTAACCAGGCCTGCTCCCCTGTCCGGGACTGATAGCCTTCCAGGGCCAGGCTAAACAAATTGCCTAATAGACTTGGCTTAACCACAATGTTTTCATTCCTGCTGTCATAATTATGGTGGCATCACGTTTCAGAGTGGCTGAGGTCAAACACGGTAAGGATAAGGAGTTGTTTATATGTTGTGAGGCAGCTTTAAATGTCAGTGTCTGGTTTCATTTCTGACAATTTGACTATGAGTTACAGTAACTGGTGAAGATTTGGTAAAACCCAAAGACCCTATCCCAAAGAAGTATTCATTTGTATTCAACACCTTGGTCTATTTATGTTAGGATTAGTTTCAGTACATTTGTTGAATAAAGCTTGAATAAAATAAAAATGAAAGGGGAGCAGCAAGAGTGGACTTTGAGTGCTTGGAGTCTATTAATACTCAAGTCCAAAAAACGGAGATGGGTCAAGGTGCAGGATCTACAAGAAGAATGATTGTTCAAGCCGTCAGAGGACTGGGCCCAAGACTGAGAGAGAGAGAGAGAGAGAGAGAGAGAGAGAGAGAGAGAGAGAGAGAGAGAGAGAGAGAGACAGACTGAGAGAGAGAGAGAGGGAGACCGAGACAGAGACAGACAGACAGACAGAGAGAGAGAGAGAGAGAGAGAGAGAGAGAGAGAGAGAGAGAGACCGAGACAGCAAAATAGACAGAGACAGCGACAGAGATGAAGAGAGACAGAGAGAGAGACGGAGAGAAAGAGAGAAAAAAGGCCTCCCTCCCTCCATGGCCCGGAGAGAAGATATGTTGAATATACACACAGGTTGTGTCAGGTCAAGGCTCTGCTACAGACATAACGGTGTTCAAGTTCTCCCGTCCGCCACCAGCAGCAGTGAAGCAATGAAAGACAAGCGGGAGAACTCTCAGGGTTTAGAAGTTGGGATCCTCAGAGATGAAAGAATTCACCTAGAGATCAATCACTTCATCAAAGCACAGCGTCTCACCTACAGAAGAATTCAGAAATATTAGTGACCTTCGCTGGAATCTACGCCTGCTCTGAGACCTTTGCTGTCTTCCCCAGAGCCAGAAACACACACATTCAAAAGAGAGTGAATAGGTATTTTTTCCCAAACTGGAAAGTGTTACTATTGATGTGTGAGGTGCATTTTTGAAGGATTTGTGAAATAAATGTATAATGGGATATTTTCATAGTCCTTCAAATTGTGCAAGTACGCTTGAGGTTAAGTACTGTAACTTAAGTGTTCCTTTCTTTCGGACGAAATTCACAAATTTCTCTCATTTAATTTCTTTATCGAGGGATCAAGTTATTACTTGTCTTAGAACAACCATTCCAGATATCTCTAAGTGAGGATAAATGTTGCTGGTTCGTTTTGAAATAGACTATGGTAGGGTGAGCTCCCAATTTTATTGGGTCCTTTATCGTTTTTAGCATATCTGAGAGAGGGCGTTTCAACGTTAATGTGTCTTGAATACATGTGAAAAAGAACACAGAAGAACACTGTTTTGTTTTTTGGCCTTTATTTGTAGAGCTCAATTCATAGAGAAACATAAACAAAACTCAGTAAAAATAGACATTCAACACATCTATTAATGACACACAATATATATTTATACTGCTCATGAAGTATCAGGTAAGAAGGGGGAGGAAGGGGACAGAAAGAAGGAAGAGAGAGAAGGAATAGAGTAAGAGAGTGAGGATGAGAGATATAGGGATAAAGGACAGGGTGAAATAATCCTATATGATGATAGAGGAGGATGAGAGAGATATTGGGAGAAAAGGAGGGGGTGTTAAACATAGGAGGATAGAGGAGGATGGATAGATTCACAGGAGAGAGAGGAAAGGGTGAGAGGGAGAAGAGAGAATGGGAGATAAAGGAAGAGAGAGGAGGGGAGGGGAGTGAGACATTTAAGGAAAAAGAGGAGAGGGTAAGGGGATGTTAGAGATAGGTTGAAAATGAATAGATGACAGGGAATCACCTCTGTGTCGTGTGCGTTCTGTCACACCCTCTCTGAGCTGTCTGCTGGGGAACAGCCAATTAGCAGCCGGATTGATGCATGGCTCCTCATTCTGCCTGCTAATTGGCTGGCTTATGTAACGTTGCTGTCAGACAGAAACTATGTTACCTCAAAGAGTTAACTTATAAAGAAGAAAAAAACAGCAAGCACATTAAGTTACAAAGTAAAGTTATGTTTCAAACTGTCTATGTTAAAGAGTCTATATGTATCATTGATTTCCAAATAAGGTAACCAAACGTGAAAACTATGTGGACCAAAACACATAAACAGGAAATAGATGAAAGTGCAGTTTGTTAAGTAAGGGGAATTGCTTAATAAGGCGATGTGGCAGATTGGTTTTGGTTGAGTTGTTTTGCTCATTTCTCGGCAGCATTTCAAAACATATAATTGTGGGCTCACTCTTGCGTGTACTCACTCACAAGTGAGGCATTTGGTTTGATTTTGGTCAGGAAGGTTTTTCTATGGTTGGAGAACACCATTAGGAGATGGCAGGTTTAGCTACGGTTCACAGGGAACCAGAATGAGACTATGAAGCGCAGGATAGACTAGTGCAGTGAGGTCCATTAAGGCTGCGCTCCATAATAGACCAAATACTTCATGGGGGCTAGACAAAAACACGCTTGAAAATATAAAATTCTCTATGAGTTGACCATTTGTCATAGCTTTTCCTGTGTGTATCGTAATGGTGGCAAATATGATATTATTTTTTAACCACGTCATGTACTTGCTCTTTCTCTTAAAAACATGTAAATTATTTGTTCTGTATCAGCTCTTTGTTTCTCTATAATGTCTTCTGAATGATCAGGGGCCTAGTTTCCTACTGTGGCGTCTAGCACCACCAAAGTTATGTTGGGAATTACAACAACGATTATTATATCGATGTGTAATATAATTGTTTTATAGGCCAAGTCTGATAAGACTTTATCATATAGGGTGTTTGACTCGCAACCCAAAGATTCTGGGTTCAAACCCCAACGTCCGCGCAGCTAACCTGCAGGAATCCTTGAGGAAGATGCCCCAACACCCTACTGTAATTCATTTTGGATCTAGTAAATGCTAAACTGGGCGTGAAGTTTAAACAAGTTAGGAGGTTCAAGCACTTCTGTCTCACAAAAAGGTGTTTTAATTGACTGCTTTGGTTAAAGACAGCATGCACTAAACTGTCCCAAACATGGAGAACAAATGCTCTCCAGATTAAAACTCACCAAATAAGTACAACAATATTTTGGATCTTAATCATGTTCAGTCCTAAAAACATAGTCATGGGCCAAAAGGTTTTGGCACTTAACTCAGTTCAGATACAATGTTTGATTTGGCCTGAAATTTGAAGGAGCAAATATGCCAGTCTCATCAGGAATTAAATAAAGGCACTTTACGTGGACGTGTTCAAATGTCTGCAGTCTGTATTCCCTAACCATACATATCGACGTAATCCTGTACCCATTAACTGTTTAATGTGCCGACACTTCTGAGAAGGCTCTGTGCTGATAATAAAGAAATCTTAGATTTACTGAAATCGGAGTGTTCTGTACAAAGTCTGTTCCGGACCTTAATCCAAAACCAAAACATCCTCCACCCAACAATAAAAGGTTTGATGTGGTACAATAGAATCTTTGAAGAAAAAAGTGCTTGCGTTTATATGTAATATAGTCCGCCTATTGTCTTGTATGTCTCATCCATGTTCACCGCAGTGAAGCTGTAAAGAACACTAAGTTACAATGCTGCTTGTTATGGTGTCCTCATTAACATGCATATGAGAACCAAACCAAACATGAGGAAAGCGATGCTGGGTCGCGTCGCCCTATTTCCCTCCAAAATCCTCCTTCATTGTGCACTGATGGAGACAGGCAAGGTATTAGTATGTTAGTCATGGCATTTTCTTATTCTGGGAAACTTGTTGCTGAATCAATGTTCATTAATTTCATGCTAAGCCTTACATATCTGTCATATCCGGGGAGCAAGTTTTAAAGGGCCCCTATTTAACCACCCACTGTGATGTTGATGAGCCTTTACAAGCCATTTCTAAATCTAACCTCTAGTGACATCACAAGTCTACCAGTACTTACAGTGGTTGCACTGGGTAAGCTGTTAGGTCGATCTATCTATAATACATCTGAGTGGAGGGCCCCATGTGATGTACGGCAGGGTAAAAATGGCTCGGAGTGGCTGTTTTTGTGACTCATGTTGAGATTCCAATCTCTTATCCAAGAGTTACCTGGCCAAGAAAGCAGAGTTTAATCAAACATGAAGGTTTACAGACAACATGAAAAAAAGCAATAAACATCACAATAATACATTTAAAGTCAAAGTACAAGGACATGGATCCAGTTAGATCCTAATGTACTTAACGTTGTGTATTCTTACTGCTGGGATTGGGCGGACACTAAAGTGGTCTGGACTGACCAGGACCAGGCCCTCTTGGGAACAGCATTTCTGTGGGAGAAGTGCAGGTAGCTGCAGAGGAAAGAATTGACCGCAGCCGTACAGCTGCCCTATCAATCACTGCTATTTATTTTTCCGTTTGTATGCATTACCCAGTATGTCTTCCGCCGACCGCTCTGACCCTGTTAAGTCTATCCTGTCTTCCACTCGTTCCTTCCCTGGCCTGTGTTTTTACAAGGAGCCCTGATTTGATACTGAGAGTCCATCCTCTACATTCAGTCATCCAGCTCCTTGCACATTGTTTTCTTCTGCGGATAAGCGTTCTACGATAATCCTAGGGAGGGCGGGGGAAAAAAAAGGGACTTATGAAAGGGAGACCAGCGTAACACTCTATTCTGGCCAGGAAGCTTATTAAAGAGGTTGTTTCTCGACGTGCTGTCTTGTGTTTGTGTTTGGCCCAGTTGTCATTTTATATTTACAGTTGTTGTTGTTGTTTTGGTCGTGGTGTCTCTGTGTGATGGTTTGGTGACTGGTTTCAGCTCCTGGGCTAATGTTTGAAAACAATCACTCAATTAGTTTGGGGGGTTGGAGGGGCGTGTTGGTTGTGTTTGACCTGTCACACTAGTTATGTTGCTGGTATTTATTTATCCTCAAATACAATGCTGCCTTTTTGTTCTTAAGAAATGAAAAATAATCAAGAAATCACCGTTATTTAAATAATGAAGTGGTGAGGCTATTGTTAAACTTAAAAACAACGATTTAATGCAGTGGACCAAACCACTTGCATAAGTAATTCCAAATAGCTTTCGCCCACAATGTCAGCAAGTGACCCATACACCCCTGAAAGATGTAATTCAGAAAGTGTTTCAATTAAACCATGGCAGAGCCGATATTACCACTCAGCCAGAGATAGGATTATTTCAGTGTGTTAATGAGATCAATCATCAGTTAGGCTATATAATCAAATCTAATAAATAAATTATTCACATTGGTTTTCACCTTTAATTGCAGTGAGGTAGGCTATTAATGAGGCCTACACAGGGTGTAAGATCTTTTGATTATATTTTTAACAGCACGTCAAGCAAACTAATAGTCCAACAGTCCAGAAAAAATAATATCTAATATGTAATAATGACATATAACTAAAAACAATACCTCTGTGTAGTAGGCCTATGTAAAAAAAAAAGTAAATGAAATGTAGGAAAACAATGACAGATTTTCGGTAAAGTAATTAATTGAAGTTTTAACATAAAATCCCAGTCCTCTGGCATCCTCATTTGGATAATTGCCGTTTCACAAATAATTTATTGCTGAAGGTTTTAGAAATCGAAATATTAATATTTCTTATACTTAATATTTTATACATATCTTGAGCAGCGCCATTGGCATAGGCAACAAGTAGGAAACCAGGGTGACATCTGCAACGCTTGCATGTGTGTTACAAAACGACTTGGATCCATGTTGGGATCCAATCCCATTGGCAATGCATCGATCCATCTGTGTTCTTGTGACATCCACCACCACACAACATTTGTAGTTCAAATCCCGCCTACTAATGAAACCCTTGAGCACGGCCCACACGTGATTTATTTCAACTCAATCCAGTATGGCGGATTTGTTTGGTTAATGTTTTCCAGCGGCTCTCCGACCCGCCTCCGACCCACCGGCCACATCCATGCACACCAACCCGGCCGTGAGTGCTCGTGATCGGCTGCGGTGCGCTGCGAGTGATCGGCGGACATCCAAGATTTCCGAATCACAACACTGACCTTCCTTCAGGTAGTTATTTTAAACAAACTGTTCAACGTTGTTTTTTTCTCAAAGTTGCACACATTGAAGCTTGTCCGGTAACTGTTTGAATGCATGTTTTTCTCACTTCATTTCTTGTATTGCCTCCGCATCGGAGTTAGACGAGGATATGGGGTGTTTTCGTCTCTTTCCGTGTGTTTATGGTCCGCGGTGAGGCGTCCAGGTTTATGGCGGTTCATGACAGTGAAATCCGGTAAACGGAGCAGGACGTCGTTGTGTTCAACTCCTCCATTAAATGCTATCGATCTGTGGAGAGACAGACACGACTATGCGATTTTATATGCCAGTTAAAGAGGGCATTAAAGACTGGATTGACTTCTTCATGTCACAGATGTGGTGCAAAAACTAACGACCCAACACTCCAATGTGGTTGTGAATACATCCTGTAAATGCTGTAGGTGTGCGAGTTGTTGGGGATATTTGTTTTGGTTTTGGAACCCGAGAATAACGTAAACGCCAAGCGGTGTCATCGTGTTTACATCGGGGCGAAAAGTTGTCAGACAACACGGATCAACTTGTTACTTGTTGCTGCGATAGATGTGGGGCACATTGCCTACTTTTCGACCTGTTCTGCCCCACCGATGTGGTTCAAGCCTACTCCCAGAGCTTTAGGGTGTAAACCTGGAGCTCTTGAACGGAGGGCTCTGGCGTCAGCGTCATCTCGGCTCTTCTCTGCGGCTCCATACGCCACTGCTGGCGGAAAGTATTCCCTCAGCATTCCTGCTCCCAAGGACTGGTGTTCCACACTTGTAAACCCCAGGCCCCCACAGGACGAATGAGGTTTTCACACACACACAAACACACTTCCACAAGACCTCCGAGTTTGCTTTTTCTCTGAGTGAGAGGGATTCAACTAAGTGAACTTGAAAAAAATTGGTAATACTGTTAATTACAGTGTAATTACCATCAACAAACCATTCCATAAATACTTTATGTAGTCATTTTTTGAATGAGGCAAATGGGGAGCTGGTGTGTGACTGAAACCATGGATGTCTGCACATAGCCTGTGTGGTAATAACGTGGCCCTATACAGAGCAGGCCAATGGTAGTCAGTAAAAACAGTCTTGTATTCCTGTGGTTATTTCCAATGTGCCTGCTTCAGCGAGAATGCAAGAAACCTTGAATAATTTAAAGCCTGAATCCCCTGCTGAATAATAGTTTATAGCTGTCCGGGTGCCATCACGTAGGCCTACAAATGGGATATTTATGAAAGGTTTGATTACCAACCAACAGGGGGAAGAAAATATCCCTCCGTTCTCCGAGAAGTCGTCACTTCTCCAAACTTTGGCCGCGTTGCCTCCCGACATGGTGTGTTTGTCAGAGGGGCCTGCTCGCCACATTCTGCCTTAATGACGGCTTGTAACGAGGAGGAGCGACCCAGGGCGCCTGTCACATGGCTGTCAGATGCGCTTCACAAGAAACAAAGCCGACACTTCTTTCATCGTCTTTTAACACCGCTCCATGTCTCCACCAATTTAATCTCTCTCTCCTCCTCCCCCCCCCCTCCCACAACCCTACGCTTTATTTTTTTCTAGCTTTCCCTCCTCCCCTTACTTATTCACTCCCTCTAGTATTTTCTTTTTCTCATAACGGATCCTTTCGCCACTGTTTGAACAGCTGCTATTAATTATTTAGAACCTGGATGAGTTTTAGTTTTAAATATAGGCATTATAAGCGTGTGTTCTTTCCCGTGTATCCCTCGCTTCATTAGACTTGGTTTATTTATTTCGTAGCTCGAAGTAAAAATTGGTTAAGGGCTAGTATGACCAGGAGGGTGAGTTGACGTGTGCAAAGCTAGTTAATATAACTAATGAACAAGCTCAGAAATATAGTAACACCTTTCACTGGCTGTTGAAGACGTCTATCCTTCATGAACTCCTTCTCTATGTGGTTCCCCTCTGGTCTCACAATGGTGTGTAAGGTGGTTACAGGAGAGTCCATGGTTAAGGGGGTTGGGACTCCCATCCGAAAAGCTACTTGGTTCAATCTCCAACGTACACAGTCTTAATCTGTACCTCTTTGGGCAGATACATGTAGCCTCCGGCATGTAGCCTATATGCTTAACCTATAGTTACAGTGTTTAAAATACCCACTTTGACGGGTCTACTACAAACAAATTAACTGTACTTACGCACTTGTTACACAAGTGTTTTGAATCTTCCTCAAAACGGGACTTGAAAACGGTTGGGAGGATCCAATTTAGGCTACGTTTACATGATGACGGTCTGAACAGAAGACGCAAAAGTGGCGTCGAGTCTTTACTTTTTATTCCGCGTTTAGACGAGCGTTTTCGGGAGGAAATCTGCTTGCATACGGTGACGCAAAAGTGTGTGAATTTCGATTGGGTATGCATGCCAGGCGGCTAGGTGGTGCTGTGATACACCATGAACTGCAACTCGCTCCTGGCTGGACTCCCTGCCTCTGCGATTAAACCCTTGCAGCGCATCCAGAATGCGGCAGCGCGCCTCGTGTTCAACCTACCAAAGTTCTCACATGTAACCCCCCTCTTCCGAGACCTCCACTGGCTCCCTGTAATAGCTCGCATCAGATTCAAGATGATGGTACTGGCATACAAGGCAGTCGATGGAACTGCCCCTGCCTACCTCCAAGCATTAGTAAAGCCACACACCCCAGCTCGATCCCTCCGCTCAACTACCTCAGCTGGACGTCTGGTACCGCCATCGCTAAGAGCAAGCAAAGGTCGATCAGCAAAGTCACAACTTTTCTCTGTTTTGGGACCTCAGTGGTGGAACGAGCTCCCTACCGATGTCAGGATCGCAGAGTCGCTCACCAGCTTCCGCAAAAAACTCACCTGTTCAGAGTTCACCTCGACTCTGCATAGAAACCAATGCACAGCCGCCATTGAATGTTGTACGTCCTGGCACTTGTACATTGCATTTATTCAAGGTACTTAATTGTGTAGCATCTACAGTAGCCGCTATCATTGCTTTACACGGGGAATGGGTTAGCCTAGCTATTGCAATACTTGCACTTGGTTCTATGAACATCTTTACTGTACCGACAGGGATATATTGTTTCACTTCTAATGACAAATGCACTTATTGTAACAAATGCACTTATTGTAAGTCGCTTTGGATAAAAGCGTCTGCTAAATGCCCTAAATGTAAATGTAAATATCACACAACACCTTCATGTCTGAGCGCATGCGTAGAATCTTGCTTCTCTTATCTGCGCCTCGAAAACCAAAACATAATTACAGATCCTTCTCTGTTCAATAATACTATCTGTACATATCCTCTACATTTCGTGGAAAGACTCCTGTAAGTTTATTAGAGCTGTCAGAGCAGCTTGGCGGTCCGACGCATGGAAGTAATACAACATGTTTGTTTATTTCCCTGTACTGTCGCTGTATGCGACGTAAACGCGTACGCGACGTGAGCAGATCTGAGCAGAGTTTTGCGTCTTGGCAGTGTAGACGGAAACGCTACGGCGGAGCGTATTCAAGTTTTCCACTCTGGAGGGTCGTTTCAGATTTTTGCGTTTTTAAGCCCCAAAAACACCATCACCGTATAAACGAAAGGCACTTCCGATAAAATATTTTGTCGTTTTCACCCGCAAGCGTCCTCGTGTAAACGGGGCCTTAAAGAGAGACATTTTCTACGTCTTAACGGTTGTAGAATATAGATAGTTATGTTGGGTAAAAAAGGCCTGTGAAGTTAATCGCTATTAATGGTTATAAACACATTGGCTGCATAGGAATGAACTAGCTGTATGGTGAACTGTATGAACAGGGGCCCAGGGTCGTTTTGGCTCCATGTCCCCTAGGCTGACTTTCTCCCACCCAAACCCACTGAGCTAGTGTTGTGCAGGTTTGTTTGTGAACTTTTTGTGCTGGTTGTCAAGCAAATCGCCGCTAATGAGCCCATTATTGGAGCTGTAGTGCATCAGGAGAAACTTGGTTGATGTTATGCTCCGAAAAAGCCAAACCAAATGTTTGTGTCGGTTCCATGGCTTACTCTCACCTGACCTCCTCGTCAACATCCCCTTACATGTTGTTCCTGTCAGGGCTGGGGATGGTTCACCCAGACCCTTCACTTAAAAATAATGTTTTTGCAGAAATCCTTTGTACAAATATTTAGCCTCCTGAAACTGGGGAATCACTCTGGGCTCGGGCCGGGCTGATGGGGATTTCTTGTTTATATTGTCACACTTAAGGATACTAATGAAGTCTGTTGATGGTGCTGCCTTGCTCAGGGGACATATAGTGGTGGCAGAAAACTTGTGTTTCCTCAGAAAAGTTTGACTTGAGACAATGCTTAATCTTCTCATATCCCCATATCGGCAACTTATCTGTAGGTATCCTGACCCTAGCCTCTACCTGCTCCTTAATCACGTTGATCTGAATTCACTGCAATGTCAACATAGATAAAAGTGTCTTCTGAATAGCTAAAACAGAAGTTCATGGTTAGGCCCTTCTTTAAAAGCTACAAATATGGTTAGGCCCTGGTATTTACCTTTTAGTATAGCAGGTTTGGCAAAGTATAGTTAGGTGACTAGCATATATGATGTGACCAATGTGAAAGCAAAAGTTATTTTTGGTTTTAGTTTTTTCATCATTTGATGATGATAAACCAACATTTCCTGTCCTTTTATTGCAATACACTGCAACTAAAATGCGGCCAGAAATGTATGCAGATGTTTGTGGTTTTAAATTATGTACTGTGCTATTACTGTTAAGTTCATAAATGCCCAATGCTGTCTGCTATATAATTCACAACATAATGATTGGGCAGTTATTTCTTGTGAAACCAATCTGTTAACAGAGTAGTTGTACTGTGAACTTGTAAATTTGATGTAAGGAGATGAGATGAATTATTTCTAAATCTAGGAGCACATGTAAGGATGGTTTAGATCATCAACAGTGTAGGAGGGAGAGGTAAAGGGCTCAGATCATAATGTACTATAAAGAGGGATGTTTAAATCATAATAGAGGATCAGAGTGGGAGATGATGTAGAATGCAGAGAGAGAGAGTGTAATGGTGGATGAGGTGGTGGTGAGGGTGAGGGTGAGTGACTGATAAATAGAGTGAGTGAATGAAGAGAGAAAGTGACTGAAGGGGGGTGAGAGAGCAGGAGGGACGGAAAAAGATTGACTGAGAAAGGGCGACAGTGACGAAGGCTGAGAGAGAGAAAGGCACCGAAGAATGGAGTCCTGGAGAAAGAGAGAACGGGGTATTGTGAGGGAGGAGATGAGTGTACTTGTGTCATTCACAGTGCGCCGCAGACGCCAAGGGAAAGTGGTTACTTCCTGTTTTTTGTGTGAATCAGAATAGACAGCCTTTTGTCACCATGGAGAACAGTGAGGGGGTGTCAGCACTCTCACACTCGTCCGTTTTTATTAACAACCATGAATACATTGGGCTGTATACGTCACCACGGCAACGTCACTGAGACGCACACACACCACGTGACTGCGGTTGCCTGCCGTTGATCAGTTATCTATGGATAAGCTATCGTGTGTGTGTGTGTGTGTGTGTGTCTAAACTTAAGCGGCTCCATGTTGTATTTCAGTAGGTCTGATCAGGAAGACGAGTCAAAGTGTTCTGGTGGACTATTGTGTTGCTGAAGGAACAAAACAACACATACTATTATAGTATTATAATGCTATAATCAGTATTATAAGTATTACAATTATAATGCATTCTAATAGTTATCAGCTTTCTACTGTATATCATATAAGTGTGTGTGTCTGTCTGTGTGTGTGTGTCTAGACATTTCGTGCTGCTCTCCCAAGAGATTATACATCAACCGACTTCAGAAGGCTGTATTGTTCATCAGTCAGTCCATAATGACCTTGTATTGTTGTTTTAATAAACTGCATGTCCCCCTCCTCCCGACCCGATTGTGTGCCAGGATCTGCCCACCTGTACGGGCCCCTGCAGGTTTCTCCTCCCCCTCACCGTGTAGAGAATGCTATGTCCCATCAGACAGGATGTTGCTCACACACTCCCACTCTGTTGGCTCCTCCCTACCTGCTACCTCTCCTCCCTGTTGGTATCTTTTCTAGGGGCCTCCCTTTGTCTCTGTTTCTTTTTGCTCTCCAGGTAGACAAGAGGGAGTTATGAAGACAAAGTGATACTCTGGCCCCCTGCTGTTGGATAGCCAGTGGGGCCGGACCCCCATGTCAGTTAGGTCATGGACGTGTTGTGTTCAGATACTTTGTTATGGCAGGCACCCCTAGTCAATTGGATCAAATGCGCTTTTCACCTGCACCCAGGCAGCCCCTCGGGTGATCGCTCCTTCGTTGGGGTGGAGGTCCTCTGTTGCCCGTGACTATGTTCCGTTATTGGCTCCAGCTCTAGTTTCAATCTGCTTAAATGTGCAACAACACGTTACCTTTAGACGCTCACGAACAAAGACACTTACACCGTGAAGCATCTGAGCTTAAGCTTAGAATTAGAAGCCTTATTCCCAAGTAGGGCGTTAAAACACCTTAATTGATCAGAAGGGGATAGTTCTTGTTTGATGCACGTGTGAATTCAATTTGGTTCAGATCTGTGTAACATACCAGGTCTAAACATGCTAGCCAAGCTATATTACGTTTCCTCTATATTCTATTTTTAAAGTTCTTTAATTTCACCCTGGTTAGAGAAGGTCCCCGGGCCTTCTATAGAACTGTTAGACACGCTGGTCATGTGTTGTACAACAACACACAAAACTCACAAAGATGCCCATCCGTTCCAAGGGGCGTTTGTGTGGCTGCAAATTCCACTCGCCAGCTAAATAATTCATTGTCAATTAGCGCAGAGAGACTTTAGGCTCGTCTTCGTACCTCAAGAGCCTTTCCCCTGGTTCCTTCAGTGAGCTATGCAGTGGTCTAATTGTTGTTTACCGCGCATTATCCGCACCGCCGGTATATTTTCATACTCTCGTTCCTGCGCAGAGCGAGCTCTGGAGAAGCTAAGTCCATTAGCTTGCCCGTCAAGTACACTTAAATGTGTGTGTGTGTGTGTGTGTGTGTGTGTGTGTGTGTGTGTGTGTGTGTGTGTGTGTGTGTGTGTGTGTGTGTGTGTGTGTGTGTGTGTGTGTGTGTGTGTGTGTGTGTGTGTGTGTGTGTGTGCCTTGACGGGCAGTCCGAGAAAGATGAGCCGGCTATAGAGCAGCATTTAGTGTCATGGTGTTGTTTACAATTTCACAGGCCTTTGTAGGCAGGAGAGAGAAAATCACGTAGTACCAGCCGGGAATCGTACCGGGACATGCCAAGGACTCTATTTGACAGTAATTATCATTGAGCTTTATGAATTTGAATACTGCTTGCTAAAAAAAGTATCCCAAACTAATGCTTACATGCCCCTCAATGAAATTGGATGTGAATACAATTGTCCACTACATTACTATACCGTCAATGGCTGCAAGGTGTATTGCCTGCGTAGTTAGCCGAGCCACCCCTACAGTTCCGTGGTGAGCAGTGGTTATTGTTTGTATGACATCATGGGAGAGAGGCTCCCATGTTATCCAAGGTCAATGTTGACTTGTTAATATGACCTGTTAGCTTGCTATAGAACAAGAGTAATATCAGCAAAATAAAAATGAGTTCTTAATATGGTACAGGCACACACAAGCACGCTCGCACCCGCACACACGTGTGTGAATGTAAGGCACATCGGTAGCCAATTCAGTGTATATGGAGC
This sequence comes from Pollachius pollachius, assembly GCF_949987615.1. NCBI lineage: Eukaryota > Metazoa > Chordata > Actinopteri > Gadiformes > Gadidae > Pollachius > Pollachius pollachius. Next base: position 36,974,103 of record NC_136936.1, read on the forward strand.
GCTTGTCTCCAACACCACCCTGTCTCTTTACGTCCTCCAGAAAGCCGTCTGAACTCTACTCCGGGCGACTGGGAGGTTATCCTTACACAGGCACATCTGTCAAAACACACACATCTGTCACAGCACACCACACGGCTCCTCGATGTTTCTGAGTGTCTTTGGTACTAGCAGCTGTCTCTGAAGGGCTCACAGTAAGGCACCAGTGCAACGGAAAAATGCATTGCCCTTCTTGTTGTTTTTGTTATCATGCCATATTAGCCTTTTTATTGTAGGCTAGACATATGGCCTCCAAGTGTATTTAATGTCTTTCAGAATAATCTCTGTTGTACAAACAATAACATTTACACTTCTGATGCTTTTGTATGCTACTGAGGCGGCAACCAGCTGTTTTGGCAACTAGTTTTATTATTGCTTTTATTATGATTATCATTATTATACAAGCTTTTGGTCATGAAAAATATGACTGAGAATGGGTTGAGTACTTGACTTTACTACTTTATTTTCCTCTATCACCCCACACTAAATTTGCATGCCAACTATTCTTGTTCCGATCCATTCGTGAGGTCATAAAATTGTGCTTACAGTGGGCTTCTTTGAAACCTCCCGGTTGGCTTATCTTCCTCTAGTCATAAAGCCAAAGAGCGCGTGGGGACTGCGTTGAACAATATGTACATGTGAGGGTCATCATGCTTCCAGCGGGCATACAGCATAATGAAACCACGCCTGTGTGGAAGCAGGGGGTCCTGCTAATGATACTCCACCGCTCCACTATCTTTTGCTTCTTGATGGAGTTGGATAAATGCCATATAATTAACTATACAAGAGCACGTTTCTATTAAGAAGGTTTTTCGAGCATTTCAATTCCACATGCTAATTACCGTGAGCAGTGCAAGGGGCGCAGTGTTGCCAGAAGTCTGTAATCATCTTTGTGCAGTTGTTTCATCTATTCAATCAACCGCATGTTATTTTTTTTTTTTGTTGATCGCTCAATCAGAAATGTGTGTGTGTGTGTGTGTGTGTGTGTGTGTGTGTGTGTGTGTAAAAGTGTTATCGTAATTGCTGTGTTGACAGTATATAAATGATGAAGGATTTGCATGTTATATTTGTAGCTTTTCTTTACCATTTTTTTTCTCTTCCTCCTCCAGCTCAACGGTTAGGCAGCCCGGGAAAAGGAAGAAGTGTATTGGAACGTGCCCATTGAGGTGCCTACCTACTACCTGGGTCTTGGGAGAGATAAACAGACCATAGGTTTGGTTATTGGAGCAGTCCCTCATTCCCCATCCCCCCCACCCAGTCCAGTCTTGGCAGCCGTAGTCCAGCCATGGTCCGTGTGCCCGCTCCAGACGTGCACTGACACACCCAGACTCTGGATCTACCCTGGATCGGTGGCATCCCTCCCCTCGACCTTCCCGATCTCCATCATTTCTCTTGAATCGTCTCGTCGAGTCTGAAAACACCAACGCCATTTTCTCTATGAATTCCCATAGCAGAGAAGGTAAGCACCAGAGAGAATGGACATTTTGTCTTGTATTTATTTGTTTAAACTCTTGAAACTATTGTACACAGAGCTGGTACAAAAGACTGGAAACACAGTACACACACACACACACACACACACACACATCAGGATCTACGTGCCACTGGTGATACAAAGACAGACATATTTACGCCTGACACCTTCTGGTCAGCATGTCGATCGATTGTAATTGTTGAGACGATTGCTGGTGTTCGTTTCGTCAGGAGAAAAGCACTTCTTAAGCCATTATTTCCATGGTCGTGGGCGGGTGGGAGGAGGGGTGGGCAGCAGGTAGGGCCTGAAAAGGACCATGTGATCCGCCTCCTTCCTTTTGGATTCCCGCTAGGCCTCTTTGAATCAGCCACTTCATTATGTTTTGGAGAGGTTCAAAGAAAAAAGTTTGATAACCCGTAGTACTGATATTATGGCGTTCCACTTATTATGTTCAGCTTTCCAGCCATTTGGAGCTCATTTGTGAATTCAAATCCAACAGTTTCTTTAAAAAGGGGTTATTATGTAGCCTCAATTGTTCTCATGCTGAGCTGGTTTGCTGAATACATGTTCATTTTAAAAATGGTCCTGCATTATGTGTTTAAGACTGAAGCTGTTTTTGTTGTTTTTGAAGTCGCACCCATAGGCGTGACTCATTGTTCGGAAATCGCACAGTGTTATCTGGAACAGAAGTGGAGGGTCCTGTTATTTAGGTATTCCGAGTATCTGTGGACACCTATTGTTTATTGTAGGAGGTATACGTTATTACATTGGACTGGTAACTTATAGCTCGGCACTGATTGCTCAAAGGTTCTCAAATTATTCAAAGACATGTATTCCCGGTAAGCTGGTCTCCCATAAGCAGCCCCCACTCTGCCTGTAGGGGGCGCTATTATTTGAGGTCAAAGTTAAAATGCTCAGCCCTTCCGCCAAGATGGTCAAAAAAACGCTAAGCTTGTGAAGTAAATAAACATATAAAGGCCTTGTTGATAAGGACTCTTAAAAACGGCATTAACCCTGCATTGTGGTATTGCGACATGCATGTGTTTGTGCTCTTTTTCTATCCTTCTTGGATTTGAGATAAGAAGCGAGGAATCGGCCACGGTGGGATTACGTTGCATAACGTGCCCCAGGAGCCCTGCGGTATAAACACGGCGCTATTAACAGTCTGGAGACTCCGGTGGAAAGTATGAAGTTGGATGTCAACCTTCGCCCAGGCCAGACGCGGCCCGCGTTTGCCAAAACCACGAGCCTGTTTTGGTTTATGGAGAGCTGTGTACTGCGTTGTTGCTCCCCTGCCTGGACCGTGATTGATTACAGCTTTGTAAATGTAGGGGCTTGGATGGAAGTAGGTGATAAATTCCCTCTCTCTACTGTACAACTCCTCAATCAACTCTCAATATGGCTGTCCCGATAGCAAGCTGGAGTAACTGAATTACTTCTTGTAAAGCCAACGGCCAGGTGTGATGGTGTATGATCCGTCCCTCTGTCTTTCTGTCTGTCTGTCTGTCTGTCTGTCTGTCTGTCTGTCTGTCTGTCTGTCTGTCTGTCTGTCTGTCTGTCTGTCTGTCTTTCACGCTATGTGGCTCATAATAGTAATAATTAATATAAATACCATATCTCCAAATGTCTTCAATTGTCTGACAATATCAGTGATTATATGTCGTCTTACTTGGTGTGCTATTTGCTTTGATGTCGGTCACATGGCTGTATTAATCTGATTACACTGCGTTAAACTGCTTCTACTGAAAAGCCATTTATTGACAAACAAATGATAGATGATTTCATCAATGCAAAGCATTGTACAGAGGTTTTATGAAAGACTGTTTTACCTTTTTATTTGATAAACATCTTTAGATTACCTTAAGCTCTACGTCAACAAATTTCATTAAAATGTTTTGGTTTCGCAGTTCAAGGCCAGCATGTCTGAAAGCCCAAAGGATACAACCCAAAGGATTATTCAATAACATGAATCATCATGCACAATCCGTATATAAATACATATCCTTCTCATTCATAAAGTCGCAGTAGACTCTTGCCTTAGTTTGCGGCAGATATTGCGAGATATTGCAATAATGGCAATGAATGGCACTATAACTGAGTCGTAAATGAGGCGAGAGGAAGAATGAGTTCTCCAGGTGTCCGACCCAACCCTAAAGGTACGGCCACACCAAACGCGTTACTCGCGTTGGATAAGGCGTGTAACGCGCCTAACCTGCCGCTTGATCATTGTGTGTCACAATAATGGTTCAACACGCCTAACGCGCCTACGCAGCCACCATCGCTGCGCTGTATTTAGGAGTCCGAGGTAGGAAACCCAAACGCCGCCGTGTTTGGGTGCACGATAGAGCTTAGATCGGGTTAGATTAAATAATCTCGCATGTAAATAACAATAATCGGGTTAAATAACTTCACATGGTGTGTCTGGTGTGTTTCCAGCATTCGTAGTGTTGATCAGCAGAGAAATAGTCCGCCAAAGACGTTGAGGTTGCTTAGCAACCAAAAACGTTGCCCATGCAAGTGAATGGAGCGGTTCCCTCTTCGTCATATCTATCAAACCAAACATCCCAATAAAGAGTAAGATGTCTGCCATGTGCTTCTGTGCAAGCGTCACGCGTTACTCGCGTTTGAAGTTCAATTTTTTGAACTCGGCGCGTTGGTGCGTTGGGTGCGTTGGTGCGTTTACTTGCGTCATTACGTGCGTCTGCCGCGTCTAACGCGTCTACGCGCCTACACCAATGGTTCCCTATGCATAAATGCCGATTTTCAACGCCCCTAACGCGAGTAACGCGTTTGGTGTGGCCGTGCCATAAGAGGAGGACAATCTCCCAGGCTTGAAGCTTGATTTGACCTCTGCTTGACCTGGTGCCGGTCCAACCACGGGCCTCTAGGGCCCTGGGCGACCTCAGAAGACCTGGCGGTAATGTGACTAACCCCTCATTCACACCAAAACCGCCACTGAAGCGTAGCACAATTGTAGCGGTGTCAACTCAGGTAGACTGCTGTGTTCATCAACGTTTGGATTTAAAGCGGCTCCGTGAGATGATGTAGTCTGTTGTGGACGCGAGTGACAGGGTACTTTGCTGTGAACCCCTTAGACGGGTGTAGGGTTATAGTGATTCCACCTATTTTATCAACAGGCGTGATGCTGATTAGCCATTTCAAAATTGACCATCACAAGAGGGTGTGTCCAGCCCAGATGTATGATTGATGGATCAGCCTACGTCTTTGGTTCAGTCCTGGTCGGCTGCAAGGTAGATGCAGCCCTCTTGCACTTGCTAGGACACTCGCATGTGTCACTGTAGGTTATCACTATAGTCACTAAGAGATGAAGGCATTTATTTTCTCAGAGTCAAAGCAGGCCGAGTCCTAGACGAGAAGGACTTGACAAAGGAGCAATTGTTGCCCTTCCCTCACAACGCGCTTTCCCTCGTCCTGATGAGGTCACTGCCATTGATTAACTGTTCTCCGTATGGGCCCCAGTTGTGTGTGTGTGTGTGTGTGTGTGTGTGTGTGTGTGTGTGTGTGTGTGTGTGTGTGTGTGTGTGTGTGTGCGTGTGCGTGCGCGTCTGGCATGGTCCCTTCCTCTGGCGTGGTGGACGGGGGAACAGCCATGGTAGGCCAGGAGGTTGTGCGTCACCCTGGAGGAAGCTGTCCCTTTTAGCCTGTCCAGAGCACACTGCAAGCTGGCAACCACACAGGAGTATCTGTTACATTCCCACAGTGCATGAAAAGACACTTTCTTTCTTTTTCGGTCCACTCATTCACTTCGCTGTCCCCATGCTGGTGCGTGGATGGAACCAGCTGGTCGTATTCAGCGTTACGGTTTTCCGTTTGTCTATTTAGCGACCTGTCCAGTGACAGTTCCCTCGGATGACTTTTTAAAAAGAAAACTGTATCCTTGTTAGACGTTTTTGGTCAAAGGCCCGGGAGAAAAAACTCCAAGGGGCCGAGATTAGAATTACAATGTAGTCATATTCTAGGCAGGCGTGTCATTTTCCGCTTATTACAGCGTTGCATCATTGGAGTTGCTGGTGCGACCGCGGGTGAGAACCTTTTTGAATCCAGTCAGGGGAGAGGTTGTGGGGGGGGGGGGGGGGGGGGGACTGTCACAACTTTGGGAATCGCTGGTCTCCATTGAGAGTGTTTCATGATCTGAACCAGAGTGTTTTAAATTCAATATGAGAGAGACTCGTTCAAGTACATTTTTTCTTTCATGTCGGTTTATAATAATAGTCTTCTTTCAAAGAAGTAGGCGACACAGGCGAAGCCCAGCAAGGAGTGTGGATGATGACGACAGCGGGCACAGCCGTTTACGAGAATAATTGTATTAATTCGATATAAAAAAAATGATGTCTGCTTTGGAATTAGTTTTAGACACAGTTTTTTACACAGTTACTTTTCTACTTGAATGGCAGCGGTGACGTCCTCTAATGGTGTGTTTACTTTGCAAATATGGCATCCAGGAGCCGACTGGCTGAAGCTCGTCCAATCAGCTGCAGAGTAAGAATGACCCTCAGCAAACACTGCAGACGGCAGACTTTCCAGTCCTAAGGAGAGAAGCACACTTTATTCATAGAGCCGCTTTCATTCATGCAACACAAACTGGTTTTACATTTAAAAACGCAAAAGACACATGACTTAAAAACGAAATTCAACAATCCTTAACTCGCTAGACTCTGAAGAAGATCACTCAACCCTTTATATCCTAAGTGAACCATGATCAAAGCTACTAACAGAAAACATGTTGGAATATGTGAATAACTGGAGCGTCATACCACACTGTCACCAGTTTCCCCCCTCCCTTTTGTTAATTCTCGGGTACCTAGAAAAACAGCAAACCTGTTGAGTAGCAAGCATGATTCAGCAGTAACAAATCCTGTGTCTGTTAGATCAGACCACACCCCCCTCCCCGGGCATTTCCTCCGCAGCCGGACGCCTGCTCCTCCTCCCTGCGATGTGAGCCTGCGCTCCCGGCCCTGTCTGTCCTCTTCCCCCCCAAAACCCTACCACCAGAGTCCTGCTGAGGGCTCTGGAGGCTCTTTTGTCCCCTGTGAACCTGGGTGGCAGCGGCGGGCTGGAGTGTTGACTGGCTGGGTTGGCCTATGGGGAACCCTGGGCACTGAACCCAGAGCCACGTCTAACAAACACACACACACACACACACACACACACACACACACACACACACACACACACACACACACACACACACACACACACACACACACACACACACACACACACAAAGAGCCTCTCGCCCTCCAATAATTGCTGACAGGCTTGGGTCGGGGGGGGATCTTGCGTCAGTAAGTCGTCATGAGGAGTGACTCCCCTCCCAGGGATGCAAACATGGAGAGGGAGGGAGACGGAGTGGGGGAGGCCATCTGTTCCAGGGCCCGTCCTTTAGCTGGTTTACAGGCCTCTAGGACCTGTATAAGACTGACTCAGTGTTGGCTCTTGTCCGTAGTGATGTTGGTACAGGTGTGGGTGGTAGGGCCAGAGATCACAAGACGCTACCGGGCATGACCTTAAACTCGTTTTCACTTGCATCTCGTCACACATATTTACTATTTAAGTCATGTGGCGGACGGTTTTATCCGAAGCAGCTCTATTCCGATGCATGCCGTTAAAGCGCAGGTATGGGTTGGGAAATTGGCTCTGGGAATGCAGACATGAAGCGGTTTTGGCACAGGAGTCCCAGCAACCCAACCACTAGACTACCCTAGCCCTATCTGGGGGAGGTTTTACATACCCTAGCTCTATTATCCCGGCAGTGGAGCCATTGCTTCAATAGTGCAGCGTGCTAGGAGGCCAGAACTTCCTGACTGGGGACCTGTTGTTTCCTCTTTCTGAACTGTTATCTGGTTTTACTGTTATTTAGTTAGCATGTTTGGGGATGCCGGACATCCAAGCATTTATTTTCCATTGATGACTTCCACTGGTTCTCTGATGTGCACATGACAAACGGACTTCCACTTTTGAACACCAGGTTGTGGAACAGAGTATTACGGTGGGGCTGGGGGCCTTTTGAAGATAAACAAAGAAAGTGACAGTTCCTTAGCATCGCTTGTTTCTCTCCAGACTCTCATCCTCGGCAGATGGTTCTGAATTATTCATGTCACGTTTTCGTTGTTTTTTTTTTCCTTTTTTGGAAGTGTACGACGCCGTTTGCAATTTATATGAGGAATTGTTCCTTATTGGAGATGAGTGGAAAAGCATTGAGGGCTTAATGAAGGGGATACAGGCTTTGCAAAAGAGTACAGTGTAAATAACTGATGCCAAAGCAGACTCTGATAAGCTCTCTCTGTTGCCGAGTATAGCAGAGACCACGAGAGGCTTGGCAGACGCGGTGTGTGTAGTCACAGCCCCTCCTCCTGAGTGTTTAAGAGAGCCGAGTACTTGATGCTTGGATTTGAATACATTTCTCTTTCATTGTTATTTATACTAACGGCGGACAGAAATATCTCCTATTATTCTGAACGGCTGAATGCAGAGCACCATAAACTCATCATGCGGGCCGTGTACAGGAAACAGAGGTGAAATTGGACCATAAAATGTTAACCCTCAATTTTATCTTTGGTTATGAGGGAGAAAGAGAACAAGTTGTCGAACGGTTAGATCGGTTTTGATTACATGTTTAATTTTTATTTTGATGATTTTTTGCTCTTTGGTTTTGCTCTTTAGAGTTTCACTCTTTACTTAAGTTACATATGCGTAGTAATGTATTGAATCTTTACATTGACTATTTTACCCGAACAACCGTGTCACAACATGAGTTATGAAGAGGAAATCAGGGGGGCAAAGTTCAAAGTACAGGCACTGCGAACAAGCTGGGGCACAATGGTGGTATCGAGGTCTGAAATAGCAGGAGAGTAGGCTCTCCGGCTGTTGGCACTTCAGCCTGGCGGATATGGGAAGTCACAAGCGGGTTAACAACCAACACGATTGTTGGGTTTGAAACCCGGGGACCGCAACCCAACAGAGGCTGTCTTCCATGTGGCCCAGGGAGACCACTTCCTACCATGGGCCTACCACCATCCCCCCCTCCCCTCCATCGCCTCAGACAATAATCTCTTGATTATACAACAAGAGTGATTTGCTGATTTGGAACTGCCAGATTTGCGTAGCCGCTTATCAATATCAAACAAAACACACCTGCCTCACACGTCATTGGTGGACCTCGACGCCAGCCGCCAGTGATGAGCTTGTGAAGAAGTCTGGCTGCCACCATTAAACCGGCAGAGTTCCTTAATTCTCGGCTATACTCTTCAGTCCTCTTAGATTCTCATCTCTCCCTGGGTGTCTCACCTCTGATCACCGTCAGCAGCGGTAGCAGCGGTAGAGACTCACTATGGGAGCTATCAGAAGCCACACTACTGGATTAGCAGCCACTGCCTGGCCAGCGTCTGGGCCAGGCCTCTAGAACGGCACAGCGTAATCTTCAAAGGCAGAGATTAACTCTGGCTGGCCTGCGCCGATGATTCATCATTTAGCGAGTTCCTATTGACGGTGATAATTGATATGTCTCAATCTCCGTGCTTCAAGAGCTGGCGGTGGAGGAAATTTGAAGTCTGGGCCAAGACAGGAGGAGTTCCAGAACGGAGCCTGACACTTCTTACTAATCAGGGAGAGGGAGAGAACAGAGAAGGTTCTGAAGAGTAATCTAGTTTCCCTTTGAAAGTCTGAATGTGCTTCATCACTCGCCTCGCTGGCGGAGCGAGTCTTAATTGTCCAGGGGGATACAAAAGGAGAACCCAGAGGCAGGTTGGATGTTATGGAAGTGCGATTACTTTCTTTCGTTCTGGGTACTGCGTTATTTTTTCCCAATGGGAGGAGCGGGGTTGACGGCAAAAAACAAGGGGTGTGAATAGACGGGGTGCTTTTGAGAGCTAAGAACGCCACCGCATGGTAAAAGGATTACCGCCTCATTATGGTCATTTCACTGCAGTATTCTGCATTATTCCATGAAAGTAATCTTATTGGCAGATGAAACAATTGTAATTATGCATTTAGCAATGAGGACCGGCTGGCAGGAAGCGAGTGCACAATTGAATTAGGCCGTTTGTGCTGAAAATTATGTGGGCTTTCCTCTCAATTAGACCCAAATCCACTAATGTTTTTACCCACTAATGCATTTCAATAATTTATCATTTGTCTCCTTGGTTCAGTCGGTAACTAAGGGAGACGAACATAACAAAATGATTCCAATGATTGACAGAGGACTTATGGCATTTGGCTATTGGATGTTGAGTCATCCGTCCTGTCAATGTGTCTATGATGGACTCTGTTTCAGCTTATGCTGTTATAACTCCCACATGTGACGCCAATACAGGAAACACGTGACTTTACCTCCCTGCGGGACACTTCCTGCCCAGGCTGCCCTAAATGTAACTGCAGTTCAACAGCGATGCCAGAGGTACTGACTTAGTGTATAGACTGTACCGGTGGAGGGCAGGGGGTACTGTCCTTCTCTCAGCCTGTAGTTCAGTCTCGGCCAGCTGTTACGGCGATTTCATAAGCATCCAAGACTCTGCAGATGAACCCCTAAGGAACCACATCTGCTTCCAAGACAAGCAGGGATGAGGTCAGGTTGGTTGTTGGATGACGTCCGTGATGATCCATTGGTGTCTTGGTGTCTACGTTGGGGGGCGGGCTGGAGGAGGGGGGGTCTTCTCCATCTGGCAGGGTGGAATTAACTGCCAGGTTTAACTAAGGGACAGCGGGGCCAGAATGAGCTGAGTGGGTCAGGTAGGTCTCTGTTGCGTGTAATCTCACTGATTCCCTGAGCAGAACCAGAAGTTTGTGTTGCACAATCACCCCCCCCCCCCCCCGCGCTCGGGGGCACAGGGTCTCCCAGGAACCGATGGACTTTTCCAGGGAATAATCTAGGGCTAAGCCCCGGAACGAGACCTTTTGAGTCGTGCTTGTTCGTTTGTTTGTTGTCGAGCACAGAACATGCATGACGTGTTTCGGGGGGGGGGGGGGATTGTAACGTTGTAGTGCTTTTATGTTCCTGACTCTCCTCAGCTCAGTGTTACAACGGGCCCCTCCCCTACCGGTCTCCAGCTTAGTGCAGCGCCAAACCATGCGCTTTTTGTTCTCCGCTTTCCCACAGAGCAATTTTAACAACCGCTCCGGAAAGGAGATTAATTCATTTTAAATCTGCTGTTATATGGATAATGTTTAATGGAAGAATTAATATTTGATTTCTCATTAAAAAATAGATTTGTACCGAAACAAAGCAGGAAGTCCAGCTCTTCGGTAATTACGTAAATCTTACAATTTTTATTATATCTGCCGGGTATTGTCTCATGAAACACGAGACGAATTAAGTCCTGTTAGGCATCAGGAATGTGAACGGCTCTGATCTGTCTCTGAAGGCCTTTGAGCGGACGGTTCCTCAGCGTTATCAACAAGTAACACAGCCATAATGACCACTTCATCTGGCAAACGACACATTCCAGCCAGCCAATCGCAAGTTCTGACCGTTTATACTAGATACACTCATGATTGTAATTTACTGGTAGGTATTATGATCAGGTTTTATAGAGCTTTGGAATGGCTGTACATCCAAAAGTGTTGGATAAGTTTGTGATCGTAAGCCGTTCTCAATACATCACTCACGCACGCATGCTGGTTCGCATGGTGCATTTGGAGCCCTTGTTAGGAAAGTGAACTTTGATCCAATTATAACAACGTCAAGCTTTGCAGAAGAGGGCACCAATGAATGACTGGTGTGTCATTCAGTGTTGTCTCCGTCTACCACTCTATTTCCGTCCCCACACGCATTAGGGGTGCACTCACACTATTATGCACCATAGTAAAGGTATGGGAGCAAAATATGTGCCTTGAGCCTGGAATTTGTGTATTCACCAAGCTGAATTCAAATCAAATCCCCCAGTTGTTTACTCTGTGGCAAGTGTATTTAGATATTACTATTTCCCATACAAAGCTTTCTGAGGAGTAAATATTTGGACCTACTTTACAGTTAATTTAATTTAAGACAGACTTTGAGGAAAGTAAATGGATTATTGAGTGTCTGTGTATGTAAACCATCTAGCCATGATCAATAATGACATGTTTAAAGTGCATTTTACACCATGTCGGCTATCACCACTGACTCCAATGTGTTTTGTTTTGATTCGGTCAAGCCCTGTCTTTATAAAAACATATATTTGTGTGTGCCGTCCTCATCTCCTTGTGTGTGTTTGTGTGCTTGTATATAATTGGATGGTAAATGTGTGGTGGCTAATGGGCTATATGGCGTGGGGGGCCATTTGGCCCTCACATGGCTGTGGTAGTGGCCCCCCATTCAGCTGGTCCCACACGGTAGGGTGCAGTCATGCATGGCCTGTCATGCATGCTTCCTTTTTAAGTGCAAAACGCAGAGCTGGTGCGACACAGGGGAGGGACAGATGTTCACATGATGTCTCTGGATCTTTTTCCCTTTGATACTTAAAAGGGCAAAAAATAAAAGCATACAACTGACAGTGTCCATTTAGAAATCAGTAGTTATATTTGCAAATTTGTACACGGTCATGTATTTATACGTTTTTTTAGTGTAATAACACATCTTACCCCAAGGTTTCATCTCAGCCCTCTTACTAAAATGATGGTTATTAGCGCTGTGGTGAAGTATAGCGACCGTTCAAACCCCACGTCTGTCCTCAACTCGATTGTCCTGGCGAATACAGCCCTGGGAAACGTAGGCGTGTAAAAGAGCATCGAGTTCATCTACACTTGTCATCCGCCAGCCTTTGTCACCCCCCTACATTTTGCAATCACCACCCCTATGTCAGGCATTAGCATAAACCCGGGCGCCCATTTTCTCCAGCCATCAGCGGCTGTTGCCTATAAAGTAGGCCTGGAGATGAATGGAGAAGGCGCGGGCAGCATGGCTCGTAGATAAATGAGCTTGTGGGGAACGCTCGTGCATAGTTAAATGAAAAACGTAGCTCAGGGCGGTGAGGTTCTCCTGAGCTTGTTTGCTGAAGTTTAATGTCAGTAATGAGCCGTCGCTCTGCGTCCTGATAAATGAATGAGTGAACGGTGACAGGCGGGAGTATGAATGAGTTGCAGCAAATGATTTTTTCTGCGGTAATTGGGTTCTGACGGTTGTTCACGTGGCTCGACAGGTTGCAGTAGTGTGCGAGGGAGTCAACATGCTGACAAGAAACATTACCCCCTTTTGCTCTCTCTGTGTATTTTTTTGTTAATTAAAACCAAGGAAACCTGTTGAGCCTTCGAATGGCGGCGTGGAGATTGATGCGAGATTAGAGGAGGGGATAACGACAATTCCCAAATTATGTCTGCTAATTGAAACGGTATACAGGCCAGCTTGCCTTGGCTCTTCTTCTCTTCCATGGCCGGCTCTGCCCTGCACTCTCTGCCTCCTCGCCTCACGCTTTCCGCTGAGCGTCTGACTCCTTTTGTAAGAGTCGGTCAGTGGCTCCATGTCATCCTCCCACAAAGGCCTCCGGGGGCCCCCCCGGCCCCTCCTAATGAGCATCCATACAATCAGCACTTGGCATAGCAAAACATTTTCTACTCCCATGGAAAGTGCGGCCAACATGCAAGGTTTCTCGAGACACGCAAGCTCCATTCTTTCCCCGGCGCATGTTTACGTGATCTAACACGCAATCCGCCGGGGTCGCGCAGGTCACGGTGTAGCGTGCGCCGACTTAAACACGAGGCGAAGCTCCGGACCCCGGCTCGCAGTTTAGAGGAGGCCTGGCATGGGTTTTTGGTTTTTTAGCTTCCTGCTAAATTATTGTATCGTGTCGTATTGTCTTCTGTTTCCTAAAGAGTATTTTTTAGCAGCTCAGACTTTGATGCTTTGATTGTCGTCCGCCTATTTATATAAAGCATAATTTTTTTGATAGAAATATTAATGAATGCCGTATTCGATGATGTGTACATGCTGGCGCTTTGGATGAAGTATAATGGTGATGGCACGGTCTGCCATTTCCAGCGTATATATGCTAATGAATGATGTGGCAAAGAAAACTATGCATGCTGTATGGAAGAAAAACAAAGTCACAAATGTATAATAGCCTAGTCAAGTACATACAATTTGTATTTTCCATGCTTGTAACTGATGCCTAATAAAGAGCAACATTGGAATAGGCACCAGCCATTGTGACGAGCAATTTCTGTACAAAAAGGTTTAAAAACATGCTTGGGTTTCCGCTTCAAATCATGATTTCGATTTCCGATGCATTGCTCCACGACAAATGCTTCGAGACATGTGTTGCATATCGAAATAACATCGGATAACTGCAAAAAAAATAAAACATCCATAAATCCTTAATGTGTACTTTTCCCAGTATTTTAATTTGAACAATGACATATTTAGCGTTGGGTATAATGTGCCGTTGTTGGTGCAGATGAGCCTGGCGGGCTGTAATCACCATTAGGTTTCCACCCAGAGCTCTGGTGAGGATTAGTGTGCAGGGGCACAGGAAGCCGGGTGGGTGGGTTTACTTGTGATCTATTTATAGAAACAAACACTTTCCATTATCCCCTCCATCTCTTCCTTCGCTCATACATAAATTCACCACTTAAAGCTATTGGCTGCTCGCACAGAAGAGGCATTGTCTCTTTGCTGGGTTCAGTTCTGCCCATCCCGGTAGATTTATGTATGAACGCCACCATAGATTAACCAGGGCTTTAAAGCAAACCGTTTAAGATAAGATAAGGGGGAACTAATTAATTGCAGATGGGAAATTTGGGGTTTCAACTCTGTTGTATAAAAGTGTATTTATTATATAACCGTTCGTTCCGACCAAGTAATTTGAATGGACAAGAGGCAGCGTAGATAGCGTATAACAGCACTTGGACTTTTAAATACGCATCTATCCCTACGCTGTACAAGTGATCTAATAACCGTTAATACGATTTACCATGGTTATCCATCTTCGATTGGAACAAACTTTGCACCACAGAGACAAACATATCTCCACAAACACCAATTGAGCTAAATTATGAATGGCATTCAGGAGAGGACAAAGGGGAGGAAAGAAGAAGAAGCAGCAGCTCTATGGCAACGTCCTGTCTGCACAAGCTGTTCACTCACCGGGATCACACACGCCGCCAAAGGGAAAACAGCACTTATGTCCTCCTTCGCACAACAAATGGAAATCTACAGATAAATGTACATGTTGCTTGTAGAACTGTTGTATGAAAGCGATATCCTGCTCCATGTTGTGATCTCATACTAAACAACGACACCGCTGTGATGATGAACCACAGCCATGCTGATGAACCACAGCCATGCTGATGTTTGGTCAACATCCCTCCCTCTCATGTGGTAATGCACAATTAAAGTAATATAGCCATTTAAGATGAAATGTGGTGCATGTCATTAAAGAGCACAGCAGGTAGGTCTTGGGCATTTTGCACTGTCGGGATCAAACCCGGAACCTTTGGTCCGGCAGTCCCGACATCCACACCCCTAGAGACCGTCCTACACCCCTAGTTGGTTGACTTTAACTGCTAAGCCGAGGTCGCCATGCATGATCTGCCCATTGATGCTACAAGCTTAGCATCACGTCCAGAGGATCGGGACAGCGATCTAATGAAGCAAAAGCCCT
This sequence comes from Pollachius pollachius, assembly GCF_949987615.1. Taxonomy (NCBI): domain Eukaryota; kingdom Metazoa; phylum Chordata; class Actinopteri; order Gadiformes; family Gadidae; genus Pollachius; species Pollachius pollachius. Next base: position 36,989,205 of record NC_136936.1, read on the forward strand.
GTGGTGAGACTGAAAATGGGTGCGGGATTACACCGCTGCTGGTGTTGTGTAATAACCGCTTCTCCGCTGTTTTGATAGCCCGCTGTCTTTCTGCGTTGCTTTGGGTTTGCTTTAGTTGCTGCTCTGAATGCACTAAATGTGTTACCTTCCGTCTGTGTCCACCAGAGTAGGCTTTCTTTAGCTTCACGAGACCAACGTTCAGAGCTAGTCAGGCAAAAATGGATCAGCTTTTGGTTGGCAAAGGTTTGCCAATTAATTAAAAAAAATTGGCTTGATGGTTGGATGTGTAACCGCTTACTATATCACATGGTTCGTTGGTCAAAAACACTTCAACTTGTTGTTGGAAATCCAAACATTTCCAAATCATGTCCAAACTTCCCAGCGTTCTCCGGCAAAGGCCATGGTGACCAACGGAGGTAAAGCTGTACTGTTCAATAGGCCTCTAATGATTTGGACAGTCAGATTTATTGTCATTACTTGGAGGTTATTCATGTTCTCCCTTTGGTTTACCATGGGGGGGCCAGAGGAAAGCAGTGGGTAACGCCCGGTTTAGCATCTCAAGCTACAGCGCCTGCATGGCTTTTGGGCTCTATTAATGAGTCGCTTCACTTGGCCAACCAACCATTCCTTTTAGTGCACAGTGTGACTATGGATGGGGGACTACTAAAGTAGGAGTTTCCTTAGCAGCGCGTTGAAGGACTGCTCAGACAGACAGAGAGCGGGATGAGGACAGGGTGGGCCAAGGCTTATTGCCAGCCGAGCAACAATAAACAAACAAAACGTTCTGTGCTTGTTTGAGCCTGTTGTTTGTTAGGGTGCACGGAAGCAAACTTTGGTTATTTGACTGTAATTGCAATTAGAGGTGGTTAATTGGAGGTCGACTCGATGATATGAAGCTCTGTGTGTGTGTGTGTTCTCCCATGTAGTTAAGCTGACGTTCAGATTATGCTCAGGTCTCACGATGACCTTCTGTTGCGGGCTCTCTCTCATCTCTGTCACCAGAGCACATTAGAGCTTTCACCTGCTCCTAATTCCCACTGTGACCCCATCGGTGTTGGAAGCTAGATCTGCCTTTCGTCCGAAAAAAAACAACCGCAAACATCACCCGTAACCCAGCTCATGTGCAGAGTATGCAAGGGGAGCCTAGTTAATATTATAACTAGCCTGTATGCCATCAGGTGCCAAAATAGACGAGGCAAGACAGTATTTTATTAATTAGAGCATTATTTGGTTGTCATTTATAAAGTGTTTAACGAAGCAATATACTTTAATACCAATCCCTTGCTTTTGAATTGTTGGCAGAAACTTGATTTAGCTGCTGAGTACATGCGTACAATGTCCCAACATTGATTTGGCCTATGTTGCTCTGAAACGATGGAAAGATTTTAACTGAGTGTAATGATGGAGAATAAGGCATAAAGGGAAGAATGACTTTTATGCATCTTAATCTTTTTTATTGTGTACTTTGGTGTGTGCAAGCGTAGGCTACTTGTAACAAATGTGGAATAGTCCCTAAAAACATTTTTGATTATCATTCTCATGTTCTTTGTTGTTACCAGGCGAAGTGATACAATGTGGTTTTTGATTTTCTTTTGTCTTTATGATCATTGTTTATACTGGGGAAAGAATTGTACCGCTACATTGTGTTCTAGCGGTGGTTTAATGAAATCGGATATGAGAGGTATCTGTTCTCTTGACACACACACACACACACACACACACACACACACACACACACACACACACACACACACACACACACACACACACACACACACACACACAGTCAGATGATACGTGGCTAATTACCGGTTTAAGCTCTCCAGCATCCTCTCTCAGGCTCGGTATTAGAAACCAAATCTTATAATTAACCCATCGCCTCGCATGGAGCCAGCCGCGGTGGCCGTGTCAAGAGCCCCGTGCTGACACTCCTATCTTCCAAGAACTACCCCTCTGCTACCCCCTACCCCTCCTCCCAGCTCCAAGTGCGTTCCTAAATAGCCCCTTTTTTAGGGAAAGTTGAGCCTCCTAATGCACCTCTTCATGGGAGCGCTCCCACCATTCATCTCTGTTAATGGAGAGAGAGCTGACCTTGTGGCTTCTTCCTCTTCCTCCTCCTCCCTTTGGTCTCCTTGGCACCATTACACTCCTCCTCTAAGGACCCTCCTCGTCTCCTCTCTGGTGTCCTTCTCTCAAAACAATGTACAATGAAATGTACTATATGTACATTGTTCTTAGCGTATGGAAGAGAGAAGGACATGTTACGAGCACGGGACAGTTGATAGCAATTATAACCGATGCCGAGTCCTCTGTACAAATGATGAGCTGTGTAGAAAGGTTTGAATATAAATCATGTATAATTATTTATTAATAAATGATGTTTTGGGAATCGTGTAGCCCATTCCATATTTTTGGAATCATTACAGCTTGATGGACAAAATCCTTTCCTTTCGTAAGGTTGTGAATTGTAATTTCTAGAAAAGGAAAGAAAATGGGGCCGTGTCTGTGCGGAACAGGGTCAGAAAGGCAGCGACACACTAAAAGTTACGAGCCAATATCTCCACCCTGGTCCTCTTCTTGAAGCATTCGCCGGAGGAAGGAGACAACATTATACACAGGTTGGCGAAAGCAGGACTCTTAGTCTTCCGACCTTCTAACTTCCATGAAATGGAAAAATATTTTGGAAATATATATATAACAAAAGGCGGTGTACATCACCCATGGAGTACATCAAACCTGGTTAATTATTGCTAAGCAGGTAGTTCATAGTTGTGGTCCCATTTAGCTCCACGTGGCAGAGCACGGCGTTAATACCGCCAGGGTTAGGGTTCGATTCTGCGGCCACGCTGCAATGAATTTCTTGTGTGTGTCATATATTATTAATATAAAGCTACTTATTTCATGTTCATCTTTTGGTAATTTGTCTGCCTTTGTGCATTTGTTCTTCTAAGAAATATGTGTAGAGGCGAGTAGATATTGAAGTAAATATATGCTCTTTCATAGCTGTTTAATCCTGTCTGAATTGTTTAGCTTCCAGTCTCGGTATCTGTTGAATACAGATGATACAAATCTATTATTTAGAGGAATCATTATCTTATTATTATGAACCCAACCTCTGGTTATTAACGGGGTCTCTTTGCTCGGGCTCGCTGCGCGCACAGTCTGTTCAAGGCTTTCCATGTAAACAAGGCACTCTGTGAAAAGGGTCCAAATGGCAGCGTTGACGTAGGAGGAGGGCTGTGATGATAATAACAGAACGGTCCTCTGTGCATCAGATGGCCAGGTAATCCTAGTGCAAACTACTGCTAATGCCGAGGAGACTGGGCATTACCACGCGTAATCCCCTGACCGCTGGTTTACATGCCACTGGTGTTGCAGTTTGTCAGACTTTGTCTCACTCACTTTCTCTTCCTCTCGTCTTCTTTGTCTGTCTCACTCCATTTGTTTTTTCTTCTTGCTCTCTCTTTCCCCCTTCTGTCTTTCTCTCTGCATCTGTCTCTTTCTGTGTCTCTGTCTCGTCGCCCTTTTGTTTTTCTTTTGGTGAAAAGAGGGACACATGGCGTGGCGTGGCATTAGCATCGAAGCTAACGTGTCAGTGCCAACGTTAATAGTGTTTTTTAGCGTTGAAGCTAATGTGTGTGTCCAACGTGTGTGTCTTAACAGTTACCCAGTGAGTATAGTGAGCTGCAGATGGACTGTGTGTACCCAAGCTCTGTTCAGAAACACTCTGTTAGGAGTCTGAGCTTAGAACTGCCGAATTACTTATCAATTATGATTTGATTTAATCTTCCCATGAAGGGGGGGTTTCAAGCTTAGTTCTTATGTATTGGATAAAGTGCAGTTCGTATTTCTAGTAAAATGCCTTCTGACAAGTGTTTGATATTGAATAGAGCCAATGTGCTCGATCAGACAAGGTTCACCATCAGCGATAAGGATTAACAGCAAACGCTGGCTTGAAGTGCTGAATATTGCCTGGGCCAAACGCTATCTCTGTGCTGCTGGAATTGACGGTATGCCTATCAATCATGTCCTGTTGGATCAAAGATCTTCTCTATCTGGAGCTCCTCAGGGCTTCATGACATCCTAGAGGGCTCTTGTGAACAGTCAACCCATGTTGAATAATTTAATAGGTTTCCATCGCTCCTCAAATGTTTTCCTCCACCTGTGAGCACAACATGTGTTCAATCTGGCCCTGGTATTCTTTTTAACGTACTGCTTGCTTGCTTACTTATATGAGGAAGTATAGCTCCGTCTCAGTTTTGTGTGTGTGTGTGTGTGTGTTTGTGTGTGTGTGTGTGTGTTTACACATTAGCAATGCACACCTAACAAGTGTATGCTTATTAGGTGTGTGTCCGTATTAAGTGTTTGCATAGACATAGAATATACGCATTGAGATTGTGTGTGTGTGTGTGTGTGTGTGTGTGTGTGTGTGTGTGTGTGTGTGTGTGTGTGTGATCATGTCCGCCTGGCTTTTTTAACCAAGCAGAGAGCCCCCAGCCCCCCATCCCACCCTACCCAGCACTCCCTTACACCCAGAGCCAGGAGCTGAGCCAAGAGCAGCCGTACGCTAAACATTCCCCACGCCCAGCCAGAGAGAGCCAGCCCTGGGAAGGTACAGCATTGACGTCAGAGAGAGCCACATGTAAGAAATACCTCCCTAATTACCCAGAATGTGCTGGCTTATTGTGCGAGGAAGAAAAAAAAAAAAGTTCACCGTTTGCCTTTCACTGCACAAAAGTCAACGCTTTGTTATGATCCGTCGTCTGGCTACCTGCGGGATTTTGCCTCCCCTTCAACTCTCTGCTTTCACCTCTTTTTCTCCTTTCCGCATTTACCCTCTCGTGCCTTCATCTTCTTTCCATTGCTTCCTCTCCCTTCTTTCCATGGTACTTTTGTACCGACTGAAAAAAGTGTAAAGGAGATTGTTTTCACACAAGAAATCGCAGGCATGCACTTGCACAGCCGCACACACGTATGCATGCACACTCACTCTAGTGTGCTAAAACTCAAGCACACACTTACTCGCACGCACACCCGTATAAATACACAAACGCACACACAGCCTTACTCCTGAGTTTGTATACATTCTTCAGGAGGGCTTCCTTGTTTGCAAAGGCTGGCTGGCGTGTTTGGATTTTTTCTGCTGACCTGCTGGTCCTAGCTTTGCTGTACTAGCTAATAGCTACCCTATCCTCGCTCTGGCTTACTCTCTTTTAGCACTGCACTAACATTCTCCTAACTATGTCCGAGCTAGTGCTGTTTAGGCTACTCTGACATAGCTCTGTCCTAGCTAGTGCTGTCTACCCTATAGCACTCTCTGTCCATATTTGCACTGTCCTACTGTCCTTGCACTGTGCAAGCTACTCTCTTCAAGCTCTGCCCAACAGCACTTTGTTAGCTACTCATACTAGATATGTTATGCTAGCTACACTTCTAGCACTGTGCTATCAACATCTGCATGGTATGAATAATTGTACAAATGGGTCCACTATTTAATTAATTTAACTGCACTACTATTTAGCAAAGTAAGGAAACTTTTACTCAGTCCAATGTGTGTGTGTGTGTCTGTGTGTGTGTGTGTGTGTGTTAAATAATGTAGGGCAAACACTGAATTTTGTGTGTTTGTTGGTTGGATTGTGTGTGTGTGTGTGTGTGTGTGTGTGTGTGTGTCAGAGGTTTGTGGGTGCGTGGGTGTGTGTGTGTGTGTGGTTGGGTGAGTGGGGTAGTAAACGTGTTGGAAAGGGGATTGTAGAGGAAAGACCGGGATTTGCAGGGGCTCCAGTATCAGATGGAGGAATGCCTTTGAGGCAACGTTTCACCCCCCCTCCCCATGCCTTTTTTAAGCCAAGTGGGGTGGAGGCTGTGAGAGGATGAAGGAATAGCCGCCATAACTCATCACAGAACGTGTGTGAATTTGAATGATTGAAGGTTATTTATGATCCTGAAACCACAATGCACGATTGTATGATAAAGTCTGATAGACTGTTGATGTTGTTTCTAGGATGAGAAGTTGACATGTCTTGATCATTTTCTTGTCGTATCCTCAATTGCTTTGCTTTGATTGTCATTTTAGGTTTCATTTCTGGCAGAGAGAGAGACAGACAGACAGACAGTGTGTAACTTTGTTGGTCTCAGCCTGCCTTAGTCTTTTACCTCTCTCCGCACCTCAATAGTCTCTATACTTCTCCCCCCATCTCGCTCTATGCTCTCTATCTCTCCATCTCTATCTCTCGCCCTCGCTCTCTCTCCTGGAAACCATCAAAACCAAATTTATTACCACACACCAGTATCTTTAATTAACTTTTTTTCTAGATGAATAACTCCTGCTCTGGGCAGAGTTAAGTGTGTGTTTGATAGACTAGAGGTCTTATATGTAACACACACACACACACACACACACACACACACACACACACACACACACACACACACACACACACACACACACACACACACACACACACACACACACACACACACACGGCAAGGGCAACCATCTAAAAATGTCCTGTAGTATTACTCTGGTTGGTTGAGGACACCCACAGGAAGTGTGCTGAGTGACCAATAAACATGGCCGCCGCGTCAACATGGTGGTTTGAGCCGATCCGAGATGAGTGAGCTCAGGAAGAGCGAGGCAAAGCAACTCCAGCATGTGTTTTAAAGAGACATGTCTGCTGTGGAGGAGGTGAATGCATTATGCAGTATATCTGAAAGCTGGGCTCTGTAAAATGCTCACGTGTTTAGAATCTGGTTCAACTCTCATTCCACAACTTAAAATGGATAAAGTCGCACTATTTATTTATTTGTTTCCCCGAGTCTATCTTACTTATGAGTTGTGGTCGGGTCCCTCGTTCCACACCAATCAGGGGCAAAGAGCTGGAACAACCAATTATTTACGGCACGGGAAAGCGTGTGCACCCACCATGTATTGGCTTAGCTTCCCAAATGGCAGCGAGACGCCTTAATTATAGCACTGGATTGAACTCTGACTCAGAGATGCAGCGAGACGGACCTCAGTTTACTTTGGAGGTGACAGACGCCTGACGCACAGTTGTTCTGCTCCGTGTTCTATGCAAGAGGGCGTTCCTCTGAGGAATGCGGAAACCCTGATCCTCATCTGCCATTTGAACACAAGCACGCACGCGTGTGCGTGCTTGCGTGTGTGTGTGTTTGTGTGGGTGGGCACGCACGCACGCACGCACGCACGCACGCACGCACGCACGCACGCACACGCACACACTATGTGTGTCTATATACTTGAGGGGACGTTGTTCAGATGCATGCGCTTATTTCTAGCCCTGATCTGCCATGTGATAACCATATGTGCGATGGTTTGTAAAACCTCATGGGGACCGGGTCCCAGAGACAAAGGGGCCCTTCTCTCCACCCAATGACCCCTCTGCTCCACTCTGGGTTTCCGTGTCTAGGACTGCAAAGATGCTTGAATGCAGAAACACTTGAATGCTCACTCCCACACATACGCTCACAGACTCACTCACTGACTCACTCACTCTCTCCCTCACTATCACAGACTCACTCTCTCTCTCTCTCTCTCTCGTAGACACTCACTCCTTCTCAGGTATCCGTGTGATCTCTTGTGTCTCCCTGTGGAGCTCTCCCCTGAAGCCAGCCTTCTGCCACTACACATGGCTGCCCGCCCCTCATAGCGACCATCACTACCCCTAACCCCCTCATAAAGACCATCACTAACCCCTCATAAAGACTAGCTATCACTAACCCTAACTCCCTCGTAAAGACTAACTATCAGTAACCGTAACCTCCTTATAAAGACCATCACTAACCCTAACCCCCTCATAAAGACTATCAATAACCCTAACCCCTTCATAAAGACTAACTATCACTAACCCTAACCCCCTCATAAAGACCATCACTAACCCTAACCCTCTCAGAAAGACTATCACTAACCCTAACCCCCTCATAAAGACTAACTATCACTAACCCTAACCCCCTCATAAAGACCATCACTAACCCTAACCCTCTCAGAAAGACTATCACTAACCCTAACCCCCTCATAAAGACAATCACTAACCCTAACCCTCTCAAAAAGACCACCACTAACCCTAACCCCTCATAAAGACTATCACTAACCCTAACCCCTCATAAGGACTAACCATCACTTACCCTAACCCCCCTCATGAAGACTAACTATCACTACCCCTTTCTCCTTGTAAAGATCGCACATGCATACACTGTTTATGGTACCCTCATAAAGGTACCCACACACATGCACGGCTGTGTGGCGTTGTTGGCCTTCCCATCTCGGGATGCCCACAGGAAGTGCTGGGTAACCAGTAAACATGGCCACAGCATAAACACAGTGGTTTAGGGGAAGCTGTGCCGACCGGTTCTGGTGAGGTTCACAACACACTCGGTTTCTGTTTGCAGCAGCCTTAGATGATCGAGAGACAGAGAACTTTAAGGCCTCTGTCGGTCTTCCAGGCTTCAACCTCTTCCATTTATTACATTTTTTTTTTTTTTTTTTTTTTCCTGGGTTTGTATTTTGTTTTTCGTTTTGGGTAACTTGTATTCAGACCTATATCCAAGTCTTCATTGTAGTTAAAAACGGTTAAAAGATATGGATTACATTGTCGTTGTAGCTTGCAGGTTGTTTGACTTCATGGCCAAACCCAGAGAAAATTTAACACTATCTACGCCAAAAGTGAATTTCTTTTAACTGATTGCTTTAATTATACAACCTAGGGTTTATTCAGTTATTCATATTAGGTCATTTAGGCGTTGATACGTCTCATAATGTTTGATAACTGATTCAGAAACAGAGCTGAGTCAGGAACGTTCTCAGAATGTATCATTAAAATTTTAGATTTTGTGATGGAGCTGATGTCTGCGACTCTGCGGCATGCTTTCTATCCGGAGTGCAACAATTAGTTTGGAAGTGAAGTGTGTGCGTGCGGCTCTGTGTGTCTGTTGTGTAGCCGTGTCCATCTGTGTTGTGAACCCGTTTTGGCCGGTCCAGCTGCTGTGTGTCACCTGGTTAGCAGGGCCAGTGGCAGGTTCACCCTGAATCTCACAGACTAGCTCACCCCGTCCCCCCCCGTCCCCTGTCCCTGGAGCAGACGGCCGGTGCTTGGGGGGAGAGGCGGGGCAGACAGGATGGTGCAGTTGGCAGTCAGCGCTGACAGCTCCACCAGGGCTGGTGGTTGGGGAAAAGGCATCAGGTCAGGCATATTGCTCCTTCCTCCTCCTCCTTCTCCTCCTTCTCCTCCCTTATTCTCCTCCTCCTCCCTTTTTCTCCTCCTTCTCCCCACTTCCTCCCTCCCTCCTTCTCCCTCCACTGCTCAGAACGGTGAGGTGGAGGTGAGGGCACCCTGGGGTGAGCATCCTGGCCCCCTCCCTGTGTGTGTGTGTGTGTGTGTGTGTGTGTGTGTGTGTGTGTGTGTGTGTGTGTATGGGTTTGATGCACGTGTGGTTTGCATGGTACAGTCAAAATGTATGTATGCATATGTGTGTGTTAAATGTGTTGTGCATGCATTGTTTGGGACAGTGTGTGTGTTGTGTAGGACAAGTGTACCAGAGCAGGTTAACTCTCTATTGCCTCAGGCACATGGATGTGAGGATGTCACCAGACGGGGGAGGTGTGTGTGTGTGTGTGTGTGTGTGTGTGTGTGTGTGTGTTTGTGTGTGTGGGGGGGGGCGGGGACAGTCCTCTGGGTAGCCCAGGTGTTGGTCTGGTGTCTACTGAAGCAGCCTCAGCAGCTTCCTGTATCCAGTGCCATGGCAACTTGTCCCGGCGCCAGGAACACGGTTGGTTTGGCGAGCACCTGCTTCCTATCGCCATGAGGAGTGAGGGTGGGGGGGGGAGGGGACACGTATGTCCAGACACACGCTAGTCCAGGAGGGTAGGACTCGCCACATATGTTGAACAGCCATCTCTATCTCTCTCTGCAGTCTCTCTCTCTCTCTCTCTCTCTCTCTCTCTCTCTCTCTCTCTCTCTCTCTCTCTCTCTCTCTCTCTCTCTCTCTCTCTCTCTCTCTCTCTCTCTCTCCACAGTCTATTCACCTCCCTCTACCTCTCTCTCTGTAGCTCACTAGATTCTTGGCAGGTCTTTTTTTGTGTGGGACATGAGGTAATTCTTCTATCTAGTACTGGAACAGCAGATGGTATTGTACCTGAGCATCGTAATAGAGTGTGGCTGCGTTGTGGTCGGTCTGCTACTGTGCTCAGCAGTGGTCCAGGGCAGAGCGGGTAAAGTGGATGGATGAGAGCCTTGATGTAATTCTGTGCTTAGTGGAAGGACACAGGTGTGCGCGCGCAAATACATACACACACACTCAAACATAACATTTTGCCTCCCAGACAGGGTCAATTAGACCAGTGTGTCTGGTGGACAAATACTCAAGAGTCTCTGAAGCAATTGTTATCCGCCCTGAAAGGTTATACATGTCCCTTTATATATAGAGAAAGATAGATAAAGAGGAAGATGTGGAACTGATGTCTTAGTCTAGTGCATAAAGTTACAATGATATTCTGTTCTATGTGTGATCAAAGGTATGAGGACCGTGATATCAGTTTTTGGTTTGCGGCAAACAACACTATGACGACAATGGTCTGAATGGCCTTTATTAGGTGTTTACCTTTTCATTAAGGCACTTAGCAGAAGCTTTTACCCAAAGGCTGCCTGGACAGAGTGCTGCGTAGCCATAGGAATCACAAATGCAAGTTCAGATGTATTCAACAATCCTGTGTTCCTCTATCACAACGTTTCAGAAATCAAGTGAAACTTGTATATGACATATTCAGAACATAATAACCCAATATTTTTTGGGCATATTTAATATATTGGGTCCTTCAATGAGCAATGCTTGACGTAGTATACTGAAGGGTGTAACTGTTAAGCGGTTTGTTGTAATCCCAGCATGGTAACGGAAAACATGCGTGCCAGCCTCGCGACTTGCTGGCTGCTGTTATTTGTTTATGCCGGTTACCATGTAACCAACGTAAACATGGCAGCATCCGTCCCGCTCGTTTCCTCGAAATACGGGAAGACCCGAGAGCCCATGGATGCTTTTTCCTCGGCAGGGGTCAAAGGTCATCTGCCCAGTCCCCTGAAAAATAAAGACAACAACCAAACACCGGCACCAGCTGCTTTTCCATGGCGACCAAATTCTGTAGACACACGTTAGCGCACGCTACCTCCTCAAAGGGCCTTCACAAAAACACATGCCACTGACTGCCTGTCTGTGTCTGTCTGCCTGTCTGCAAGTCGGTCCGTCTGCTGCCATCATAGTGTTGGGGTTAAGTTGTGTGAAAAATGCAAAAGGTCCTGGGTTTGATCCCCGAAGTCTGAGTGTAAGATGCCCCTCAACTGCTGCCTGCACCTCAATTATTCTTAAAGTACTTATGAAAGGTGTGTGCATGTGTGCGTGTGTGCGTGCATGTGTGTGTGTTCACCTATTCCCCAGCCAATCATGATGGATGTTTATCTGCGAGGCTGAGTAGAACATATAGGACTGCAGATTACAGCTAAAAAACTATTTTATTTTCCATTTTGTTTATTAAGTGGTGTGCTCACTGCATTGAGTAAGCCTGTATACTGTGAATGAAACAGAGACAATGGGATTTCTTTGGTGGCTTGTGAATATTTGTAAATATGTTGTTTCTGATGACCGGCTAAGTATCATCAGTATCAGTAGTTTTCATATGTATATATCTGATGCGAGTGTGTGTGTGAGAGAGAGATATATGAATGATTAACTTAGTCCCACCCTGTATCATTTATTAATCATTGAGACAGTATGCTGTGGCTCAAAATAGAAGCAGGCAATCCAGATACACACACACACACACACACACACACACACACACACACACACACACACACACACACTGTAGACGTGATTGTCATGTGCAAGTACTTAACCGAGCACATGGTCTTAAAAAACCTCTCTCTTTCTCATTCACCCCTCTCCTTCCATCTCTGCCTCCCCCCCTAGGCGATGGTCAGATGCTAGTATTGGATGCAATAGATTCTCCAAAGCCTTTATATGTTGGTTTTTGTGTATATTTTGTGGCTTGAAAGCACAAGATGTTTCTGTAGCAGGGGTGGAATGGAACCCAGTCCCCACTGCAAGGCATATAGTCAACATGGTTTGAGCACCAGGGAATACCCAGGAGATATTTATATGCGATGCTGATCCCAGTTGTACCCTCCGTCTAGACGACACGAGTCTGAAGAAAGCAATGCCTCCTTTTTACTGGGGAAACAGTATATCCGTTGAGCTCTGATGTAGACAATGAGATGGGAGGGAAATCAGCTTCTGTGTTTTGCATTTTAGCTGAACATGCATCTTTGAGAGATATTTCTTGGGTTTGTAAAGAGACTGTTGTTTTGTCAAAGGTATTGATTGTTGAAATAATTGTGTGTGTGTGTGTGTGTGTGTGTGTGTCTGTGCGCGTGCGTATTTGAGTCCAGGCTATGTATAGCCTGCTATCGCATGCTTCTTTATTCGGTTACTATATTCCCACTCCCACTCTAATGATCATGTATTACGCATTCACATGCACTCATTGCATCTGTTGAGTTATGGATGGCTCTTCTACCCAGGGAACCAGAGACCTCGTTCCACACCTGGGCTCATTATGAGCTCTATAGTTGCTGGTTGGAAGATGAAGGTTGTTGTGATGGTTGTTTTCATGGTTTGAACTCTGGTTTGATGTCTCACCCATAGTCTCTCTCTCTCTCTCTCTCTTGCTCTCTCCAGGCTGTCTAACCCACACAGAGCAGCCTCTGGAGCTGCTGAAGGCATCCACTATGAACCACTTCCAGACTGGTAGGTTGCGTGTGTGTGTGTGTGTGTGTGTGTGTGTGTTTTTTTTTGTGTGTAGGGTTACAACACGGTGCAGTTTAACCTCAAGTACACTTTGACGTACTGTAGAAACAATCCCTTGTTGACTACTTCCGTAAGTCCTGCAAATATTGCATGTAGAACAACAGGTGTGACGGGTGCATAACTTGCTATCTCGGCGCAGATTTAAAAAAAATCAGAAAGCATTTTTCTTGTTTTTAAAACGAAGCACTTGTAGTGTTCTACTTGTTGGAGTTTTTTTTGCTGTACTCACTTTGTAAGTCTCTTTGGATTAAAGGCTCATCAAAATAGATGTAATGTAAATGTAATGTAATACTGGTTTTCAGCTGTTGTTGATGGTTTGCGGTGTGGCTGCGTAGAAGGGGTGGTGGTGGTGTATTCAAGCAGACATCTGGACTGGGTAACGTCTCTCTGGCTGAACTGGTGCTTACTTGTGTCGCTGGGATTACTGGCCCGGCCTGCTGACTAGCCATTTGGTGCTCTGACCTAGGAATACTGTACACGTGTGTTTATTTGTATGCGTGTGTTTTTGGAGGGGTGTGTTTTCATTTAGCGTTTGTGTGTGCGGGTTTTCGTAGTGTTTGCTCCCATGTGTGTTGCGTATGTTGGCGTGATCTTGTAATGACTCCGTGAGCCCGTAATCACCTCCCCAAAGCTGTAGTGTCACACGCTGGTTTTAGCATTGGCCATAATGCATTCATCTCCGACGCGCTCTGGGTCAGGTTGAAGAGTGTGAGTGTTTGTGCTCGTGAAGACCGAGAGAGAGGGTGAGAGAGGGACAGAGAGAGAGGGATGTGTCAATCGAGCTTCACCCTCTCTCTCTCACCGTAGTTGACAGGAACGTGGGAAGTTCACGCGGTGACTGCGAGCTGTCAGCCCACCTCCAGCATGTCATCCCCATGTGGCGGAGGATAGATGCTGTCGCGGGGTATGACACATGTCGGCTAAGAACCCTGCCGGCGAGGTCTGCCGTGGCTCCGCTGAGGGTTCCATGGCCTTTAAGCCTCGCCAAAAGAGGCGCATGTAAAGACACGCTTATGTGTGCTAACAGGTGCTAATGTCTGTTAATGCATGCAAACAGACACTAACGTTCGCTAATGCATTCTGACACATGCTATCACGGGTTAACGGTATCTTATGCACCCCAAACCACGCTTGTGCATGCTAACAGACGTAAACATTCGCTAACGCATTCCAACACATGCTAACACGGGTTTAGGTTTGGAAATGCACACAAACACATGCTAACACACACACGTTGACATGAGCTCACACAGACTATTGCTAACATGGTGTCACTTACTGAACCATTCAGTAAGTCACCAATCCATACCCCATCAGCAAAGCAAATGGGAAAAAAAAAACATTGCTAACTGCTGTATTTATGTTTATCAAATATTCGGTGCTACCGAAATATTCCAATTATGTTATCTAATATCCAAATACAAAATGTACGGAGGATCATTTAATGATCCCACGTTTGGCCAGGCCATTAAAATGACGGCTACCATAACCTCAACTGCAACTTTGAATTGGAAGGCTAACTGGACTGAGGGAAGATTCTCGCATCCTTACAATTTATTTTCTTGTATTTATCCCTGGGATTTCACCGGGATATTCGGACGAAATGTAACCTAACCTTCTACCTGCATTTTACAAACATGATTGGTACTCATTCTAGATGTATGCTACTCACAAGCAGCTAGGGACAATAAGGTACAAACCAAGTACGGCCGGCTGTGAGCCAAACTATACTATACCCTTCTTTCCCATATATATATATATATATATATATATATATATATATATATATATATATATATATATATATATATATATATATATATATACCTGCAGTAATAAACAGATTTGGACAGTGTGGCATTGCCTCCAGAGCCCACCAATCGCAGTAATAACAGTAATAACTTCTGACAGCAGGCTCCTCGTCCACACCTAATGACGGGGTGTATTGTGCCGCTGTTAAGCTCTGACGTTCCTCTAAAACAAGATCTGGCCCTGGTGTAGACAAATTATAACAAATCATAACACTTCCTCTCAATCAATCCGATCTGTTTTCTTGATGCAGCCCTTTCCCTCCAAAAATAAATGGCGACATTTGTTCCGTGCAGGAAATGCGATGTTCTATTAACACGCTTATCAAACGTGTTAAGTTTGTTCCCATGGCTTGCCAAGACTGTGTGTGTGTGTGTGTGTGTGTGTGTGTGTGTGTGTGTGTGTGTGTGTGTGTGTGCGTGTGTAAGGCACTGTGTGTATGTGGTTGGTTGGTGTAATTTGTAAGTCAACATAGTTTTCTTTTTTTGCCAGTAGCAGTCCATGTTTATGTGTTTTGGTTCCTCCTTAGTGGAACGATGCTACCAGTCAAATGTTTTATTTTATTGTTTGGCTCTTTGCCCTTATTTAAACCTGTTTGCCTGAGGAAGTGGTTTGGAAACTGCTGCTCTCGTGTTGCATATAAATCTTGGCTGCAAATTGTCTGTTTTAAATATTTGTTACTAACCTGTAACCATGGTATTTTATTGGAAAATAATAACACAAGCTACACTCTTAATATACTCCCATGTTTTCCCTTGGAAAAGGTGTGTTTTTATCCCCCTTCTTAGCCCAACTCCTCCCTTCACTTTACTCATCTCCTCTCCTAACCAAGACTCACCTTACCTCAACTCCTCCCTTCACTTCTCTCCTCTCATAAACAAGACTCCTCCTCTCCACGCCTCCCTTCACATCTCTCCTCTCCTAACAAAGAGTCCTCTTCACTTTCTCCTCTCCTCCCCTTCTCACCTCAACTGCTCTGGCCTCTCCCCTTCTCTCCCCTCACCTCCTTGCTCTCCATTCACCTCCTCATCTCATGTAAACCGCCACTCCGTGGCTTCATCAATGCATTTTTACCCACATTAGAAAAGATTGATGGAAATAGCTTTGCTGACAAAGTTGTAACACAGCTTACACCTCCGGTTCATAACCACGTCTTTGAATTTTTATTTCAGCCAAGCGTAAGTTGGCTATACTGCAAATTTCAGACCAAACTATGCTCCATGTTTCCTAGTGTATTTGCTTGAAAATGAGATCGAAAAACAACTACAGAAAGGTGTGTGTGTGTGTGTTGCCCGTGTAGTGCACTGTGAGCTAAACCGAGCTGATTCTCCTCCAGCCAAGCAGATTTCTATTCTTGCTCTGCACAAATTAGCTGCAGCCCACACACACACATGGCTGTCCAACACCAGACGCTGTGTGTGTGTGTGTGTGTGTGTGTGTGAAGGATGGGAGGAAGACAGAAGGAAGAGCTAGATTGGATGATGGATAACAAACGAGGAGTAATGTAACAATTCACTGTGTGTTGTCTGAGAGAGTGAGAGAGAGATCCAGAGGTCATGTTCTCTAGGTATCCTTGACTTTTTACCACTGGATGAGAGCTGGGTGCTCACCAGGTTCCGGCTGTCCGTCCGTCCGTCCGTCCGTCTGTCCGTCTGTCCGTCTGTCTCGTGTGTCTGTCTGTCTGTCTGTCTGTCTCATGTGTGTGTGTGTGTGTGTGTGTGTCTGTCTCGTGTGTGTGTCTGTCTGTCTGTCTGTCTGTCTGTCTGTCTGTCTGTCTGTCTGTCTGTCTCTCTGTCTGTCTGTCTGTCTGTCTCGTGTGTGTGTGTGTGTGTGTGTGTGTGTCTGTCTGTCTGTCTGTCTGTCTGTCTGTCTGTCTGTCTGTCTGTCTGTCTGTCTTGTGTGTGTGTGTGTGTGTGTGTGTGTGTGTGTGTGTGTGTGTGTGTGTGTGTGTGTGTGTGTGTTGGCGCTGGTTCTGTGTCACCCCCGGACACTAGTGCCAGTCTCC
Organism: Pollachius pollachius; assembly: GCF_949987615.1. Lineage (NCBI taxonomy): Eukaryota > Metazoa > Chordata > Actinopteri > Gadiformes > Gadidae > Pollachius > Pollachius pollachius. The sequence continues at coordinate 37,005,889 of NC_136936.1, forward strand.
CAGATGGCCTGCGTGGATCCTGGCTCCCCCTCCTCTCCACCTCCTACCCCTCCTCTCCACTCCACCTCCTCCCACTCCTCCTCCTCCTCCCCCTGGCCCTGGCATGGACAGTGGTTCTGGGTGCCAGGTGCCAGTCAAGGGGGAGAGAGGAGCAGGGAGAAGAGGAGCTGTTAAGGAGAGAGGAGCAGGGAGGATGAGAGAGGAGCAGAGAGGAAGAGAGAGGAGCAGGGAGCTTAGGAGAGATGATGGTGAGGAGGAAGAGTGGTAGAGGTAGGAGGAGCAGTGGATTCAAGGCTACAACATATTCAAGGCAACAACAAAAAGGGTTTGTTGTTAACCCATTTTTAATGGGCACACGCGCATCATACAAACCATGAACTCTGGGTGAACTTCCTTCTCCGTCGAGTGTGTTTCTCCACTCCAAAGCAGAATATTATCAGTGTCATTTCTGAATGAAAACCGTGGAAGCAATCAATCGCCTGCAGCCATTGCCTTCATCCGCATTTCTACACTTACATTATGTATCAATACATGTGACCTATATTTCTCACTACTCTACCTAGTATCCAAACCTAAAGTCGGGCCACATTGTTCTCAGTTTAGTGTGGGGGGCAGGGTCGTCTGGGTCCACTCTACCCCCCATGCCAGGGTCTCCAACATGGGCTAGACATGCACCGAACCCCCCTGGCGCTCCCCCTGGCCTAGAACCACGGCCTGCAGGAGCTGTTGTCTGTTCTGTGAGGAGAGAGGAGAGAGGAGTGGAGACCAGAGGAAGGAATGGAGGAGAGGGGGGAGAGGAGGAGAGAAGAGAAGAGGGGGAGAGAACAGAGGAAGGAATGGAGGAGAGAAGAGAAGAGGGGGAGAGACCAGAGGAAGGGATGGAGGAGAGCGGGGAGCAGCAGAGGAGATTTTCAGAGAGAGGAGAAATTAGGAAGGGATGGAGGAGAGGAGAGAGAGGAGGAGAGACGGAAAGAGGGAGAGAAGTGTTGGAGAGAGGAAAGGAGACCAGAGGAAGGGATGGAGGAGAGGAGAGAGGGGAGAGAGTGAGGGAGGGGTAGAGGATGGGCAATGAGGAGATGAAGAGGAAAGGGGGAAAAGGAGAGGAGATAAGAGGAGTGTAATGATGCAAGGTTGCCGGTCTGTGGGATGTGATAAAGCAGACAGAAGTATAACCAGAAAAGTCTGATTTAAGAGAAGGGAGGGAATAGAGGAGTAAAATGGAGTGCCCCGCTTACTAATTATATCAGTCCAGACATAGCCTCGGGTGAGCGCGCGCACACACACACACACACACACACACAAACTGCACACTACATACTACTCACACTACACACACATAAAAATAGAAAGAAAGGCTCACATATAGAAAGCCACATTTAGAAAGTGAGTAACACACTTAAAGAGCCTGGATTGAGTTAAACTAGCTAGAAATGGGAGTTCAAGAAGAACGAGACTGACAGACAGACGGATCTGGTCTGCCTTTTTGCAGGTTGTTTGGTCTTAATGCCTGAATAAAATAGAAAGCCTTTATTTTCATTGTATAACTCTTCATACAACATGATTAGGAGTGCTTCACTCACAGGTGCATTTGGGACTGCTAAAACCACTAAACAGGTCCTGTAAAGTTATAATTAATGTTGAAAATATATGTATATATTTATAGCACTAAAATATATGCCAGAGTGCAGTCTGGTTCCTCCGTCTGAGTCTGAAGGGGTTGGGCATCCTTTTTTCATGCTTCCCAGTTATGAATTTTGTATAAGGACCAGTCTGTATTTTTGATTTGCTTGAAATGTCTGGTCTGGGCTGGATGTGTGTAGGAGTGGGAGAGAGATAGGAGGGGGAGAGAGGTGAGAGTGAGAGGGGGAGAGCGGGGTAGACGGAGAGAAGAAGAGACTCACACAAACCCCTGCTAGAATCGAGTCCCTCAGCCACAGGTTCAGCCTCATTAAGTAGAGTTGAGTTGGTATACGTTACCATCGTGGCTGTGATGAGCTCTGTAAGTACTACAAGAGTAAGGTAGCCATCACTATCCTCAGCACACACCTAATGGAGGAAAGTGTGTGTGTGTAGGAATTCTTTTTTTCATTTTTCCAAGTTATTAATTTTGCATGGAGGCATGTGTGTGTGTGGTAGATGCTTTTGTGTGTGTAAGTGCATATGAGTGTGTGCAAGGGCACGGTGCATGTGTGCACAGATGTATGGTCCTTGAAATCAAAGTGATGGGGTGTTTTCAAGTTTGTTTTTCCGCTTCGCTACCTCCAATGTTTATTCTGGAGTGAACAGCTTGGGTCGTTTTGATTTTTGGCTTCTTTCTTGATTTGTCTGTCTGTCTGTCTGACTTTTTATCTTTCTGTCTGTCTGTCTGCATCATATTCAGTATACTGACAGGTCTGTAGGCCTATTTCTCCATGCGCACACACACGTATGAACACACACACATAATTGCGCGTTGTTGTGAAGGCTCTTAAAAGCCGCATCTTTGCTCCATGGGTGGGGGGGGGGGGGGGCTTTTGGAACCATATATAATAGATGAACACTCCATGGTCCGGGCGTGGCCCCCTCCTGTCAGGCAACACCAACTCCTCCAGCACCACTACCTCCACCTCGTCTGCCCCCACCTCCATCCACCTCGACCACCTACACCTTCACCACCACCAGCTCTTCCACCTCCAACCCCGACGCAACCATCACCACCACAACCATAACTAGCTGCACCTTCACCACCACCTCGAACAAGATGGTCCTAACCCCTACCTCCTTTGTGACCTGCGTCTTGAGCCAATGTCACCCTCGGTACTCAGGATAGAAGTAGTAAAAGCGGCGAATGATGAATGACGAAAGTGTCTTTATTATCGACCGACAGCCTGCAACGATACATATGATTAACTATCCTGAAGTGTGTGTGTGTGTGTGTGTGTGTATCCTGCAGGGTCACCAGTCCGACCTGGGGATTCTGAGTGCACAGGGGGGTGCTAGTTGGAGCTCTGTGTAGCGTAGCCACGTTAGCTAATGGTTCCCTGTCTGCCGTAGGAGTGGCTGTGCAGGGAAACATTAGCATCCAGACAGGGAGTAAAAAATACATGACCGCAGCTCCCCCAGGGCTCTGGACAGATAGAGAGAGAGAGAGATGTGGTCTCCTTTGTTGTCCTGTATTCAGAGATTTTTTATTTCTTTCGAGTTTTTATCATGTGATAAAACTATCGGTATGGTTTTTTCTACTTTTTGTTTTGGCTTATTGGCACTTGATAGCAATAACATCAAATATGTCGCACACATGCATTCAGGCAGTACAGCTTCTAGCGTGATTTTAGGTTTGTGCATATATTTTTTGTATCTATCAATGTACAAAACTGTGTGTATGTGCATGTGTGTGTGTGTGTTCGCTGATGCATAGGGCCGGAAGTAGACGCACTAACAGACAGAATATTCCAATGTCGAGTTCCTAGGTGTTTTTGTTTTGTTTTCTTTGTGTTGATTGTATAGTGTGTACAGTATATGTTGGTGCAACATGGGTTAAATTTCCCGGAAAGGCAACAGGGTTGGTTAACATTTATAAGACTGCGCCTTTGTTTGGCTTCCATGTTGATCTGGGCTGAGCCAGCAGTTGTAGGTGATAAGCTCTTCTGTGGGGGGGGGGGAAGAGTCTAAAAGAGGAAAGGAGGTCATCAAACAAAAATAAACTATGTGTTTCAGAGTCTGAAACACACACATATGTACAGTTAATGCATGTAGGCACACACACACACACACACACGCACCATAGGGAGGTTGAAAGGGAAAACCGAAAGCGGAGTGGAGAGAGTGTGTGTGTGTGTGTGTGTATTATAAATAACCCTAATCAATAATAAATGACATCGCATCTCATATATTTGGAGTCGGCCTGAAATCCTCAAGAGGGATGGATAAAAGGCAGCCCCTCCCCCCTACACACACACACGCACACACACACACCAGCTGCGGAGCGCAGAAGAGGGGCGGAGGATGTTTCTGGAGGCTCTTTCCGTGTGTGCGTGGGTGCACATGTGTGTGCGTGATTTTCCGTGTGGCGGACGATGGTCATTATTTATTCATCTCTCCGTCTGCCTGGCTGCCAGGGACTGTACTCCTGCACGCTCACAATCATTACGCCACATGTAATATTTAACACACACACACACACCGTATCAATTATATATACACAGATTTATAGATAGATATAAATATATATATACATATATATATACATACGCGCATGTACACACACATCCGAATTGTATAAAAACATACGCACAGGTCCTCATGTATTAAACACAGACACACAGACTATTTGATACACACACTATGCGCACAAGTCGCTCTTTTTTTTTATTGGTTTCTTTGTATTTAACACACACACATACACACACATAGAGGCCCTCTTCAACACATTATTTGTCTCTTTACGCTATACAGCGCCATAAAACCGTGGAAGGGGATAAAGATGTATCCCCTTAATAGTCATAGCCAAGGATCTGCAGGCTGTGAGAGGGGGAGAGGGGGGAATCATTTTCTATTATCAACTATTATGATCTGTCTGTCACTTTCCCCAGTCACATTTTATCATCGCTCCTAACACATTGCACAAAAAAGGCTTTCCTAGAGGGGTTTGGGGGGGGGGGGGATAGTTGTTGTCACTCTCTGCAGTTTGCCTAAAGAAACACAGTATCTTCTGGCTACCGTAAACTGCTCGCACACTCACTCTCTCAACACCACATCACTCACTCCCTGAACATTCCATCACTCGCTAGCAAAAAATAACATTTTGACAAGAGCAACACAGCCTCTGGATCTCCACAGTCGTGCTGCTGGTTCATGGCTGTAAAATGGTCACTCCTCACAAATAAATGTTGTCATGGATCAGTGGTGCATTCAGTGAATCCATTCACAAATGGCCCCAGTGTATTGATGAACAGCACTACCACCAAGTGCTGTACCTCACGTAGAGTTAGGATCACTCTGCGTCTTCGTTCACTGGCCTCGCTCACGACAGAGCTTGCTGTCGCTCGCTCGCCCAAAACCAGGCTCGTCGGCCGGGCTTTGTTTACCCCTGAAAACTCAACTCTGACGTCAACACACTGATGACAAACACCTTATCTCTGGTGTGTGTGTGTGGTCTGAGCAAACAATGCTGCTTGCTGAATTCTTCAAAAATAGCCACTGTTGACACACACACACACGCACGCACGCACGCACGCACGCACGCACGCACGCACGCACGCACGCACGCAATAGTGATAAACAGCAGAGATCAAACAGGGCAGCCAGTTCTCCCTGTCTTTTCCGGTGTTCCCGTCTATGGTCTACATCAACAACTTGGAAGTTCAAGCATGCCTTTTTTTTTTAATAGCATATATTATCAGTAGCAAAGGTCCTCTGTAGCGGTGGGAGAAGAGATAACTGCTTTGAGGCGGTTAGCTCTAATCCTCTGCTTAATAGATAGCTGTGGCTCTGCGGAGTCTAAAAAGAATGGCTTTCTTTAACACATGGACCATGCGAGATTCAGAAGACCTCTTTTCTGTCCTTCCAATTCCAGTGGAGCCAAACCTTTATTAAACTTTCTATTATTTATACAAATATATATATATAATATTTATGACATAAAAAAACAAAAGAAATCCAGGAAGTGAGAAAGTGTGGAGTTGTTAGCCTAGATATAATGATTTGCTCGTGATTTGACAAAATATAACCTCAAATTAATTTATTTGATTTGATGAATTTCTCAAGCTAAAAATAGACGGAGCGAAAGAAGATGAATAGTTCTCAAACATTACCCAGTGATCTATTATTTATTAATTGATTGAGTTGCACCATTGATCTATATGGAGAATCCTTTGTCATGTAAACACAACACTTTTTAGGTCCGCCCACGCCCAATAAGAATTCCCTTTACCTGAGGTTGGCCTTTATGTTGGGCTGACAAAGGAATGTCCTCGCAAGTACTTAAAAACACACACACAGACACAAACACAGGCCCGCCCCCTACTTGTTGACTTTAGTTCATGTTAGTCAGATCGGTCTGTGTGTTTGTGTGTGTGTGTGTGTGTGTGTGTGTGTGTGTGTGTGTGTGTGTGTGTGTGTGTGTGTGTGTGTGTGTGTGTGTGTGTGTGTGTGTGTGTGTGTGTGTGTGTGTGCGTGCAATATGACCGTAAGATATAAAATGGCAGTCATTGGTTGGCTTCGTTGTCACTCCATCGGCTCATCTATCTGCATGGCTAATCACCCCAGCTGACCATTCAATAAAGCCCCTCCCCTAGAACATCTCACCCCTGGGAAGGGAGGGAGCGAGGGATGCAGCCTTAACTGAAATGTTTACACTTTCTGGTCAATTCCAATTCAAGTTTTGGTTACATACTTTTTACTGCTTTGGAAATACGCATGTACGAGTCCCGTATCAACAAAGAGGTAGATTACATGATGTTGTACTTAAGCCTGCAGAGAGACCCATAAACATAGACAGCTAAAAATGTACAAAGCGCCGAGGTCTGTGATGTCACCATCAGGAGGGCGGGAGGGAGGGAGGGAGGAGGACTGAGAGAGAGGCAGAGAGCGAGGGAGCGGGAGTGGGAGGGGACAGTAGGCGCAGAGGGAGAGAGGGAGAGCAGAGTTTGCTCGGGCAGAGCAGAGTGCTGCTGTCAGTGGCGGAGTGAGCAACGCAGAGAGAGCAGCGATAGAGCGAGACCGACCAAGAGAAGGAGAGAGAGAGAGAGAGAGAGGGAGAGAGGGAGAGAGGGAGAGAGGGGCAGAGGGAGCGGTTCCCTAGGCGATAGACACAGGCAGTTTTTTTGGCTGAGTTCTGCCCTGCAGTGGACTTTACATCTCTAGTTCTTTCCCGCGGAGCTCTCCTACGCACAAACACACACACACGTAAACAAAACCTCTACGGACCACACCACCAATGGGTAAGAGCCGAATTGTGTCTGTGTGCGTGTGATTGTGTGTGTATATGTGTGTGTACGCGCGTGCTATGACATGTTACGGTTTTGTTGAAGAGCTATATTTACATGGTGTGGGTGTGTGTGTGTGCCTGCGTTTGTTTGGGTGTGGGTGTATGCAAGTCTGTGTGCGTGGGTGTGTGTGAGAGTAGTAACAGTGTTAACTGAATGTTTGTGTGATGTTCAGAGTTTAAGCCAAAGCAACACTTGCTGTAGTTTGATGAAACAGATGGCACTGGCTGCTCCTGACCTGACCTTGTGTGTGTGTGTGTGTGTGTGTGTGTGTGTGTGTGTGTGTGTGTGTGTGTGTGTGTGTGTTTCAACTAAATGAAAGCCGTTTCACTAAAACAGCTTATGTTTTTAAAAAATAAAATGTATGCCTCTTTGAAAAGATTTTACACTAGACAGTTTTTATACGCTCTACTTTGGAGGATCTATTCACTGTGTTTTCTCTCAACTCAACAAACTGACAAAATTGTATTCAATGCTGGGGCATGTGATGATGCTGGGTTGTTTTCTTCTTTACACCACATTTTAATAGGTTCACTTACACTTTGTGTGTGTGTGTGTGTGTATGTGTGTGTGTGTGTGTGTGTGTGTGTGTACGTGCCTGTGTGTGTACGTGTGTGTGAACCTATGTGGGAGGCTGTATTGCACGGTACGGCATGCAGGTGTAGCTTTTCTGTTGACGAGCTGAAGAATCGCTTGGTATGTCCTCAAAGTGAGGACCGACATGCTCTGATCACTCAAGGACAGGGATGCGGTCCCCATGACGACGGGCCGGATGTGCGACCGTTCAAACCCTCGTCGGCTGCCGACTGTATCGTTGTGTCGGGTCTGACTCATCCTGCGCTCGCTCCCACCACACCGTGGTGCCTCCTGACGTCACGCGCTGCTGTGTTCCAGCGTGGTTCTGTGTCCGGCCCGATGCCCTGCCAGCCTATTGGCACCCTGTTTCCCCAAGGCTCACTGTAGTGGTTGTTTACGGGAAACGGGTTCCCTTTTAGTGCACACAAGTGGTGACGGCCCGCATGCACGCACGTGTGTGCAGCCATGACTACAGGGCTAGTGTAGGGGGATGGGTTTGGGTGGAGGGTGGGGGAAACAATGATGTAAGGGACCAAAGACTCCAGGAGTCAAGTGAAAAGAGGAGGAAGGAGAGTTGAGTTTGGGGGCGGGTAGACAAAAGAGGAGTAGGAGGGAGGGAGGGAGGCACACACACACACACACACACACACACACACACACACACACACACACACACACACACACACACACACACACACACACACACACACACACACACACACACACACACACACACACACACACACACTGCAGTTCAGTCACCGTCTTCCACCTGCACCACACACAGCCAGATAGTGCTGAGGTGCTCACAGTCCAGCCATGTGCTGGTCTCGCAGTTTTTTTTGCTGTTTGGTGCTCATTGGTCCGTGCTCAGCCCGAGGCCACACCCCTCTCCATCAGCCCGGCCAACCGGTGCTACTAATCCCACCGGTCACCATGGCACCCCGTGCTGTCCCCTGGGACCACCGCCATGCTAACCAAACTATGACACTCAACACTGCAATGTCAGGAAGCACATTTACTGTGTGTGTGTGTGTGTGTGCGTGTGCGTGTGCGTGTGTGTGTGCACGCACTTGTCTGGTGGGACTGGGTCTTTCCCAGAGGGAAATCCTGTTCTATAAATAGCCGTTTGATCCATGACGCTAGCCTGGGGCGGGCGAGGTACAGAGAGATGGAGAGAGAGTTAGAGGGGAGGGGCCGGGGGGAGGGGGGTTATGAGAGATTAAAAGGGGGGAAACGACGGTGTGACAGAGCGATTAAACACTTTAATTAAAGCCATGTTGACGGATTGTGGATCCTTGCTCCTTCCATTGATTATTGAACCGCTTGGATCGGTCGTGGAATAGAAACGGTTTGATTGAACGCTAGCTAGGGTCCTCTGAATGTACACATCTCAGTCTCGGATCCACACGGAACAACTAGACGAGGTCTGTTGAAAGGAGAGCTATACCTATATATATATATATATATATGTATTCATGCTGTTCTTTGTTCAACATAAAAGCCTACACATTCGCCGTTTTAAATTATTTAAATACTTTTTTTAAGTATTGTGTTTTAAATTCAGTTTTAAGGAAATAATTGACTATTGCTACTTTCTATCTTCCTTATGTCAAAGGTTGAAGTTGCCGTCCTCTTTGGCCCTCAGACTTTTCTGTTCTGCAGTAGTTCCTTTATGAAAGAATGCAGCGTGTGCTGCATGAGTCATCATCGACAATGCTTTCCCAAGCAATAAACACCACAAATGTTTGCAATGAAACTGAGAAATCGGGGGGGAAAGATAAAAAAAAAAAAAGCAGCCGAGCCAGACTGTACCCCTCCCCTTCAAACCGTATCCAGCCCCCTGGATGACTTTAATATTCAATTATTCTGATCCATGCCCTTAATGAGCGGGGGGCGGGGATGGAGGGCCTCTTGCTGTCGGATGCCTACAGAGACGCTTCGGCTATTGGAGTTCAAACCAAGAACCTTTTTCGTCTGAGAATCAAGCACCTTAACCGCTGGAATATTCCGTAACCTGGAACTGGACGTCCCCCCTAGAACTGAAGATGTGATTGGTGTGTTGACTTCTAAATGGAGGCATCATGTTGCCCTCTGCTGATTAACATACAGTCCGTAGCGTCCGGATGTGAGAGGGTTTACCAAGAGACTGGTGGACCCCAGCACTATGGATGAGGGAGTGGGTGGGTGGGTGTTGGCTGCGTTGGTTCTCTGGTCAGGGTCCTCCCTCTAGTTCCTCTATTTCACTATCTCTCTCGCTCTCGCTCTCTCGCCCCTGCTTTTCTTTTTCTACTCCATTTTCTCTCTCAATTGAATCTTTCATTCTCTCTATTTCGGTTGCCCTTTCGGATCGTGCCTTTCTCCGATAATCTCTCTCCCTCCCACTCATCTCTTTCTCTGTCTCGGTCTGTGTCTGCAGAAGGCTGTGTGTGGTCATGTTCTCCGGCTCGCCTCAGCGTCCTCTCCTGTCACTGATCAGTGAGCTGTTCCTTTTGTTAGTGGAGCATCAATATGATGCACGCTAACCAGCGTAAACAATTTGTATTCAGGGTTTGCACCAAGAGTATGTCCTCATGCCACAATCACATGTGGAATAGTGTTCACAGTGACGACAGTGATCTGCATTGGATCTTGTGTAATTAAAGTGGTGTCCTTTTTAAGTTTCGTATGAATGCATTGTTCATGGAGATGAATTGCTGTATTGTATTCATATTTAGGATATGTAGATGATATAGATACAGCATTACGCAAGAATGTTTCTGTGATTGCAAAACATGTCCCTGTGACAAATCCATGGTGTTTTACAGTCTATAAATAGCCGGTGTGAGTGAGCAGGTTTGTCGTGATGAGATTTCCCCTGAAGTAAGGGATTTTTTGGATCGTTTCCTTGTCTAATAGATCATGTCTGGGGTAAGGGCTTTGGACTTCCAGTCAAGCTGACCAGTGTCTGAATCCACTGTAAGGCACTAGGAAGTGGTTATATTGCGGGCCAGGGGGGCAGTCCCTGTGGGCAGGGCAGAGGGCTATGGTCACAGCCAGCCTGGCAGTATCTCCCCTCCGTACCCGCTGGGGCTTCAGTTAGACAGCCTGTGCGACAGCTAGCTGTGTGTGTGTGATACATTTGTGTGTGCGCGTGATACATTTGTTTGTGGGCATGCAATGCTTTTGCGCGTTTGTCTGTGCGTCGTGGTCTATGTGTGCTGTGTGTGTGTGTGTGTGTGTGGACTTTGCATGCATTCATGCGTGTGGTGTGTGTGTATCAGGATCAATGCAAGTTGGTGCCTTTGTGTGTGTGTGTGTGTGTGTGTGTGTGTGTGTGTGTGTCGGGGTGCGTGCGTGCATACTGGGCATCAGAGGGCCGGGGGGGGCCCCGTGCTATTCCCAGCAGCCTATGGGAAAGTGGTGAGCGGGGGGGACGCTAATTGAGTCCAAGTTCATGCGTGTCTGGGCGAGGCTAGAGAGGAGCTGAAAGAGGCCAATGTGTTGAGTGCCACCCTACGCTGACCTCTGGCCCTGACAAAACCATGCATTTGGTTCACCCTCTCATACTGCCGTCCTGTTGTTGTTGTGTGGATGTGTTGTCTGTTTGGAAACATCCGATTACTTCTGGGTGGGTGGGTGGGAGGTCTTTGTTTTTGTTTGTGTGTGTGTTTTTTTTTTTTGTGTCTTTTTTTGTGTTTCTAGAAACTGTTGACAGCCAGCCATGTGTGTTACTGACTATGCGTATTTGTGTACTGTGTGTGCACCTATACCGTTTTCATTGACAGGTGTGTGTGTGTGTGTGTGTGTGTGTGTGTGTGTGTGTGTGTCAAACCAAATTGCTTTCAGACAGTTTAAAATATATCTAATATTATAGAAAGAAATATCCTGTCTACTTGTGTAATAATTGAACATTGGAAAATAACATTTAGGAAATTGTAAAAATGAAGCGTTCTTGTTTTTAATGCAACATATTCTGTGAATCATCGTATTGGTCGGAGAGACGATTTCATGGTCACCGATTGCCTCTTCCCGGAACCACAGTCTATTACTCACTTAAGGAACTGAATCGACACTTTATGTAATCCAATCAAACACTCTCATATCATAACCAATGGTTGAGTCTCCGGCCCCGCCCCTCATCCCCCCCTTCTCCTCCTCTTCCTCAAACCCGGCCGGCACCGTAGCTCAAGTCACAGACCCAGTCCCTACTCTGGGGGTGCCGCGGTCCCCTTAGTGACAGAGGCGATCACATCCATCGTATGAAGCTCAGAAACGACGGAGAGATAAGCGAGATGCTTACGTTTGGGACGAGCCACAGTCTGCCATGCTGCTGATTAGCAGTCAGACATCAGCCCTTACACAATGAGTGGGCATTGTCTTGCACAATCAAGCAGTAATAACTGCCTTTTAAAACTACTTGACCGAGACCATCAACATGTCCAATCTATGTCCGTAGCATCAGATTAAAGACAGGGCTCTAGTTTGGAAGTGTGTGCCTGAAACAGCTCATTATATATGCACACAAAAGCTGCTGCTGACAAATCGAGGCCGGTACTAAATATTTCATATCAATTGGTAATACAATATGTATGCCATATATATCGGTAATGTAATAATGGCAATTTAGCAGTATCACTAATGTATTGCAAACCTTGAGGTTGTCAAGCCTTCAGGATAAAGATAGGAGATGGTCATTTTAAAAGCACACACACACACACACACACACACACACACACACACACACACACACACACACACACACACACACACACACACACACACTCTCTGCAGCTCCAGTCTGTCTGGTCGGACCACACCCTTCATCCCCCAGAGGAGGGTGTTGGGTTTCCTCCTGCCCTGTACCAGACCTCCCATTGGCTGTGCCAGACAGTTACTACCACTTCACCACCTTCCCATTGGATGGCGGCGGGACCAACGCCGTCTGTGATTGGTCGGACATGGACTCCTCCGGTTTCACGGGTATCAATAATGGTATTGGAGCATGCATGGGCACGATGCCATCCTGCTTGGCCCCGCGTGCGGTGCTCTAGTAGAAGTGAGATCATATTTATTCTGAGCCAGGAATCACAATCAGAAACAGTTGGATTGCCAAGAAAAGCGTTCGCATGCACAGGAAGTTTTAATATTATTTTCAACATTGGATATTATGACATTATGCATTGAAGCGTTTTCCAGCCCTAACACGCTGTGCCCGTTCATTATGTGCGTCATAAATTGAACGATTTTGGTTCCGCCCAGTAAATCACTAAAACTGCTGCGTCTACTGCACAGCTGCTGCCTGATTTGAAAAGTATTGCAGAGCCCAAGAAAGGCTGTGAGGCGATTCAATATCGTAATGCCTTGGCCAATGCTGCCTTTTTGTCTCGTCCTTGGTTCGGTACGCAATAAACCGCCGGGGCAGATTCGGAAGAATGCCTCGCCGATGGTTTTGTCGGCCAAGCATCTGTTTGTGTTGCGTAGATGAAAAACCCCTCAGGGCTTTTTAATAACAGCAGTATTGGACTGTAGATATTTCACCCCTGGGGTGGGGTGGGAATGGGGGGGTGGGGGGTGTAGTAGTAGACTGAGCCGGTATTTGGTGTCATCTGCTGTAGGATTACTCCGGTGTTTGTGTACCACAAGATGTACTTTATGGGCCGTTTTTACGCAATCCTAATCTCTGAGTCCACTAATGCTTTGGGTTTGGTTTTGTTTCGTTGTTCCAACCCACCCCCTCCCCAGTAGAGATGATGTCGACAGATGATTGTTGTTGTCATGCTTGTGTGTTTGGTCTGTGTGCGTAAAGCACAAAGTAGTGATATACAAGGATGGAGTAGAGGGCTATCACTTGCTCATGATATGCGGGAGGTATTGCAGATTGAATAGTGGAGGTGGTTTGTGATGACGCGGGCCGGTAAATCCCTGCCGTAGCAAAGGGATTGTTTTTGCCCTGTTGCCATGTTGCATCATTCGTGTGTGTGTGTGTGTGTGTGTGTGTGTGTGTGTGTGTGTGTGTGTGTGTGCGCGTGTGTGCGTGAATCTGCAGGAAGTGTATTCTCGTTTTTTTGGACAGCATGTGTGTGGGTGTACGGTACGTACTGTAAGTGTTCATGTGTATTGGTGTGAGGTGAGTTTATGGCACTGTGTGTGTGTGTGTGGGCGCTGGTGTATCATCATCAAGAAGCTAGCTGAGTGATGCAGGTGTTCTATCAGGGATGCGCATGTATGACTGTGTGTGTGACTGTATGCTCAAACCATAGAATGTATGATATAGGTTAAAAAGGTGTTTCTCGTCACATAGTTGAATAGATACTTTATCCTTGATCAGACGTGTGTGCGTCTCTGTAGGTGTCTGTTTGTGTGTGTGTACTCATACAGTATATACATATTTGTGTGAGTGTGTGTGCATGCAATAGAGTGCGTGTGCTTGTGTGCCGAGCATGCATGCATGTTTGACTATATTTAATGTTTCATACTGCTAATGCTCTTATCTTAAGCCTCTTACTTAACAAATGTGTGCATCAGTGAAGTGGGTTTAGATGTTTAGCCTGCCAATAGCCCCGTTTATTTTTATCTCACATGGGCTTTACATCAAAATATGCACAACATAAGTGTAAGTGTGAAAATAATGTGTCTGTGTATATATACAGATATAGAGAGATATATTGAGATAGAAGCAGGCCAACCGAAAGCCACAGTGAGTGAAAAGAGGTTCTCCGCCAAGGCTTTAAGTGGCTCCAGTCAGGGCTAGTCTCACACTTTCAGGAAGACTGTTCCAGCTAATGGCTGCATAATGACTGAAGGCGCTCTCACCACGTTTGCTTCGCACCCAGACTCTCCACCCATTCAGCCAAAAACCAGGAGGCCAGCCGACTCTTAAGGAATGAAATGTTTAGCCTCGCAGTGCTTAGCTAGCCTTGACGTCTGGCGGAGCGTTCTCTGTGTCCTCTTGTCTGGAGGAAGTTAGTGTGGTTGTACAGCATGTGGTGCTAGCCATATTAAAAACATCCCCTGCTCAGTTATGTTGTGCTGAACTGCCTGCACCCCAGGGGAACCGCTGTGCTGAGGGGCGGGTTAATAACATACTACCAAGCGCACGGCACACGCACGAACATATGAACAGATACGCGGGTTATTATAAAAGGCCTTGCACATCACCCCATGTGCATTCATAAGGTCGTGTGTGTGTGTGTGTGTGTGTGTGTGTGTGTGTGTGTGTGTGTGTGTGTGAGATACTGAGGGTACAGGTGGTTGTAAAATAAGGCATTGGCAACAGATCAGTCTTGTTTTAAACACACATGCACACTCACTGACATGCACACGCAGACACTGATACACAAACACACAAACACACACACACACACTCATTCATCGGTTACCCACGCATGTAGCAAATTCTTCTACAAAACATCCGCCCACACAAACGAAGAACTTCTTCCCCCACGCACCACACTCTGCAGCGACCTTGTGTTAAAAAGATGTGTGTGTGTGTGTGTGTTTGAATATACACATGTATGTATATTTGTTTGCTCAGCTGTGTTCACAACGATGTTGTGACGATGTTTTCGAAGCGAAAAGCTTTTAAAACACAAAATGCCACAGATAAATGCCTTGACTTTAAAAGCTTTGGATAATAATATATATTTAATGTTCCTCCGTGTGTTCACAGGCTTTCAAGTGTGGAGATCTGCCAGGGCAACCCCCTCCTCTGCTTTTATTGCAAACTTTATTTTCGTATTTTATGGCCTAATTTCAACTGCGGAAGAGGACCCATCTCCGAATATCTCCTTTCCTTTCCTGTCCTTTATTAACCGACGGCAACTGATTCGGATTGCTATTCTAGTGTGCCGTATAAACATTTCAGCGATCGATATTTAACTCATTGCTAAACTACTTCGCACTAACTGAACTTGCTGTGCTTGTTGGCGCCGTGGCTCCGGCACCGCTGACCGCCTCTGGAAGGAGCGGTCCTTGGCAAGGGTCCATGCCGGTTCCTTCTCCCTGGGTTTGGGGATTTCTTCCCTTAAAGTCCTTTTACAGTGCTTATGGGGAGTCATATAATGGAGCTCTGTGAAACCCTTTGAGACTGTCGCTGCGACTCAGGGGCTGGACTAATAAAGTTGAATCTCTCCCTTCTAGTGGACGTGAGCGCGGCGGCAGTGCTCCCCATGCAGGTGCCCCCTACCACCCCCAACATTCTCCCCATGGACCTCCGCATCGTGGACCACCACCATCACCACCACCACCCCCACCACCACCACCACAACATCCATCAGGCCCATCAGCAGCACCACCAAGCCCAGGCCCCCCACTTCGGCCTGGGAACCCCCGTGCCCCCCGTCTCCACCAGCTCCCCCACCTCCTCGGACCCTGGGGCTGGTCAGGTACCAGGTGAGACTGTGGTGAGGGTTGGGGATCAGGAGGTTTATTACTTGGTTAAGGAGTTGTGTTAAAGGAGGTGTGTGTGTGTGTATGTAGGAGGCCAGAATGTGTGCGTGAGGTGAAGGAGCTGTGGAGTTGTGTATCGTTGAGCATCTGTGTGTGTGTGTGTGTGTGTGTGTGTGTGTGTGTGTGGTTGTGTACAGGAGACCACGATAGGTTTGTCGTTTGTGTGTGGTTAAGGAGCTGTGTGTGTAGTTAAGGAGTTGTGTGTGTGTGTAGTTAAGGAGCTGTGCGTGTGTGTGTGGTTAAGGAGATGTGTGTTTTTGTGTGGTTAAGGAGATGTGTGTTTGTGTGTGGTTAAGAAGCTGTGTGTTTGTGTGTGGTTAAGGAGCTGTGTGTGTGTGTGTGTGGTTAAGGAGCTGTGTGTGTGTGGTTAAGGAGAAGTGTGTTTGTGTGTGGTTAAGAAGCTGTGTGTTTGTGTGTGGTTAAGGAGCTGTGTGTGTGTGTGTGTGGTTAAGGAGAAGTGTGTTTGTGTGTGGTTTAGGAGCTGTGCGTGTGTGTGTGGTTAAGGAGCTGTGTGTGTGTTGTTTAGGAGCTGTGCGTGTGTGTGTGGTTAAGGAGCTGTGTGTGTGTGTGTGGTTAAGGAGCTGTTTGTGTGTGTGTGGTTAAGGAGCTGTGTGTGTGTGGTTAAGGAGCTGTGTGTGTGGTTAAGGAGCTGTATGTGTGTGGTTAAGGAGCTGTATGTGTGTGGTTAAGGAGCTGTGCGTGTGTGTGTGGTTAAGGAGCTGTGTGTGTGTGTGTGTGTTGTGTTCAGGAGGTGGGGAGCAGCAGCTGCAGGAGGAGCTCCTGTCTCTGAAGCACAAGCAGCAGGTCCAGAGACAGCTGCTGATCGCAGAGTTCCAGAGGCAGCATGAACAACTGTCCAGGCAGCACGAGGTGCAGCTACAGGAACACATCAAGGTAAGGAGCCTCTCTCCTCTCATCTCTCCTCCCCGTTCCTCTGGGGCCTCCTCCTCTTCCTCTGAAAACAGATTATTATCTCATGTTCACTACTTTCCTCTTCTCTCCCTGCTTCTCCTTCCTTCTATCCTCATCTATTTTCTTTGTGTGTGTGTGTGTGTGTGTGTGTGTGCGTGTGCGTGCGCGTGTGTGTCTGTGACCTAGCAGCAGGAGAGGGTGCTCTGTGTGTGTGTGTGTATGTTTTCTCTTATGTGACGCAAGCCTGCTAGTGTAAATTGATCTGTTAGCAATATTATTCTGCTACGTTACACGGTCGCCATGGGAACGTCAAACGCACGTACACACACGCTGTGTTTCCTAGTTAGTTAAGTATATTGAAGCCATTCTGCTATAAAGGCCCCACTGGCTCTGCCGCGACCACACAGTCAGCCAATCGGCAAGAAGCAACCGAGGCTAAAAATAACCCTGGCCCGTATTGACCAATCATAGAGCTTGCCTGGTTTCTAGGCTCTTGCCGGCTCTTGGCTCTGGATGATGTCAGTTTGTTAAGGTGGGCTCACGTCCCGATAGCTTCACTCGTCAGCCTGTACAATACAAACATAGCGTTTAGGGTAGCACCTCTTTGTCCTGTGTAGACTGTGGTTAAGTGTTAAATGCATTTTGTCACTGTCTCGTTGAGGGTGGACTGATTGTGTTGCACAGACTGTTATCCGTCCTTCCGTGGAGTGTGTGTGGGTCTTGAGTGTGTGTGTGTGTGTGTGTGAGTGTGTGTATTGAGTGGATGTGTGTGGTTGTACCAGATGGTGCCATAGACGCTACCTTTCTTCCTCATCCTCCTCATCATTGTGGTCAACCTATCAACGATTGGTTATTTTATTCCTTTTTTGCAATGCCTGGTGAATGATTGAGGTGTAGTTAAGAGCAACACATGGCATTTCAAATGGCCAAAGGGATGAGCATGGTTCAAACTTAAAATCCATTTGGTCAATATTGTTAAACCTTTTGCAGTATAACCAAATACAACCAATTTCTCCTCCTCTCTCCTCCTGCTTTCTCCTTGCCTCTCCTCCTCTCTCCCGGTCTCTCTCCTCCTCCTCCACCTCCACCTCGCCCCATTCTGTCCCGGTTCTCTCTCCCCTCTCCTCGTTCCTCCCTCCCCACACAGCACCAGCAGGATCTGCTGGCCCTGAAGCACCAGCAGGAGCTGCTGGAGCACCAGAGGAAGATGGAGCGCCACCGTCTCGAGCAGGAGGTGGAGAAGCAGCAGCGGGAGCACAAGCTGCAGCAGCTCAAGAACAAGGAGCGGGGCCAGGAGAGTGAGTCACCTGCAGCGACGAGGTCACGCTTACATCATGACGGACGTGTACGCGTTGACGCGACGTTGCCGTGATCACGTCAACATTACATTGTTATGGTCGCATTTACATTATGTCGACCATGATCACGATCGCATTGAAATGACGTTGTTGTGGTCACTTTCACATCCCATCATAGTAAATCGTCGTGATCAGATTAACATCACATTGTTAGGATCACGTTCACATCCAATCACAGTACCTCGACACTGATCACGTTAGTGTTACGTCGTCAAGGTAACATTCACATGAAATTCACATGATTGTTTTACATCGCCATTAACACATCGTCATCGTCACTTTAACAACACGAGCAGTCACAACGCCTGAGCTAGCCGCTAAAGGAGGAACCTTGTGTGTGTTCCCATTGGAGGGACATGCAACAGAAGCGTAAAAACTAGTGACGAAAGCAACACGGGTTGCGCTCCAATCCTAGTGAAGGGAGATCGAAATGATCACGCCTCGGTGCGTCAGCAGATATCAATTGAGCGCCATGGCAACGCTCCCAGTCGAAAGGCCCTGGGTTCGAACCCCCTTGTCCGACGCCTCACATTTAAGGAATCCCAGCACAATATGGCCTAATCTCTACTCTGTGTATCGGCTAACTGTGAAAAAATGATTAAACAGTAGTAGTGCTGGTAATGGTTGGATTAGTGGTGTATCAAGCTGCCGTCTGCCCGTGCATGACACTCTCTACGCCAATATTCAGGTGTCCCTGGACACTCTGTGATCCCAGCCCTGGACACAGGGCTCATAAACAGGGGAAGCTTTGTTAAGTGCTGCAGTAAATTGCCTGGAAGGGAATCTCATCAAAGCCAATTTGCCTCAGTGGGAAGCAAGGAGCACATATTGGAATGTCAGCAATTCCAGTGTCAGTGTGATTTAGAGTGGCTGTATTAGCGCTTGTCACTTTCTTGTTTTCGAAATGACTCCCGTCTCGCTGGGGTTCCGGTAATTGACTGTCTGTCGCGTTCCAGCCCGGATGTACTCTGACGTTGTAATCCTTCCGGATATAACCAGGATCCTGTTGCCATCTGTACCCTAATATCATAGACAGCTTTAAGTAAACAAGTAAAATACCAACATGATCCTAAGATTATCTCCTGTCTCTTTTCTTTTCTTCCTCTTCTATTCTCCTTACATGTGTTTCTATCTGTTCTTCCATCTTTAATCTTGTCATCCGTTTCCCTCCTCTATCTCTCTTATCACCTTCTCCTCTCTCTGCTCATCTCCCACTCCTCAATGTCTCAACTCCCTCTTATCTTCTCTTCCCTCCTCTCCATTTCCTTTCCTAAACCCCTCTTCCCCCTGTCCCCTCTTTTCCTCCCCTCTCCTCTCCTCCTCTAATCTTCCCATCCTCTCCCTCCGCCTCCCTCCTCTCCCCCTCCTCCCTCTCTCCACTCCCCTCTCCTCTCATCCCCTTCCCCTTCTCCTCTTCTCCCTCTCCCCTCTCCTCTCCCTCCCTCTCTCCTCTTCCCTCTCCTCTCACCTCCCCTCCCCTCCCCCCCTCCTCCATCTCCCCTCTCATCCCCTCTCCTCCCCCTCTCTCCTCCTCTCTCCATCCCTTTCCTCCTCCTGTCCACTAGGTGCGGTAGCGAGCACAGAGGTGAAGATGCGCCTGCAGGAGTTTGTCCTGAACAAGAAGAAGGCGTTGGCCCACAGGAGCCTGAACCACTGCCTGCCCAGCGACCCACGCTACTGGTATGGGTGAGTCTCTCTCTTTCCCTCCCTCCCTGTCAGTTACGGCTTTGTATGTGTTGAAGGGTTACTTTGGTTTTCTGTCTGTCTGTCTGTCTGTCTCTCACTTTTCTTTTGAAAATATATCTCTATCTCTATGTCACTCTATGTGTGTTCCCTAATCAGACCAGAATGTGAAGTGGTAGAACTTTATCATTACCCTTCATGGGAAACAAATAAAAAGGGGGATTTATCCTTCCATGTATTCTACTCTCTCTCTCTCTCTCTTCCCCCCCCCCCCCCATGTCTCTGTCGTGCTCTGCTGTGCTTTGCTCAGCGTGGTCTCATCCAGAGAACGAGTGCAGTGTTGGCTTTTCCTCAAGTCACACATTAGCAGTCTCTTCTTTTTCTTAATCTCGACTGTCCATTCTTTCACTTCTCCTCCTCCCCTCCCCTCTCTCCCGTCCCCCCTTTCTTCAGCTGTCCTTCATACATTCATTCATTTGTTAATGCAGACGGACGGAACTCCGCTGCTTCAAAGTCAAAGCTGAAGATCAGAGTAGCAGCACAAGAAGAGAATGAGAATATCAGTTGCGCTATTTTTTCCGATGCCTCTGTGTTCCGCTGCCTCTTTGAAAGCTCCATCTCCCCTCTCTGTCAACTCCTCTTGTCATGTGGGGCTGGCTGTTCACACCTAAGCAGGACTTCTTCCATTAGCGTTGACTGTGTTCTCCGAAAGAAATTCCTGGTTTCAGGGGCATTTCTTCCCTTGATGTCGGCTCCCCGAATGTCCACTGATGGTGCAGTTAAAGTGTTCTCTGCTGGTCCTATTGAAGAGAAAGTCCTGGAGTGGACGAGGGAATAGAATATCTAGACTTCTATTAAGTTGTTTAGGTTTGGAGTGGTAGATGAACCAAAGCCAGCTTATCCCGTCGATCAGACTGGGGGCGTTCTGCTACCTGCAAAGAGCGAGGCCGGCACTGCTATTTTTGTTAGGGCCTACGGTTTAAAAGAAATAGCAGCCTGCTGTGTCTTTTGTATATTTTAACTAGGCAACCGCCGAATCACTGTTCTTATCCTTACCGCTATTTAAACATTCATCATCTATCTAAACATTGTTTAACTAAATGTATAAGCATATAGCCCCGGGATGCAGCAGCAGCCAGCACTAGTTTCTAGTTTCTCCTTCCTCCATGTTATTAACACTGGTTGCGTCCCCATCACAGAAGGCCCGCCTCCCAATTAATCTGATTTGACAAAAGAAGAAAAAAGAAAATTGCTAAAATGAAAAACTTTTCTGCTCTGAGTTAAATGTTATTACGACTCCTAGCTTTCAGGGCGTGCCGCAAAAAAACGCGCAGTGCATAGAGTGGAGAAAAGGGGAGGCACTCCACAATGCAAAAGACGCGATGAAAACATTTCACTTCAAAACAGTTCCAAAAAGCTGCCCCCAGCTGCTGAGACGCGCTCTCTCTGATCGGGGCCTTTATTCTGGTTTGAGTCACGGTAGACTCCTCCCCCTGGGACCGTCTCATCCTGGAATGGAACTCGGAGCTTTAGAAGACTCCGCCAACTTGGAGAGGTCCAAATGTGCCCGCACAGTGTTCCAACACACAGGTAGCATGCGACCGCAACACCCAACTGTAGAATGTTGGCTGGAGTGAAGAACAAGAATAGTCTACCGGCAAGCGCCAACAACAACCACCCACGGCTACGGCACCTGGCCCCAGGAGTGTTGTTTAGGCTTTGTCGGAGCAGTGTCTAAGCAGTGTGACGTGGGAGGGTTCTAAAGTGGGAGGAGTCTGAACAAGAAAATCAAAATTCAATTACATAAGACGTATCAGGGGTTAGAACTCTAGGAGAGGGGTCCATTGTGGGAGGTGCCATTGTGTATGGAGTGCTTAGAACCTTAATGTTATTCTACCAAAACCAGGCAACGGCTTCACCGAAACCACATTGTAATGGGCCTTTAGACTGCGCTGATTTTGGTTGTACTTCTTCTTCTGCAACAGGAAAACTCAGCACAGCTCTCTGGACCAGAGCTCGCCGCCGCAGACCGCCCTGTCGGCCTACAACCACTCGATGCTGGGGATGTATGACTCGCGGGACGACTTCCCCCTGCGCAAGACAGGTGACCTCACTCACCATGGCAACCGCTTTACTTTCATTACCTCAGGGCCCGGGTTGTTAAATGTATTTTAACACCGGGGTTGGGACTCAAGCGGTGATTACTCAGGGTGGGGGGGCTTTAAGGGGTTTAAATGGCCGCCTGGGATATCCTGGAAAAAACTTTTTTATTTTAATTCTTGAAACATTCCCACAAGGGCTTTTAATTGGAATTTGGTGAAAATGGCCACAATACCAGCGTACCTCAAATAGAGCGTTCAGTCCATTCTGTTTAATATCTATGTTTCCTTTCTTGCTGCATAAAAAGCAATTATTGGTTAGATTTGTCCAACAGCCCCATAACATCACTGAGGAACTCTTGACTGTCTTACAGTGGAACGTTGTACATTTCAGCGCCATGTCTACGTGGAGACGGGGTTTGCTGCTCCGTTTGACTACACACACCATCCCTGAACACGTTGTAAATGGGACCATTAGATGTGATTCCATGTTCATTTGTCTGGATAAGCAGCCGGTGTAGCCTGAGAGTTTGCATGCAGAGCTAAAAGCCTTGTGCTCGATGCGTTTTGTGGAGCGGGGAGATTAGGAGGATTGCTGGTGAGATTTGCATACACATTGATTTGGTCACGACGGACGCACACACGCGCACAGACATACACACAGTCAGACACACACACAGACACACACACGGGCGTAGACTCCTGCATACTTGTAAAACTCGTCTCGCACGTACACACACACGCACCGAGTCCTACACGAATGTGACCACACACATATTAAAATCCAAAGTCACATAATACTGCTCAACACACACACACACACACACACACACTCCTGGGGATGGGATTTGAAAGCGATGATGATGATGATGTTGATTGGTGCCGGCAGGGGGGGGGGGCACGCACAGCGAGCCACGCGTAATCAAGTTAGAGATCAGGATCCGTTAGTTGGGTAGGCCGGTGGTCTCGCAGCGTGGCGGTTACTGCGGCGACCGTTGTCGTCACGGGTGACGTGGCTCTCATTGGTGACCCGCTGCGTGGGTCCCCGTGTCGTACGTGGATCCATGGGGTTAATCGTCCTCTTGTGTGGACCGCCGGGCGCTGGCGGCACTCCAACGCAGTTTCCTTGTCTCGCTCAAAGAGGCTTTGTGATGGCGGAGCACAGAGGGACACTTTAATACCGACACAGGAAGTGGATGGAGCCCACATGACGTACACCGCCACGCTCTCTCCGTCTGACTGTATGTCTGTCACGCACGCCCGCCTGCACAGGCACGCACACACAGGCACGCATGTACATACACTCCAGCGTTCACTCAGTCACTCGCCCACTCACTTACACACACTCCCACACATTCACATTTAAAGTACATTTGTTCTCTCTATCGCGGCCTCTCTTGGTCTCTCACACACACACACACAGATTCACACACTCACACTTGCAGAAAGGGATAGACATTTTCAATTGTTCTTTCCTTATCTTTAATTCATCGCGGCGTTTCTCTCACCCGTCCATAAAGATTATGTTTCAGATGAATATAGGCATCTATTACATCCCAATTGACTGCTTACAGTTTAGCTTGAAGTCACTCTACGATCGCTCATTTTCCTCTCCTTCTATTTCTGTGAATAACAGAGGCAAATCAAGAGATGCAAGTCCAGACGTTATATTGGTCTGATCAAATGCTATATGTAAATGCAATCCATAATTATCATCGCCTAAAGCATTCTTCTACATTTCAATGTTGAGTACAGTCACATTAATCATAAATGAGTTCAACTCTGTGTCCCGACCTCTTTCCGTTGGCCTCTTTTTAATAGAACAACCAAGCACAGAGACTCTTCTCCTCAAGTATGGTCTGTCCAGAAATCCATCCATCTGCTTTCGTCAAGTACTGTCTGTGTGTTTGTGTTAGATTATCATCTGTTATTCTGTACGGTGTGGTTAGGGCCATAGCCAGGGATTTAGAAGTAGTGCGGTGCGGGGTCTGTGTCTGACACCAGCAGATGTCCTACACGGCGGACACACAGGGGAGCAGGTCTAAACTGAATTAAGGACAGACTCATCTGGGTTTGCCTCATGGCTGGCTGCGTCTATGGGAGTGGTGCTTGTTTTTGGTTATTATCGGTTGTACTGTCTGGTGTGTCGGTCCATAAAGTCACATAAAAGATTCATCCGGACATGACGTTTCTGGGAAGCCAAGGCTTGCTTTCGATGAGCTTCAACAAACTACTCTATTGATTCCCATGAATCTCTCTTCTCCCTCCCTCTCTCCCTCCCTCCCCCTCTCATGCTCCCCTTCACTCCCTCTCTCTCTCTCTCTCTCTCTCTTTGTATGTCTCTTGACCGCTGCACATCCATCAGAGGGTGCGAGCAGCTGATCGATGTGTTTTAGATTGGACGAAACACTTCCTGAACGTCCTCACTCTGAAATATTAAGCGGCTCTTTAGTGGCCCTAATCAGGACCGAGTACGCTAGCTAATTGCTAGCGGTTGGCTATTGTGGATAGCAAGCGTACGGATGGACACAACACGCTGGGTCATGGAATAAGATTGAGAGAGAGACGGAGCGAGGGAGGGGGAGCTATTGATAGACATGTACAGACGGATGGAGAGAGAGAGAGAGAGAGAGAGAGAGAACTCCCTGTACCAACAAATAATTACGGTTTAAGTTCTAAACCGGCAGAGCGGAATTGAACTGCCATCAGTGAGCAGTTCTTTGGGTTCTGAGTGGTAGACACAGCTACAGCTGGGGCCTGTTGATGTAGGCCAGGGTATGCTGGGTGATTATAACCGACGTACAGAACCAGGACTCACAGGTCGTAGTGGGATGGGGCGCACCTGCTGCGCTTCTTGGGAGGAGAGTAAGCAGAGAGAGAGGGGATGGGGGGTGAGAGACAGAGAGAGAGATTAGGGAGGAAGGAAAGTGAGGGATAAACGGGCGAGAATGGGAGAGAGAGAGGGTTAAAGAGGTGGGGAGACTGAGAGATGCTTCAGAGGAGAGAGTGGGGGGGGAGAGGTTTGGAAGAGGGAGGGCAGTGGAGCGTGAAGAGAGCGAGAGGAGGTGTGGACGGAGAGGAGAGCGGCAGGGCAGAGGTAGAAGTGGTAAATTGGATAGACGGTAGGAGGGTGGAGGTGAGAGAAGGAGAGAGCTAAACTAAAACGACCAGTGTCAGCAAAACACCGGCCTGTGGCCTCCACTGTGTGTGTGTGTGTGTGTGTGTGTGTGTGTGTGTGTGTGTGTGTGTGTGTGTGTGTGTGTGTGTGTGTGTGTGTGTGTGTGTGTGTGTGTCAGCATGCACACCGGCTTGTCATTTCTCTGCCTGGATACAGTTAACACCTGTCAAAGTCACAGTCCAAGGTGAACAGCCCTGTGGCTAAAACACACACACACACACACGCTCTGATTTATTTAGCAAATAAACTATGATCCCTTGGCCTTGGGAACAATATATAGAGCTAAATGTCCGTCCCCTACGCCCACTTCATATGGTTGATATCAGGGGTTGATGACTTATCAGTCAACACTCTCAAGCATACAGGAGTGGGTTTAGCGCAGTCTAACCACTTCCAAGCCACCATTAAGATTATACTTTTCTAATCCCGGAATGGAAATGCTGTGTAACAACAGCAGCAAGTACAGGACAGTAGAAATACATTAAAAAAATTGAATATATAATATGTACACGAGAAGTAAACGGTAGCGTGTTGCTAGAGTGCATGAAGCCAGGCGTGGCATTCGCCTGATTAGCATTCATTGGTACGTGAGGCTAGCTGAGTTTTTGGGCTGTGGACAAATATTTTCCTCCACCACCGGGGCGGCTAATGAGGTTAGCGTGAGCCGCACTCCGACCTGAGCATGTGAATCCAGTGTTGGGGTCACGCGCAGTTCATCCCGAGCTAGCTAGCAAGGACCAAGTGGCTGAAACCGGAAACATGTGAGCGGTGAGAGAATAAGAGCTGTTTGTGTCTGCATTCTCAATGGCGGGTGGGGTGGGGGCTGTGGTCCTCTGCCTGACCTGAGGAGGTTCCCAGAGCATGGCCCTCCTAATCTCCTTCTCCTCGTCCTCCTCTCTTTCACCCCACCCCTCCTTTTCTCTTTTCCCCTCTCCTCCACATCTTTCTCCTCCTCCTCTTCCCCATCCTCCTCATCTTTCTCCTCCTCTACTTCCCCCTCCTTGTCATTCTTTCTCCTCTCGCTCTCCTCCTCATCATTCTCCTCTGACCTCCTCCAGAGCTCTGCTACCCAACTCTCTGCTCCCCCCCCCCTCTCCCCTCCTCTCTCCACCGTCCAACGTTCCCCCTCTTCCTCCTCCCCTGCCCTCCCTGCCACCTCTATTCTTGGACATCGATAACAGACTTGTTTGTTTGTACCCCAACACCAACACAGTATAGACTGCAACACAAACACACACAGAACAGGCACACAAATGTATTTTCTAATTGCGGCTTCGTTATTGGACTGCGGTGGTGGCGGTGTCATTAACCCGCAGGTCGTCCAATCGCAGCTGCCAGCTGGCAGGGACCGGGTGACATGATCACAGATACATGGTCGGGCCCCCTCGGCGTCCACCCCAGCACAAGGAGCAGTGTCACGCGAGAGAACACACTTTTCAACACGTTGATTGGTTTTAATCAGGTGCATGTGTCGGCTAGAGGGCGGGCGGGGGGCTTGTTTGTCTGATGTGCATTGCAGCGTTTTGTGAGTTTGGGAGAACATAATGTATCGGAAGACATAATGAGGACAAAATGTATTGGAGTACTTAATCAGGGCATGTTGTATTGGAGGACATAATGAGGACAAAATGTATTGGAGGACTTAATGGGGACATAATGTATCGGAGGAATTAATCAGGACAAAATGTATCAGAAGACTTAATGTGGATGAAATGTATTGTAAGACATAATAAGGACAGAATGTTTATCAGGACATAATGTATTGGAGGACATAATGTGGACATAATATATTGGAGGACATAATGAGGACATAATAATAACATTTGATCTTCGCTAAGGAATACATTTTACAGTAAACCTCTGACTGGTGCATTCTGGGTAGCTTCCTTATCCTGTAAGCCAAGCCGACTCTATGTTTATATAGCAGCATTAAATTGTATATTATAGTCTGAGAAATTATTTGGTATATTATATGTATTCTAGGTCTCCTTGTGTTCCTCAGCGTTTTAGCCCAACACGAAGCTGAAGTGTACATATACATGCGTTTATATAATTATTGATATATTTTATATTAATTTTATTTATATCACCTCATTAGCGTCGGTGCCCAACCTGAAGCTGTGGTCTATATATATATATATATATATAGATATACATATATATATATTTGTATTTATATATTTTACATTAATCGATATTTTTTCTAAATGATCTCTCTCTCCTCCTCAGCGTCGGAGCCCAACCTGAAGCTGTGGTCTATATATATATATATATATATATATATATATATATATATATATATATATATATATATATATATATATATATATATATATACATATATATATATATTTGTATTTATATATTTTACATGAATCAATATTTTTTCTAAATGATCTCTCTCTCCTCCTCAGCGTCGGAGCCCAACCTGAAGCTGCGGTCTATATATATATATATACATATATATATAATTGTATTTATATATTTTACATTAATCGATATTTTTTCTAAATGATCTCTCTCTCCTCCTCAGCGTCGGAGCCCAACCTGAAGCTGCGGTCCCGGTTGAAGCAGAAAGTGACGGAGAGGCGCAGCAGCCCTCTGCTCCGCAGGAAGGACGGCGCCATCACCACCGCCAAGAAGCGCTCCCTGGACATGGCCGGTGAGATGGGGCACCTTACCTGAGGTTTATTTAAGAGATGAGGCGGACAACTGATGATCTGAGCTTCCTTGAGTGGCTGCTAAACCTGTCCACCTAGTTAGGATGTTTCCTGACTAGGACAGTCCTACAGTGCAATGTAGAGAAACAGTTTAAAAGATCTCTCTTCTTCTCCGGTAGCATCTGTTTGTAACAGATCATTCTCTTCTTCTCCTTTAAAGAAACGAGTAACCGATCTTTCTTCTTCTCTTATAGTATCTGTTTCTAACAGGTCATTCTCTTCTCCTCCTAGAGTCTGTGTGTAACAGATCATTTTCTTCTTCTCCTCTAGAATCAGCGTGTAACAGATCATTCTCTTCTTCTCCTCTAGAATCAGCGTGTAACAGCGCCCCTGGATCCGGACCTTCCTCCCCCAACAACAGCTCCAGTAACATCCCCCACGAGAACGGACTGCCCATTTCTAGCAGCCCGTGTGAGGTAACCACCAACACAACTCTGTGTGTGTGTGTGTGTGTGTGTGTGTGTGTTATGTGTGTGTGTGTGTGTGTGTGTGTGTGTGCATTCATAATATATAAATGAAACGTATATTTGAATAGCACTTTTCCATTAAAACAGTTTCAAAGAAGATACAAGTTGCTTGAAAAGTGGTTTACAAAACCGCATTGCAATCATAATAAAACCGTCTACTAAAAAAAACACAAAATGTTATTGTTCATGGATAGGGTGGAAAGAAAAAACGGTAGTGCAACTGACGAACATGACCTGATTGATGAAGGGAGATGTTTGTGTGCTCTTGTGTTAATGTGTGCCGACCACGAGTGGAGCATAGGCCACACTATAGAGGAGTCTGCCTATTGAACAGTGTATTGATGTCCTTGTATTGACTGGAGGTGGAACATACTTCAGTCTTCCCCGCTCGTGTCCTCTGAAATCGAACCGACTTGCTAACCCTCCTCTTCGAACCGTGTTTGTGTCTGTGTGTGTCTGTCTATGTGTGTGTGTGTGTGTGTGTGTGTGTGTCTGGGCATAATAGCACGATATATCGAACAGTGGTCTCGCCAAACCTTCTATACACACGTCTTACTCTTAAGTGCGTGGAGATTGATGGAGGGGCACATCACTCACTAAAGAGGTGTATCCTCATCTGCGCTCTCTGTTTGACTCCCAGGTATCCCTGCTCCAGAGGCTGGCGGCCAGAGATGGCTCTGTGAGCCAGCTGTCTCTGTACACCTCCCCCTCACTGCCCAACATCACCCTGGGCCTGCCAGCCACCAGCCCGGCCAGCAGCGTGAGTTCATCATCCACAACGCTATCGATGCCCGTGCTGTCAGTCAGTGGGGCTACATGATGCTAGATATTCAAATTTGTGATGGTATCAGACACTGTTTGGATTTTGAAAATGCATGTAAACATCTTAGTCCGACCGACATCGGACCAAAATCGGACCATAACGGACATCTCATAATCGGAAAAGAACACCTAGATAAGTTGTTCATAGCCTGCAAACTAACTGCATGTATACCAAGCCATCGTATCGTAATTGGATTTCACGTTCTGCACACCCTTGAGAATTTCCGCTGGAAGGAGACAACATAATAACTAGCAGTGTTGTTGCCGGAACGACACATGGCTTCGACAAAATCAACAACTCACATCTGGACGGACGCAGACGTCCGGTTCATGCTTAACTGAGTGCATGTGAATTAAACAATAAGTTGAATGTCGTCAGATAGTTTGTTGTTGCTGTGAGGTATAGGTCAACCAGAAGTGGCTCTATAACTACTTGTTCAAAGGGGCACAGTGCCACATAGCGCAGCGGAATAAGCCGTGCTCCGGCCATTTATCCGATTTCTCTGTTCGGCATATATACTCAGACAAGTGACCGCTGTCTGTTCGCGTGGCAAGTCGGTACATGGCTTAATCCTATCAAGCTATCCCATGTAAACACACTGCCTGCTTCAGCAGGGGGGTTCTCAACATGTGGCACGAAAGCATTTATTGGGGCCCTGGAATTTCTCTTTCAAGGGTCGCCCGATACATTTTATGACCTCAAAATTTTATTACATTTTATGACCTTCTCAAAAATATTTGAGATTGGGGGTTGACAAGTGATATGTCCATGTACGATAAAGAGTGGTACATTGCAGCGAAGTACATTATTTTTTCACATTTCACAGGAAAAGGTTTTTTTTTAAATTATTTTATGAAATGTCTAAAGGTGTTGAGAAGAGTGGGTTTGCTCTTTAATATTGTAGACATCTGTCCATGCGTTGCTAATCCTGTCCCTGTTCCATTCCCAGTTACTGTCAGTCCGTCAGGACGGAGAGAGCCGGCTGGCGTTGCAAGGGTTACAGCACGGGATCCCGTTGTCTCCGCCGTTCCGGCCCGGCACTCACATGCCGGCCTACCTGGAAGGGGCTGGGGTGCCTGGCGTCTCCCACAACCCCCTCCTCCAACACATGGTCCTACTGGAGCAGGCCCACAACCCACTAGGTCAGTACATTCACCGTCTGTTCCACTAGTCTGTTTCAACTAGCCTCTTACATGACTAGCCTGATTAAAGTAGCATCTGTAGCATTAACATCCGTTTACCTAGACTGGTATAGAAACCTCTGTTAGACTAGCACCTGTTAAGCGAACCTGTTTCAGTAGCATCTGTTCCATTGGCATTTTAGTAACTAGTCTTTACAGTCGTTACATTAACTTCTGTTACAATAGCTTAAGTTACACTAGCTCATTTTACGTTAGCCTCCAATAGCTCCTATTTCATTAGCCTCTGTTACATTAGCCTTTGTTAAACAAGCCTCTGTTGCATAAGCTTAACCTTTGTGCTACAAACTCGTAGTTTATGTAGCAGGTTATGGGTAAACGTAGCGTTTTCCCTTTCCAATGTTAGTCAAGCGAAAGTAATTATACTCATACTTATACTGAGAACCTTATTAACAACCACATGCCATTGATTATAGTACAGCAAATCCATTTGATTCTAAACAATGAGCTTCCTGCGATAGTTTTGCATGATATAAATGATTAAGAAACATCAAAGATTCGATTGAGGCTTAAGTGAATTTGTTTTGTCAAACTCAAGTTTGTGTGAGGAGTTTTGACTCGAGTGTGTGAACTCTCTTTGTTTTTAAAATACATTTTCTGGTCGTCTTTGGCCTGTGCGTCATCGTTACACAACCGGCAGCCTCTCCTGTCATCTGCTGGGCTAGCCATCTGGCCGACCTGCCCGCCCCGACCACCCAACCCGTCAGAGCACCCAGACACACTGTCACCTCGGGCTGGATGTCCCCTCACACAACACACCACAATAAGACAACCTTTTGTGGAGCGATATTTTCAGGGCAAATTATAGTTCCTCTCACAATTGTATTCGTACTCGAACCAACGAACCAACGCAGGGAAAACAAATCTACCGGCCAGAGCAAAGGGGAGAAAGAGCGTCACTTAGCCTACCATCTGATTGGCTGCGCTTTTTTAACAATGCAAGGCTGCCCGCGTCCATATTTGGAAATCAATAGCTGACCAGCCGAGGTCAGACTGATATTCATTGCCGAACGCACACTTGAATATCCGGATGGTCTCCCGAGGCGAGAGCAGCTCTACTCCAATTGAGAGTGTATGCTCCGCCAAATTACAACTGATAGTAAACAGCACTTTTCCTCACCTTTTCCTGTAAACAGTCACCACCTCCGGCTGCTTATTAACACCCCTGTGTCTGGCACCCCTTCCCATCCCCATCCCCCAGGACTCCCCCTGCCCTCGCCCTCCGTGTCCAAGCTGGCACGGGGCCACCGGCCCCTGGGACGCACCCAGTCGGCCCCCCTGCCCCAGCAGCAGCCCGGGCCAGCCCAGGCTCTGCAGCAGCTGGTGGTCCAGCAGCAGCACCAGCAGTTCCTGGAGAAACACAAGCAGCAGTTCCAGCAGCAACACATCATCAACAAGGTGGGCTAGGGTGGCTGTGGGTGGATGGCTGGGGCTGTGTGTGCGTGCGTATGCTTGTGCGTGGGTCCTTAGGTGTGCGTGTGTGTGGGAGAGTCTTCGTTTATCTGTGTGTAGGTTGGAGGGACAAGGCTGTGAGAACGTGTATGTATGGGCGAGTGGGTTGAAATAATTGTATATTTGACTGTGCGTGCGTACAAACATAGCGCGACAGAGAGAGAGAGAGAGAGAGAGAGAGAGAATCCACTTTGTCTATTTCTGAGAAACCTGTGTGTGTGTGTGTGTCTGTGCGTGCGTGGCTGTGTGTTCCTTGTCGCCTCGGCAACGACACAGTGGAGGAAGCTGACTCCTTATATGGCCACACAGGAAGCATGACGGTGTGTATGTGTGCCGGAGTGTTGGATCATTAGGGACGATGCGCAGCAATACACGATAATTGACAAGCGGGGGAATATATAGTGTGCATGGCGTCACTGGGCTTCAGGAGCGTGCACGTATCCGGTGACATTTCATCTGGATTAGACTCAGTTAGTGTCATAGTGGATTGTGAGGATATTTCACCACTCAAGTAGTTTTTTGTCCAAAGCTTAAGCCTCAAAATTATTTCAGAATCACTTCTGTTAAACCCCTGAAAAAGCACATCTTAGGTTATATTTTATGGTTATTGTTTTTTCTTGTTATGCGTTTGGAGTTCAGATTATTTATAAACATACATAAACAGCGTCTTTGATGTTATCCAATGCTAGTCAATAACAATAGCCGGGGGCAATGAGTTTAAGTGCAGAACAACGTTTTATTTTGCTTCAAATGTTAACGTCCCTGGGAATGAGGGAGTTCTTGTCAACTGTCTTTATGGCCTTCATTATGGCGCTGATGTCTTTCAAAAATCCAAAAGGGTTTTATCGCCCAGAGAGCTTTAACATATTACTTCAACTTAAGTAATTTGTTGTGGTGTACAAAATATGGAAATGCAGGAAATCAACATTGCAGGATATAATAAAAAAAAAAAAGATAAAAGGTCAAAAATACAGTTTCCTATGGGTTCGCTAACGGCCATCATGTGTGGCGGTACAGAAAGGTCCAGTGTATAAAAGCACAGCGGTGGGCGCGGGATGGCGTGTCATTCTCTATGAGATTACACTGGAGCTGGTCTGGATAATCTGGAATAATCCCCTGAACATCTCTGGTTATGACCTAATGCTCCCGGGCTTTAGCCCTACATCTGCATGCTAGACCTCAGATCCTTGGTAACAACACAAACAACTAAATATGTCAAATGTCTACACGATATGCACTACAATTTAGGTAGTTACATGTGTTGTAACTACATGTGTGTGTCTATGTGTGTGTCCGATGTGTGTGTCTATCTTTAGATTGAGTTCTACGCTATCTTCTACTGGTCGATTATATGCTGTTTGTTTGGAGAGGGACAGAAAAAGGCCAAAGGCCACCAGCCTTGAAAGTGTGTTCGTAAGCCCGTTGGATTTCGGTGTAAAGGCTATTTTAGTGTCGGATGTGCTGTACCAAACGGGATTTCTGTGAATTCTGTGAAAGTCCTTAACCGAGGCAAGGGTAATCCAAGAACTATAAGAACACAAAACACATATTGGTGGTAATGCAGAAAAGAAAACAAGATATAGAATTAAATTTGAAGTATGAGGTGCATGCGCTTGTGCTGTTATAATTGATGTTTTCATGGTTGAGTTCATTTTGGCCACACAGTCCAACTTGCATATAGTATCACATATTTTCAACATATAATGCAATTATTTATATATGGGGTTAGTTGTTGTTATTTAGAGGTAACCACAGTTACCAGTAAATATGAAGCCTCTGTTTTGGCTTCTTGGTCATTTCCAGAGTGTTAAGGACTTGCTGGCATCCGAAGGAGAAGCGCGATCAAACTGCCTGACTTCAGTTCTGACCCTGGGTGCCAGCGAGGTTAGGAAAACGGACTGGGGCTGTGTTATACTGTGCCAACGTTGTGGGAACCAGCGATCATAAATCTGAAGAGAAGGCTTGTATGGTCCTGTTTTTATAATCCCAAGATCATTTTTAAGCAGCAGTGGAAAGGTGCAGTTAAAGTGAAACGTTAGTGTTCCCCTTACACTTTAAAACGTCCTCCTTTCCATTTGGAAAACGGCCTTCGAAGTGTGTGTGTGTGTGTGTGTGTATGTGTGTGCGTGTGCGTGTGTGTGTGTCTGAAAAGCTTTAACAATAAGAAGACAGTGACAAGCACTAGAAACGGAATATGTTTGTTTACACTGCAGTGCTGTCTGTCTGTCTCTCTCTCTCTCTCTCTCTCTCTCTCTCTCTCTCTCTAACCACCAAAACAGATACGTCTTGAGTGTCTCTCTCCCTCTCTTCCCACGCTTCATGTCCCAGAAAGTATTTCCTCTGTGAGAAAAGGAGAGATGGACAGAGCAGAAAGGAAGAAAAGCAAATGAGAGAAAGGGAGAGAAAGAGGTGGAGGGCGGGGAGGGAGGGTTTGTTTGAAGAAGGACAGGAATGAGGCGAGAGTCTGCTCTCTGACGTCAATGCACGCTTCTCTGGGCCACCTGCCAGACAGCTCTGTGTGTGTCTGTGTGTGTGTGTGTTCGTGTGTGTGTTTTATGTGGATGTGTGTGTAAATGTCTCAGTGTGTGTGTGTGTGTGTGTGTTGGCATGTGTATTTTAGCGCGCCTGTGTGTGTTTGTGTCTCTCATTGCTAGTTTGTGTGCGTGTGTTTCTGTCAGTGTTTGAGGTGTGCGTATGTGTGAGCCCCATCTGCAAACAGCGGCCACTACATCGATGACCTTAGACACCAAGGTTGTGTGTGTGTGTGTGTGTGTGTGTGTGTTTCTCTCCGGTCATTGCCGTTGCGATAAAGACTACCCGCTGCCACAACAGAATTCCTGTAATAAGCCTCCCTCCCCCCTACACACACACACACACACACACACACACACACACACACACACACACACACACACACACACCCCTCTCCTCACTGCTGGTATCTCAGGAAATATCTACCTTCATGTTTTAATTTTGCCTCTGCTCTTATCTTGATGTTTCATATCGTTCATATTTATTTTTGAAAGAGCTGGCCTGCTCTCATAAGAAGATATTTACTCTTGTTAGGAGGTCAAGTTTCCTTATTTGTGGTTAAAACAAAAGAATCCCAATGCTGTTTATTATGCCTGAAGGATTGCTTATGAAGTCAGGTTCACCAAACCCAAATGGATGAGGGGTGCTCCTGCTCTGGTCGGTTAGCTGCTACTAAATGTCTGTCTCAAGAAAAGTGCATGTGGTGCCACCACGTGCACTATAGCAAGCCCTCAAGGTTACCCCACAGACCAACCCACCATCCATAGGATACACACGTCTCTCCTCTGACCTCCTCTCCTCCTCCTCCTCCTCCAGATGATGACTAAGCCCAGCGAGCAGCCCTCCTCCTCCTCCTCCTCCTCCTCCTCCTCTTCCCGCCAGCACCAGAGCCATCCCGAGGAGACGGAGGAGGAGCTCCGGGAGCACCAGGGGCTCTCCTCCGTCTCGCCCGCCAGCTCCTCCTCCTCGCCCCCGACCAACCACCACCCCGGCAGCACCTCCTCCCTGGGCCCGGGCCAGCAGGAGCAGCGGGGCCTGGTCGTCAAGCAGGAGCCCCTGGACACCCAGGAGCAGGAGGAGCGGGAGCTCCTCTTCAGACAGGTAGGGGGAGCGGGAGGTGGTGGCTGGGTGAGGGGTGACGGTTGGGACGGAGGCTGGGGGCGGGGGTGAACAGGGGGGAGTCGAGGAGGTGACGGCTGAGGAGATGGTGGGGTCGGGGTTTTTGAGGAGGCCGGGGGGAGGAGGAGTCATGAGGGTGGGGGG
The DNA here is from genome assembly GCF_949987615.1 of Pollachius pollachius. Classification (NCBI taxonomy): domain Eukaryota; kingdom Metazoa; phylum Chordata; class Actinopteri; order Gadiformes; family Gadidae; genus Pollachius; species Pollachius pollachius. Next base: position 37,041,546 of record NC_136936.1, read on the forward strand.
GGGGGGGGGAAGTAGCAGATGAGAAGGAGGTGGAAACGGGGTGTTGGAGGTGGGAGAGTAGGAGTGGAGTATGCCATGTGATTATGAGCAGAAAGAATTTGGATGAGAGAGATGAGAAGCAGAGCGAGGGGAAGTGGGAGAGGGGATCGGAGGGGAGGAAGAATGCAGAAGCAGGGGATAGGAATGCCTAAAAAAGGAGAACAAATGGGGAGAAGGTGGCGGAGATAGAGTGAGGTGGAGTACTGTGTTGCCAAATCATTTCCAGTTATGTATACCCTCCTTTGCTCCCAGATATAGAAAATATGAATGTGCCATCTGCTTGTAGCTTCCGCAGTAAATCATGCAATCATATCAACTTTCATTTCATTATCGTCATAGCGATGTCCCATCAAACCTCAAATCTACAACCGTTTAATCTCTGCTGTCATCTAATTTGTATTAAGCTCCGAATGGAGGACCAACATTGGCTGGACTCCATGTTTTTACTAATACTAGTCTCAATGTCTTCATGACATTCGCGTGTTGTGTGTGCGCATGTACAGATGCTGTCATGCTAGGCTAAAGCATTTACCACGGCCTGCTTCTCCCAAGCACGAGTGTGAGAATGCACTTATAGCCAAATGTGCCAGGGCAGTGGCAACAGATGGACTGACTGTAATACTACACAGCACCTTCTGTCCGCCTGTCTGTCTGTCTCCATCTCTGTCTGTCCGCCCGCATGCCTGCTTGCCTGCATGTCTGTCTGCCTCTCAATCTCGCTGTCCTTCTGTCTCCCTGCCATCGGTGATATAGAAGCTATTTTTAACTTACAAATACCCTGGGATGCAACTCCCAAAAACACACTGGACCATACGCTACATCTATCACGTTGGTCTCTTTCTCTCCATGCTCTCTTTATCATTCCTCCTCTCCCTCCTACTCCTTCTCTGCTGTTTTTCTGTGAATGGCCAAGGGCAGGTTAGCTGCACACACACACACACACACACACGCACACACACACACAGATATACACACGTATTGGCACACACAAACATGCATGACACACACACACACACACACACACACACACACACACACACCTGCAAACTACACACACATAGACAAGCATAGCCACACACCCACACACACACACACACACCTGCATCTGAAGACACATTTTTTCCTGCTTCCGTGACACTCTTGTGCAGTCCCACACACAATCAATGTCTCCGGTCTCTGCCTCTCCATCAGCTAATCGAGTCAGCTCGTCCTGGTTGCCGCAGTGCCAACACTAACAGCTGAGAGGCCCAAAACGTGCTACAGTCACTCCTCAGTAACTGTGTGTTAAGGAGGATTTGCATACATTACTCAAATGTGCTCACTTACATTTGAAAGGGGATTACTTTTGTGATCCCCGTCCAATCCCCTATTAAATCTTTCATGATTTTTCAAATTCAATGCGCAATAATTTGAGGTTTAAATGTCAACACACAGGAGATACAATTAATAAAGGGTCACGGGGAAAAAAGCTAATTTGATGCAAATGCAGAATGACTTTATTTTAAATAGCTGTCCTCTGTCCCTCTTTTGGTGGTGCTGCATGTCTCAAACCACTCCTGTCCTGAAGCCTCAACAGCTCGTGGGAGCTTTAGACTGAATATTCCTGACTTGCAGCCTAGTCTTCACACCAGAACAATCTCATTTGCATATGCCCTGTAGCCTGTTCAGCCTTGACTGCTATTTGATTTAAACCTCTGATAGCAGGGTTGCTAAGTAGAGTTTAACAAGATCTTGAATCTGCCTTGACTTAAGTTAATATTGTGTAATTTACTGTAAGAGAAATACATTTGATTTGCTTGAATGAATGTCTTTAGACATGCTTATCTATGACTCATTGTTATGTGTGAGTATACCACCATCTGGTGGCATAGAGAAGCCAATGCAAGCAATGTAACGTGTGTGTGTGCGCGTGTGCGTGTGCGCAACTGCCTGTGTGTGTGTGTACGCGCGTCTGCCTGTGTGTGTGTCTGTCTTTGTGTACGTCTGTCTGTACCAGCAGCAGGCTCTGCTGTTGGAGCAGCAGCGGATCCACCAGCTGAGGAACTACCAGGCCTCCATGGAGGCGGCTGGCCTCTCCATCAGCTTCGCCGGGCACCGCCCCTTGTCAAGGGCCCAATCATCACCCGCCTCCGCCTCCTTCCCATTGGTGGCCCAAGACCCGCCCTCCAAGCCACGCTTCACCACAGGTCGGTCAGGGACGAGCACCATCAATAGAAAGATCACAGCACACGTTTCTCATTCTTAATATTAGACTATTCATCCCATAGGGCAGTGCTTCTCAAATGGTGGGGTGCGCCCCGGGCACGAGCGGCGGGGTGGACTTTTCTTTTTTTCTTTTTCTTTTTATAAACATAATTCCAAGGGTCAGACGTTTTGGCAGAACTTGAGCTAATAAACTGAACTTGTAAATTGTTTTAAGTCGTTGCATGTGTTATCTCAGCTAATTGTATGAATCTATTTTGATAATAAGGGGATTATATGCAGAATGCTGGTGACATCAACTCATACAGTGGTTTTGTACAGATAAATAAATAAATATTAGCAGGTTCTCAATAGTATTTCAATTCGGGGGGGGGGGGGTGCGAAAAAAAATCTGTCTCCTAGCGGGGGAAAGACCATGCCATAGGGACATACAGGTGTTGTTGAGCAATTAAGCTGTTCAAGTAGTGATTCAAATGATGGATACAAATGTTGTTTCCAAAACTTCAGTAAAAACATACTTCAATATATTAATATTCCCAACCCCTCCTAGTTTAGCTACTCTGTACTCTATTTCATTATTATTATCGCATCAAGAATTACGCTTTCTTTTAAATCTGTAAAGCGGGACATTTTGGTAGCTGCTCCAATATGAATCCTAAGCCTTTATGTAGCCTCTCTCGTTCTTCACTGTGGACTAAAGCGCCAGGCAGTAGTAGAAGAAGGAGTTCCTTCATTGTGCTTCTGTGTCCGTCCCAGGTCTGGTGTACGACTCTCTGATGCAGAAGCACCAGTGCATCTGTGGTAACAGCACCAGCCACCCGGAGCACGCTGGCCGCATCCAAAGCATCTGGTCCAGGCTGCAGGAAAGAGGCCTGCGGGCGCACTGTGAGGTACGAGCACCCCGGTCAGACCCCCGGGGAATGGATCCCTGGGTCGTACCCCTTGGGGAGGCATCACTGGGTCAGTCTCTGGGTCAGTCCCTGGGTTAGTTCCTTCCATCGTCCAGCAGGGAAGGAGAGAAAGCGGGTGTTTGGTGGGGGGGAGATGAAAGCGGGAGACGCAGTGGGGGGATAGCTGGATGGCACTATGAAGGATGCAAAATCAGAATAATAAAAAAGTTAGATTGTTTTTGAGGTGCCTTTTGTGTCCACAGGGGGGCACTAGGTTGCCAGAAATCTGATTACAGATTTCTTGATAAAAAGAATCCTGCACAACTTCTGAGTCCAAGATGACCCTATTCTGAAATAAAGATTCTAGCCGGCTCCTGAACATTTTCTATCCTTATGGAGGGATCTGATCTGATGTTTTTCCAACTGCGTATCAGATGCCGTGGCTGTAAAAGCTCATTTTGATTGGGGTGTTTTCAGCTGATTGGAACCAAGCGCTGCCTCTTATCTGGGCAGTGCACGTGTACTTTGTTGTTGCTCGTGTTCCAGACCTGCATGTGAGCAGAACAAATAAGCTGGCTGATGGCTTTGAATGCTCGGGAACAAAGTAGATGACCTTTATAGTGTGTGTGTATGTCTGTGTGCGTGTGTTTGCATGCATGCATGTATGTTTGCATGTGTGGATTGAGATACGTACAACCTTGTCCCTCAAGCAGTCTGAGCATCTTTCTGGACATCTATCTCCTGACGCTCCTTCTCTTTCCTTAAGTCTCTCTCTGTTCATGTCCTCATGTATTTGTGGCATCTGGTAGGACGTGGTTGTAAGAAGCCTCCGTTCAGAAGGATTTAACACCATCTAATAGCAGTAAGGCCTTGAATTAGGACACCTGTGGTTCTTCTAGATAGATGGAGCGATGGGCCTGACTGTAATCAAACTTTAGTCTCTTTCCTTCTATTTTTTGTAAGCACGTGAAAAATAAATAGAAACGAATGCTTTGTGTGTGTGTGTGTTTGTGTCTGTGTGTGTGTGTGTGTGTGTGTGTGTCTGTGTGTGTGTGTGTGTGTGTGTGTGCAGTGTATCCGGGGGAGGAAGGCTAGTTTGGAGGAGCTCCAGACTGTCCACTCTGAAGCGCACGTCCTGCTGTACGGAACAAACCCTCTACGGCAGAAACTGGACTGTAAGACACACACACACACACACACACTATTGCCCACACATAAGCGCACACTATCTGTGCGCTTATGTGTATGTCTGCACGCACACATACACACACACAGACACAAACACACAAACGCTAATATACTCACACATATATGCATGAACAAAAATATCCTCAAAACCACACATGCACTATTCTGCACACAAAAATTCATGCATAGGCACACACCCAGAGACAGGCGAACTCCTTGCATACACAGAGCCAAACGCAGAGCATAGGGACACACAGATACATAAACACACACACACACATATAAACACAAATAAAACCAACATGAAGATGCAAATGGGAAACAAGCACACATAAAAGGACCCACACATGTACACACATTTTCCATGACATCATCCCATCAACTTGTTATTTACACACACACACACACACACACACACACACACACACACACACACACACACACACACACACTAAGAAACTTTGTTCCAAGATATTTTGAACCACCACCTACAAACATCCGCTTAGCTCATTCATTCATTCTGGCTGATCTGGCTGCTAGCCACGCTACAGGCTCCACTCATTATAGCATAGCTGTACTACATGTTAGCTAGCATGTTGTGTAAAGGTTTCAGATTCAGAAAACTTAATTGTACACCAACAGTGAGATAGAAAAGTGCTCTACATCACGGCTCACATCAAGAACCTAAGGACACAATAGTCGGTCCAGGGCGACGAGTTTAAGGGCAGAATAACATTGATCAACACCGAGCAATGGAGCAAAGGGCCAAGAGAGCGTATTTAAACTCTCTGCTTCACTTCCAGTGGAGATGTGACCTCTTGTTCTAGTGTTACTAGTGTGTTCACCAGCTGCTAGGGTGCAGGTGCAGCAGCCGCCACCGGGGGAAGCGATGAGTCCAGAGATGTCTAAACCATCTGTTGAACATCAACAAAGCAGAACGAGAGCTATATATATCCCTTAGAGATATGGACAGAGAAAACAGCCGCAGACTTGATCAGAAATACATACTGGCTCATCACGGCATATATTATTCTTGTTTTGTCGCCAATCAATAAAGAGAATAAAGAGAATTTAGAGTTTAAACAGGACTTTTCTGATAGACCATTATTGTATATTATATGGATGGCTGTTCTTGTATAATGATGATGACATTTGAGTTTCAGTTGAAATATAAATAATTGAATGCATCAAAAGATAGTTGGTATACAAACAACTGAACAGAGGCGTGTGCAGTCAATGGATGGAATTATCAAATCATTGCAGATTTCTGATTGAACTAATTAAGTTATGTGTCAAAATCATAATAAGATTTATAACATTTTAGTATAACTGGGATAAAAAGGATACAATGTGTGTTAACCTTATGTTGTGCACCCAAACCCTTTCGGGGTCATAGGTCATACCAGTAATCACACCCTGAGGCTCTACAAGACTGCCTCTTCAACACTGATATATTGAGCTTATTCTCTCTCTTTCTCCCTCTCTCTCTCTAACTGTTTGTCTTTATCTGTCACCCAGGTGCTGTGAACCCCATGTTTGTGCGACTGCCTTGTGGAGGAATCGGGGTAAGTTACTGTTCTAACCACTCTTGAAGATGAACTATTTATCATAAGACTATTTCATTTTAATAGCACAGCTATTTATTAATCTCACGAACGCCTGATATATAGGGGATGTTGGCAACGCCAATGACATTACCTCCATTAGCCTAGCTGCTGTTCACAATGCTGGAGGTTCAGTGTGTTAATGTTAGTGACATCAATCTGTTAAAAATAACCCTTTTCATATCCAACATAAGCAAGCTAGTTTCCCTTTCTCTTCTCTCTCCCTCCCTCGCACTCTGTTTCTTCCTCTCCCCTGTCAAAATAATGGTGCTATTTGTTCTCAACTAACACACACACTCACACACGCACACACACCCACGCGCGCACGCACACACACCAGAGGCAACAAAAGCTGCTGCTCTGCTTTCTGTGGAGCTGGTAATCATATCCAGATGTTTCCACTAAACAAGCTGTGTGTGTGTTACACTGTTTTATAACAAGTGTGTGTATGAGTGTGTGTGTGTGTGTGTGTGTGTGTGTGTTTTACAACAAGTGTGTATATGGGTGTACAGGTCAATGATGGAGGTGGGCAAACCTGTGTATACATATTCATACGCGTGTGTGCGTGTGTATGTATGTTTGCATGCATGTCTCTCACTTTATCTCCTACTCGTTCTATCGTTCTATCTCACTACCTCTGACTCTGTCTATCTATCTTCCTCTCTCTATGACTGGGTTGTGTGATGGTGTGTAGCCTAATTCCAACCAGCAGGTGAAGAGGAAAAGAATATTACCCTTTAATGTAATTTTATTCCCTTCGCTCTCTATCGCTCTCTCATCCCTCGTGCTAGCTCTTTCTCGCTCTCTCATCTCTCGTGCTAGCTCTCTATAGCTCTCTCTCTATCTCTCTCACTTGCTCTCCCCCTATTTCTGTCTGTCTGTCTCTATTGTCTGTCTGTCTATCTATCTACACTTTCCCCATTCTCTTTTCTCTCTCTGTTCTATATCTCCCTCTATTATCTCTCTTTTCTTCACTTTCTCTCTACCTCTCTCTCTCTCCCTGAGGGTTAGTGTGGTGGGAAACAGCAGGGCTATAGTTCTGCTCTTTATAATGGCCAATGGCTCTAAATTGTTGTTTTCCTGTCTTACACACACGCACATGGACACACACACACACACACACACACACACACACACACAGACACACACATATACACACACGTCCACAGTTGCAACAGACTCACACTCGATCACAAAAATGCACACTTGGAGACACTCACTTTCAAGAAAGCGAGCACACAAAGACACACAAACTCACACAGACGTGCACTTAGACATACACTCAAAGGCAAAAGAAAACATACAGACACACACACATACACACACATAAAGAGCATGCAGGCATACAAACAGGAGGAGGTGAAATTAGGCTGTCAGCTAGAGGAGAACCATCACTCTCTCATGCCAACACTTTCCCGCTCGTTTTAACAACACACACACAGACTTATGCATCGCCACACACCCCTTCCTTTTGCTTTTGAACACCTCTGTCTTTTGTCTTCAACATTGGAGGTCATAGAAGCATCTTTACATGTTCAACACAGCCCCACTTTCTAGCTAAAATAGTTAGAATAATTATAGTTAAAAGACTAGCTACACACATGGTAGTGAAATGGAAAACGTGGACAGGGTAACTGTTTCTGCAAGTGCACACATGCACTTATACGAATACGTAAACACACACGCACGCACACTTGTTATATCTCCAATCAGTCATCTGAGTGGCTTTGCTTATAATTATTCTATGTTGTGATCAATAATGGTGTGTGTGTGTGTGTGTGTGTGTGTGTGTGTGTGTGTGTGTGTGTGTGTGTGTGTGTGTGTGTGTGTGTGTGTGTGTGTGTGTGTGTGTGTGTGTGATTGGAGCCTACAACCAGGCATGCCTCAGCATTAATCAGACCTGACTGCTAAATAGCTGAGCTCTGTCTGAAGAACACACCCACACACACACAAACACACACACTTAAACAGAGCGAGTGGAGAGAGAGTGACACAGGTCAAGCTGACTTTCCCCTAACTAAAGCAAGGCCGAACATTCTATGCCGTTCTCTCGATGGCTCAACTCTTCAACTTTTCCTCTCCTCGTCCAACTTTAAATGCTTGATTCCGTATCCGTTTTTTTATGGTACCGTTTCAGCGTTTTTTTGCCAGGATTTTGCTCACATGGGACCATTGTTTAAACAGATTTTCTTTTCTCAAGCTGTTAAACCTTTTCAAAACTCTTGCAAGCTTCTATTTTAACATCTCTCTCTTCGGTTGTAAAATAATTCCCTCTCCAGAGAAGTATGGTAAAATAAACACTGAGAAGTATTTAGTCACTGTTAATGTTATTTACACTGCATCTTGTGTAACCCCAGTCAGCTCACTAGTCTTAGTTCCAAACACCGCTAAATCCATGCGCTTTTGAAGGCCATAATGCAATGATGTAAGGGTGTATTTGATGAAGTCCGTACGTATTTGCTGAGGTCAGGTTGTCAACTTTAATATTCTAGTTTCAAAGACACATACAAATCACAACAAAAGACAACAAACTTCCAAAAAATCTTTCTTTGGGAGTAAAACTACCATTACAATTATCCCTTCTCATAATGATCAAGCAGTGCTATGCTTCTTAAAATGTAGTTACATGAATGAAAAATACCCTGCTAATGTTTCCACTTGTGTGTGTATTTGTGCGTGCGTGCGCGCGTGTGTGTGTGTGTGTGTGTGTGTGTGTGCAGGTGGACAGTGACACCATTTGGAACGACGTGCACTCGTCGAGTGCGGCCCGCCTGGCGGTAGGCTCGGTGGTGGAGCTGGTGTTCAAGGTCGCATCCGGAGAGATCAAGGTGGGTCCCTGCTCCCCCCCCCCCAGGCCCCGCAGGCTGCGGAAGAGCCCTGATTAGTTCCTCCCAAACACCGCCCGCTGAGACACAGGATTTAACCAAGCTGTTGGCCCGGGTATTTCTGGAAGGGCTCACGTCTTGCTAAATATAAGCCTCACTCTGGATGCACAGAGGGAGAAGAGGATGAGAAAAACTGTTCTTTGTCTCTCTTGCTCTCGCGTTTTCTTTCTCTCTCTCGCTCTCTCTCTGGTTCTCTCTCTCGCTCGCACCCGCTCTCTCTCACTCTCTCTCTCCTTCTCTTCCTCTCCATTTTTCTCAATTTCTCTCTTGATCCCTCTCTCTCTCCTTCTCTCCCTCTCTCTCTCCATCTCTCCCTCTCTATTTTTCTCTCTCTCTCTATCTCTCTCTAATTTCAATCTCAAACAGAACCCCTGCCACTCCCAGCCTACCCCCAACCAATCTCCCCCCACCATCCCATAGCGTGTGTCTGCTCCCCTGCCTGCCAGCGTCTGGGTTCGCGTTTTGAACCCAGTGGGGTGTGCTGACACTTTCCTGCTAGCGGCTAGGCTTTATTAGCTTCACACCACAGCCACCTGCAATGCAGAGGAGGTAGCCTAGTGCTGACACACACACACACACCACAGGCTAATGATATACTTCGCCCATGGTTATCCGCTATGCCAACATCCACGCGCCGTTAAGCTATGAGCTCTGTCTAGCGACATTGCTTGTGCATATATAATTGGCTGCAGATTTTTTTCAGATTAAGTCAGTGAAAAGTTAATATTTGATTTAGAACAAATGGATATTGGCCTCAAAGAAAGAAAGAGATTAATTGTTTGCTGGACGTGCCTTGTCCTTCTATTAACCTTAGACACACACACACACACACACACACACACACACACACACACACACACACACACACACACACACACATACACACACACACAGAAACATTGCTGTTCAGTGACAGACCTCCACCTGCACCAGCGATATTACGAAGTACATCTCTCTGGAATTCCGTCAATCCCTCTGGGTCGTACACGTGCCTTTTTTCACTTTCTCAAATTCCTTTCATCCTTTACTTCCTGTGTCTGCTTTGTGTCCTTGTCCGTACATACACACACACACACACACACACACGTGCATATGCACGCACACACCAGCTGAGGTAGTTGCTTCCAGAATAATCTACAGCAGCTGACTCGATTAATTAAAGCTGCACTCACTCTGCATTGGCTCTCAAATCTATCCAGGGTCCCCAGTAATGTCTAGAACCCAAAAGAAACAGATGGTGTGTGTGTGTGTGTGCGCGCGGGGGGCAGTGTGTGTATGTGTGCGTGCTTGGAAGCAAGGTGCTTAGTTGTATCTCGTAAGAATCAAGTCATTTCTGAAGGACAAAGTTATGAAGACATCCGAGAAAGTTTGACCTCGTGCTTCTCACGTCGTCTGCTAGGGTGGATGAGAGCGTTCTGCGAGGTTGCCCTTTAGTTTTGATGCTTACGCTTTTTTTTGAAGTGAATGTGTTTCTCTTTGAGCCTAAAGCATTGAACATTTGATAGAATGATCCTACCCATAACCACCCTTATCCACCCTTAACCACCCTTATCTACTATCACACTCCACCTTGCTTCTGTTCTCTGTTGTGCTGTCTTCCGCTTGTCCCCCCTGATTGTCATCTCCCTCTTCGTGTTTTATGTAAGCGTCTTTGGGTCACCGAAAAGCGCAATAGAAAATGAATGAATTATTATTATTATTAGTACCTCAACTTCCACTGCATTGCTGTAGACCAATAATTGTCCTTGTTTTGGATGACAGAACGGGTTCGCCGTGGTACGACCCCCGGGCCACCACGCGGAGGAGAGCACGCCCATGTGAGTGACCTGGGGACACCATCAAGCCCGTCTGGGGGGTCTAGTGTGTGTCAGGGTTGTTGTTTATGACTCCCAGGCAAAAGGTTCTGTGTTCGAAGCCCTAATGTCTTACCTGTAGCCATCCTTGAGCAAGATGCCCTATTCCCTACCTGCTCCTTAATGACGTGGATCTTCCTCTTCTTTTGTTCTCTCTCTCTCTCTCTCGCTCTCTCTCTCTCTCTCTCTCTCTCTTTCGCTCTTTCTCTCTCTCTCTCTCTCTCTCTCTCTCTCTCTCTCTCTCTCTCTCTCTCTTTCGCTCTTGCTCTCTTTCTCTCTCTCTCTTTCGCTCTTGCTCTCTCTGTTCATCTGTTGCTCTTCCTAGGGGTTTCTGTTACTTCAACTCGGTTGCCATCGCTGCCAAACTTCTCCAGCAGAGGCTGAGTGTCAGCAAGATCCTCATCGTGGACTGGGTGAGTTCTGCACTCACGGGTAGAGCAGTGTGTGGTGCAGGCCCATGTGAGACATATGTATCCGTCTAACATATAAAGAGTCCATCTCTCTGGAACTTCTGCTATTATTTATATTAATAACCTTCTGAATCTTCGGAAAATTGCGAAGCAATAAAAGCCGTTTATGTCCCACGGTATAGGTTTTTATTATCAGCCTAAAGACTGCATTCAGCCATGGCTTGGATTTACTTCAATCCCCGAAAATGTACAGAAATTCATCCGTAGAAGCAGAGCTAAATCCCAGACATTTAAACAAATAAAAGCAATTCAAACGGCGCAGCAGTCTGGCGCGGACGTTGTCGTGTTTGTCCCGGTACGCAGACAGAGTCGTGTGTCTTGTTTTTATAACGAGCCGGACCAGCGTCTTTAACGGGGCACCAGGGAGGAGGTTTCTGTCCCCGGCCGGTCACGCTCGCCCCCTGAAAATCCCTTTGAAGAGCCTTTTCATTTCCTGTCCGTCTGTCACACTGGTGCATGATGGGAGCACAGCGGCTCCTGGCTTGTCACGCCATGGCACGGGGACACTCAATATAACCCGCGGGCCCTCGGCGACCTTTTTCTGGGCTGTTGTTTGTCCGAATTCTTGGGATGCAGATACCGTGGGCCGGATTAGGATCTGACCGGGGTGGTTGAATCATTCAAAATGAACTGTGTAGCCCTTCCCTTATATTTAAACTTGTGTTACATACAACTGTGTTCTCTGTGAACTCTAAAACAGCTAGCGTAAACGTCTACAGCTGTCTGTTTTTCACCATTGAGCGTTCTCAAATCTGTGCTCTGCTGTCGTTCTGCTGTCAGTATGGGTTACGCTCTTGATTGAGTTATCTTTCCATTTTCCCTCACTGCCTTGCGTGAAATACACATTATGCTGTTTACAGTGAACGTCTCGTAAAGGACTGACCCGAGAGGTAATTACAGAGCGCTCCTCCAGGGCTGATGAACGATACGGTCACTTGTTGGACCATCGGCATTATGAGCTCGCGTTCCCCTAGCCGCACGGGTAAATCAGTGTTTGTGTTGTTAGCTTGGCCCGAGGTACGGAGTTTCCTCTGCAAAAGCCACAGCGACCCACTTGACATCGCCTTAGGCCTCAAGGCGGCCAGCAACGGCAGCCCAACCCCGTGTGTCTGATGTGGACTTATTCAGGGACGATTCTTTCCGATTTTAACCCTTGCCTCTCCTGTGTAGGACGTTCACCATGGTAACGGTACTCAGCAGGCATTCTACAGCGACCCCAACGTCCTCTATCTGTCCCTCCATCGCTACGACGACGGCAACTTCTTCCCTGGCAGCGGGGCGCCAGACGAGGTGAGGGCGGGAATGGAACTCAGTCTGTCTGTCTGTCTGTCTGTCTGTCTGTCTGTCTGTCTGTCTGTCTGTCTGTCTGTCTCAATGTCGGGAACATCTTGAGAGAATCAAAAACGGTTAAACTCTCCAACCAAACCCAAGATGATCAAGAAGCCAAATCTCTATGCACGCATACACATGCACTCAGGCATGCACGCACACTCACACATGAAAGGAAACAAAAAAAAGTATTGAGAAATGAGATTTGAGTTTTTGTTTAACTGACAGCCTTTGCTGTGAATCTTCCCTGCTGGAGTTAGATACAGAGAGCTTGCCAGCAGGCCCTGAGAACCTTCAGCTACTCGTCTCTGTGGTAGTAAATGGAAAACTGCCATTTTTCAACCTGGACCTTATTTTCCTATTATTTTGAGTCCTAAGTGCACCTAATGCATGTGTAATAATGTAAGGGAGGCTGTATGGGATCACATGCCATATTGATAGTTATATTCTGTGTGTGTGTGTGTGTGTGTGTTTGTGTGTGTGTGTGTGTGTGTGTGTGTGTGTGTTGTAGGTGGGCACAGGAGCAGGGGTTGGATTCAACGTCAACATGGCGTTCACTGGAGGACTGGAACCTCCCATGGGAGACGCTGACTACCTGGCTGCCTTCAGGTAAGACCCCTCCCCTACCGGTCTCAACCCCTACCTCCCTCCTGCCTGTCTCTCCCTCCTCTCTCCCTCAAACTGTCTCCCCCTTCTTTGTTCCCCTACCCCCCCTACCTGTTTCTCACTCTACCTCCCACCTACCTTTCTCCCCTCTACCTCTCCCTTGCTACCCGTCTCACTCCTACCTGTCTCCATTACCCCTCTTCTACCTGTCTCCCCTAACTCTCACTCTCGTCTCCCTCTACCTCTCTCTTCTATCTGCTCCCCCGACTCTCTCTATCGTCTCCCCCCTACCTCTCTCTCCTACCTGTGTCTCCCTCCACTCATTCTCGTCACCCACCTAGCTCTCTATCCATTACCTCGCTACTAACTGTCTCCCCACCTCTCCCTCCTACCTCTCTCTCCAACCCTTCCTCCCATACCTGTCTCTCTCCCTACCTCCATCCTACTAGTCTCCCTCCTGCATGTCTCTCCCCCCCCCCCCCCCACCCATTTTGTCTCCCTAACCACTTCCCTCTACGTCATCACCCTCTCAAAAATGCAACAGAGTGGTTGATGACAACCGGTGACTGATTGTTCATCACCAGGTTACCACGGTGACATTGAAAATCACACAGCCATGATGCATTGTGCGGTAGAATCTATCTTCTATATGGGAGCGTGGCTAAATGTTAGCAGTAGAGTGTCTCATAGCTCCAGCAGTGCTATAAAGAAGGGATTCAAAGAGCAAGTGCTCACTGTGATGTGCGATGTGTGATGTGTTCCCCATGTATCTGCCTAGCGTTAGCCAGCATGGTGGTGATTTGCAGCAGTACAGTAGACTAGTGGGGCCAGCTGGGCCTGGTTAGCTCATCCTGATGCCAGGTCTGGGATCTGTTAGTCATCCTGCTGCTGGCCCAAGGGCTATTTATATCCTGCACACGATGCTGTATGCACACCTGTAGCTAGCGCAGGCTAACTTGAAGCTAACACGTTTTCACAGGCTAACCCAGTGTTTCCCAAAACAGGGGTCAGGTCGCCTGGCAGGCAGATGGATTAGAGGGACATTGACTCTGACTCATGAGCTAAGATAATCTATGGTGCTTTTTATTATTAAGAAAAGATTGTAAACAGTTTCCAAAGGTCTCATAAAGATCATATGTATCCCAAACAGAATAACTGCCATTCATAGCCATAAGCACAACCTACTACTCATAACCCGGTGTGGTGCGATGTGCGTAAGGTAACTGGGACTTTGCTATTACAGGGCACATGTTGATAGGAAAACAATGCCGATTCACAACGATGTAAGAAGTCAGGGTCACAAAAATATCCATACCTTTTTGAAATCTGGGAGTCACACGCCGTAAAAGGTTGTGAAGCGGACGGGCGTATCGCTGAGGTCAGGGCATGTCAGCCACAGCCCAGTAAAACAGACACGGTGCTGATGTGCACATATATCAGCTGACACACACACTCACACACACTCGTGTGCACGTCATCGTCTGAAGAGTAGCCCTTTGAAGATGGTGGTGATGTATGTCCGTCCGTCCGTCCAGTCTGCCTGCTCCAGACACTCTGAATCCTCAGGACATCACATGTTAACCCGCGGTCCGCACGCGAGCCAGCGAACGCACACCCTGCCTGGCTAATGCACCCCAGGCCTCTCTTTGCCCTTGTCTGTCTCTCCGTCTGTCTCTCTCTCTCTCTACCTGTCTCTCTCTCTCAACCTCTCACTTTCTTTCTCCCTGTCTCCTTCATCTCACCCTCTCTGTCTCCCTTTCTATCTCCCTCTCTTGCGCTCTCTTTTCCCCTATCTCTCTCCTTCGTAATCCTTTTCCAGCGTCTTCCTGTCCTCTTCCTGTCCCTCACTCTGTCAGCATACCCCACCTTCACACCGTTATTTCTCTCTGATGTGCACGTGTGGCACAGACATACACATCCTTCTATTCTAAACTATTCATTGAATTTGGTATGTCTTACTTGGAGCTGGCTAGCTCACTGGCCCAAACATGTTTTTATCGGGGCACCCAGTGTGGAACTATTTTATTTAAATGCTTATTTATCTATTTGTCTATGCACTGATATTATGAGCTTTTCCGGCCTACTGTCCAGAACTGTATGTAGTTTTGTTTGTAGCCAGGATTTTAAGCTAAACACGTATCACAATATCTGAATCCAAGTCAACATGTTTAGATAAACACTGTTCTTCTTGCGTATGAGCTGAGGTGGAGGCTGTTCTGTCTGTTGCTTCTGCCTTCAGTTCGAAGGTCCATCCTTTAATCTGTGGGGATGTTTGTGTCTGTTTGACTGGCTGAGTATAGTAACTCAACGCTTGATCCAACAGACAGGCAAATGAGAGGCCGAGGGTTATTGGCTCAGGAAATAGGCCCGCTAATCCCAACCCCAAAGTAATGTGTGTGTGTGTGTGTGTGTGTGTGTGTGTGTGTGTGTGTGTGTGTGTGTGTGTGTGTGTGTGTGCGTGTGTGCGCAAAACATGCACTATAATTGGCGTCCACTACATTTGGACATAGCAACTATTTTATTGTTGTTCTACTCATGAGATGTGATATCCTTAATCTTGACCCACTGTTGCTATGATACTGGCAGGAGACCAGTTTAATTAATATTGAAGTGTATAGAATTATACAGCGCTCTTATACAGACACACACTCAAATAGACAGGCACCTGTGATAGTCATGCTTACAAGTTGGGTGCAGGCACAGAAAAAAAGCTGGACACAATCACACAGATCATCCTCACCCTCACTGGAATGGCTACAAGTATGAGAGCATAACATGACACGTTATGCATGTCTTCTCCGACGTCTTTCTCCATCTCCATTTCACCCTCTCTCCTCTTCTTCTCCCTCTCCCTCTCCCCCTTTCCGTCTCTTTCACCCCCCTCTCTCCACATCCTCTGCGCCACGTTGCATCCACAGGGAATCAGGCGTGATTCTCTAGAAAGCACAGAGAAAAAAGATAAGAAAATTTGCCCTAATGAAAACCAGAAGCATCGTGTCCCTCGCTCTCGCTCACCCTCTATCTCGCACTCTCTCTCTCCCCACTCTGTGTCTGTGTCTCTCTCTCCCACTCTCTCTCTCCCCACTCTGTGTCTGTGTCGCTCTCTCACACCCTCACACCCCTCCCCTCTCCCCCCTCCTTTGCCATGAACTTGGAAAGAAGAGAGAGAGGGAGAATTAAATTTAACTCAAACCAGCTCTCCTCATGGCCAGATGACAGGGCTTTGAAGTGTGTGTGCATGTGTGTGTGTGTGTTTCTCTCTCTTTGGCTCGCTCTCTCTCGCCCTCCTCTAGTGTTTTGTGAAAGGAGAGGGAAAGCCTCAGAGCTCTAGAAAAGTTAACCGTTTGTTTACTGGTTTTTGCAAACCTTCACCACAGGTTCCTTTTCTTTTGATTTTGGTTTGACGTATCGTCCATATTACCATTTGGATGAAGTGAGTTATTCATGGTTGATCATAGCTATCGATTATTGATTCAAAGTGTCTTGCAGCCCTTCCTCTTACCACATGTTAAATCCCTAGGAATTGAAGGCAGAAACAGCAGCTTTAGTTTTGTATGCACATGATCTGCGTGCACTGGTACCTGTTTGTCCCTTAGGATGGTTCTCGGGCATGAGGTACACAGGTTTAGTTGCATGGACACGGGATGATTACACAAGCATAGGACTTTATTTTGATATTAATTTAGCTTGTCGTTCTTGTCTATTATGTCCAAGTAAACTGTTAGAGCACAGAAACTGGAGGAAATTCCATATGTTTCTGCATGCTTGGCCAATGAAGCGGATTAAAGCTAAATTCTGTTTCTGATATTATTAATGATTAATTTATCCAAATAAGGATGAAGATAAGTGTCTGATCTGGAGGCAAGATGGTTGACCGCCAACAAGCTTGTGCTCGAAACGTGTAAAAATAATTAATTCACGCTATTAAGGTGACTGATCCACATTCACAGAAAACCAACACAACCCGCACTTAAATGAAAGCACGCAAGTGCTATAATCGGTGACCTTCATGTTTTATACAAACATACCTGTTACTAGGAAACCAAACACAAGCCGACAAACTCTGAACGTCAACACCTCCACTGGGGATCTTTCACGGGAAAAACTGGTCGATAAAGTGGGGTACGTGTTCAGGATGTCCTGCAGCGACGGTGTGGTCGTAAACTCCCCCAAGACCCTTCATTAACAAAAAAATACTTTTTCCATCCGTGCATATGCGGCCTCTGATTCATGCACAATTACACGCCTTTAAAAACGCTGCTTTGGTCGCATTGCTCCAAGCTAACTGATCACTAAAATCGTTCGTTTCGGTTACATATCAGATGTTTTCCCCACGATTTGGGGCTTTGTGGGGGATCTGTACGGGGACTGTAGGAACAGGACTATACTAGAGGTATCCTACAACAGAATATCCATAGCAGGACATGTGATCACTCTGTGTTTTTTTTGTTTGTTTTTTATCTTTTCCTCTAGAAAAGTCTAGGAAGGACTTGTGATTATTATGTTCTACAGCTTGTCTTCCATAAGTCTAGATGAGATGTTGAGGAGAGAGGAGAGTGTCTGCAGGGAATGTGGCTCTTCTGGTCTAGAAGTGTATGTAGAACATGTTGATATTTCTGTTCTAGAAGAGCATGGAATACACCTGATCTTCTGTTGTAGAAGAGTGTGGAGAAGATGTGGTTCTTCTGTTCTAGAAGAGTGTGGAGAAGATGTGGTTCTTCTGTTGTAGAAGAGTGTGGAGAACATGCGGTTCTTCGGTTCTAGAAGAGTGTGGAGAACATGTGGTTCTTCTGTTCTAGAAGAGTGTGGAGAAGATGTGGTTCTTCTGTTCTAGAAGAGTGTGGAGAACATGTGGTTCTTCTGTTGTAGAAGAGTGTGGAGAACATGTGGTTCTTCGGTTCTAGAAGAGTGTGGAGAACATGTGGTTCTTCGGTTCTAGAAGAGTGTGGAGAAGATGTGGTTCTTCTGTTCTAGAAGAGTGTGGAGAACATGTGGTTCTTCTGTTGTAGAAGAGTGTGGAGAACATGTGGTTCTTCGGTTCTAGAAGAGTGTGGAGAAGATGTGGTTCTTCTGTTCTAGAAGAGTGGAGAACATGTGGCTCTTCTGTTGTAGAAGAGTGTCGAGAAGATATGGTTCTTCTGTTCTAGAAGAGTGTGGAGAACATGTGGTTCTTCCAGAAGGCTTGGCGTCCAGGGGCCTTCTCAGCAGGCTGTGGTGGGCCGCAGGAGTGCCTGTGGGCTACTCCTTTTGCTGTGGGGTCTTTTATGGTCTCAATGTTAATGGTCCAAGGCTGTGTGTGTATGAGTATGTGTCAATGTGTGTGTGTGTGTGTGTGTATGTGTGTGTGTGTCTAGGCAGCTGAAAGCAGCACACTTTTGACTCGATGCGGTCGGTGTATTTCTCCTTTTAATATCGTAGCTGTCTGCGAGAGCCTTTCATTGAAACTCTGAATCCGTCCCTGAGAATGTTTGGGTTTGTTTATGTTTATACAGATATAAGAAAGCTAGAGAAAGAAGGAAGACACACAAAATATGAATCCTGTGGCACTGGCGTAGTGCCATAAATATCGGGGTTCCTAACCACTCAATAGTATAATATACTGAATTCCAGAGATTCTATGAGGAATATCTTTGAAGGTTATACTTGGTAATCACTCCTCACTTATAACGTGAACATAAAATGTACTATTTCAATTGTTTGTTTCTGTCATTACTTCGTCAAGTTTTTCTCATCTCTCTTGTTTTTTTTCTTTTTACTACCATCGGTAATCCTCTTCATGATGTTTCATCCTGACTCATTGCCAAATCATACTGATGCACAGTCAGTGACGTACTCTCTAGCATTCTGGCTGTCCTCTTGTACTACCTCCAGCCTCTCCCTCAAACAGCTGTACACGTATGTGTGTGTGAGTGGGGTTGTGGTTGGTGGAGGGGTGGCCAGTGGAGGGTCATAATTTGGTGGTAAGCTTGAGATGGGGAAAACAGAGGCCTTTGGGATTCAGGGCATGCTGCCTGCGCACAGCCTCGTACACCACTGGTGTACCCCTGAGGTCGGCAAAGTACAGGGGGCCGGCAACGGTACCCTGAGGTACTCCATCACCCTTAACCGAAAGACTGAGGCTTGCTCAGATACCCGAGTGCCATCCAGGAAGTGTTGCTATTATTATACAGTGCATGTTTTCTGTCATGACAGATCCTGGCAAGGGGTTGTATTTAAGCAGCTTCATGTAGTGAACACTTTACTGTTCTGTAGGCACTATGAAGTCTTGTATGTGTGTAAATGCAGGCGACCACAGAATGAGTCAGCGTTGGAAACTCCAAACTGCTCCAGCAGCTCGTTATGAGACGTGTTGGTGACACATTGCAAAAAACCTCTTCCTTCATCGACCGATGCGTTAAAATAAACATCCTGAGTCCCACCCTCCTTGCAGAAACACACACACACACATACGTGTATGCACACAAAAACACACAGCTGAACATGCACACAAACACACACTCACACTCACAGTGATAAATACAGGCATATTAAAGTTGCCATGAAAATGAAAGACCAAATAATAGGTATATTCAAGCACTCTTGGTTTCCCTCCTACAATCAATAAGTTGGTCTACTTTGACCTCCCATAATTCCAAAAGACTCATCAAGTTAAACCTTTTTGTGAATCTACCAATACATCATATTGCGTAGAGTATTATTGATGGCATATACTGTATGAAGACGCCATGTTGTTGTTGTGATCCTCCAGGACGGTGGTGATGCCTATCGCCAATGAGTTTGCCCCCGACGTGGTGCTGGTGTCCTCGGGCTTCGACGCGGTGGAGGGCCACGCTCCTCCGCTGGGAGGATACAGACTCACCGCCAAATGTAAGCCCTTGCTTCACACCCACCGGGCCCGTCTGTAATCGCACGTTGTAATTAGAAAGTGCCTTGTCGCGATGAGATCCCCCGCAAGGGTTAACCGAGCAGAAATAAGAGGGTAAGGAGACCGGGATGACGGCATGTGACCCGGTTCACGGTGGGGTCACTGAATGGATAACAACATGTACGCGGACCGGGGCGCGTGTTGACGTTGTTAATGGTTTATTTTGGGATGAGATGAGCGAAAGTTTAGTTGAAAGTCTTATCCTGTTACTTCCTCTTATTACTTCTCTCACATTCTGAAGGAGGGTCAATGTTTTGATAGGATTTGTTTTGATAAGCCTTGTTTATTATTATTATTATTTTTCCCATTAATCATTTAGCCTATATAATGTAAACAGAGGCCAAAGGGATGTCTTAAATGTGCTTGCTTTATCTGACAAGCAGCCAAGGAATACAAAATTGTTCCCTTTTATAATGACCCATGAACCAAATAATCTTATTGAACTGCAACATTGTGTAGCAAATGTTTGTTAATTTGTACTTGATTTAATACTTAAATTAATAATCGATTATCAAATTGGTTTTGATTGATTTTGGTTCAAAAGATTAATCGAAGTGTTTCAGCTCTAATCTGACTCATCATGGATCCCCCATGTGTCTTGGGGAGAGATGATCAACAGTAGCCTAGTGAGACCATCCTGATTCATAAGTTACATTCTCCTTCTCTCACTGGTTGAATGCCACTACCAAAACGTTTTAAATGACAGGACCAATCAGGGCAGAGGGGGTTCAGTTCCTGGCACACGAGCACGTTCAATAGCAGTGCCTGAGGAAAGTGTAGCTTTCCTTGTTTTGACGAAATAGACAGAGTAACGGTGTGAAAAGATGAACAGAAATATGCAGGGAAGGTGTTTCTCGGATGACAATATGGTTTGATTTTACTTCCAACCGGATTCGGCAAAAACTAAGAGAGCAAGAATGTCACCTAGTTGGCTCCCTAGCCAAGGCCAGACTGGTATTCATTGCAAAACACAAATCCTGCCATAACTTCGTACTAAAACTACTTCTGGACGGGCTCACGTGACTAAGGGGAAAGCGGGATTGAGGGAGGAAACTGTCGAATGCATATTAAATATACTATATATTATAAACTACATATATTACATACTACACACACATTCCTAATCTTCCTGGAAGAGGGGTATAGAGGAAGAGAGATCAAAGTAAATTGCACAGCGAAAGCCACATTTATTGTATCAAGTATGCCTTATATTGTGGCTCGATTTCAACCGAGCAAATCTCTGATGTTGTTTCTCGCTCACTCTCCCTCGGTATCTCTGTCTCTATTGATCATATGATTCAATAATCCTTTGTTATATGCACTCTAAACCCTCTCCCTCCTCCCCTTTCCTTTGGTCAACATCCAAGTGTTTAGGGGCCTAAAAGAATAAGCTCTGTCTCTGGCTTTCCCCTTTTCTATTGGCCCGTGTCTCAGTGATGTCACTTCCTGTTTGTGCAGGCTTCGGCTACCTGACCCGGCAGCTGATGGGCCTGGCTGGGGGGAGAGTGGTGCTGGCGCTGGAGGGGGGTCACGACCTCACCGCCATCTGTGACGCCTCCGAGGCCTGCGTCTCCGCGCTGCTCGGCAACGAGGTAAGAGACAGGATCGGGGGGCTGAGAAGAAAGGACGGAGGGTTGGATGGATGGATAGTGGGTTGGTGGGACTAAAGGAGGGTGGATGGATGGATGGATGGATAGATGGATAGTGGTTTCGTGGGACTAAAGGAGGATGGAGAGTTGGATGGTTGGTTGGTCCGTTTGTTGGATGGGTAGCCTATCAACGGAGACCAAAATCTTCTTGTCGCAGTTGGATAGACCTTCAACCAATCAGAGCAGCACAACGTGTGTCCAATCAGCGGCAGCCATGTTGGTTGTTGATGACAATTCCTCAACGGCACTCCAATAGGACAATCCTCTGTACAGCCATCGTGTTTAACCCGCCTCATATTAGATGCAGGGTTGTCATTTGTCCGACCCGGGACCCGGTAGAGATGGATGGAGGGAGCTGTTCCGGCTCTGTTGTGGAGAGATGATAACATGAGGGAGAGCAATCCTTCTCTATTCTGTACTCGATCATCCCAGCAACCCAAAAAGGTGTGTGTGTGTGTGGGTGTGTGTGTGTGTGTGTGTGTGTGTGTGTGTGTGTGTGTGTGTGTGTGTGTGTGTGTGTGTGTGTGTGTGTGTTTGTCCCAGCGGCAGCATCAGTGGCTCTCCAAGTCGCCCACTCTGTTCTCCTGGCTAATGGACGGCGAAGTGCTTTCTTGGAAGGCATCTCCGCCGCTAGCTCCCCCACCCTCCAGATTACTGCTCCGCGATAACGCAAGATTTTATTGGTTAGAGGACTAATGTACTTCAAGGACTGGGCAACGACAAAATGAATTGAGAGAAAGAGGAGGGTTAGGGATTTAAAAGTTAGTTCATAGTTTAAAGCGGTATAGTGAGTGCGTTCCATGCGTTAGTCCGTGGAAGGTTGAGACGCCATCTTGTCCCATTGGCAACGTACAAAGTCTTATCATGCTGAGACATTAATTTAATCCTTTACTCCCAGTCTACATATATTACTTCATGTGCATATCATTGCTTTCAGTCTTATTAAGCTACTTCCATTTCCAAGTAGCACTAAAAACGCTAGCCAGCTCTTTCGATGTTCAATGAGTTTCGATTTTGATGAATCGTTGAGATGACGACGAAAAAAATGTTTTTTTCTCTACTTTTGACTTAATCTTTATTTTATTCATACTCAGAAGGCTGTGAATGCAATATGGCGGTTAAGTTGGCACCCATTCCTAACCTCAACGCCACCAAACTCCATTGGTCAGTAGCTAAAAAAAGGTGCGCAAATAATGATTGAATATCCAGTCCCATAGGCCATAATACGCTGAGCGCAGTGTTTATATGTTACTCCTAAAGTGGCCGCTGTAAGTGTTGCTGCAGACCTAGCCACAAGCACACCCTTTCAGTGTTTGTCGTAATTAGCCAGGGATAACCTGCTCATACCGTTTCTCTCTGCAGTAGGGAGCCTTTACCGTGGTAATAATGATTTCATATGGGTACTTAGTTTAGTTTAAATGTTGGGCTCACTGTGACCGTCCACCACAGTCTATTACTGGAAGGTTACTGTGTTACTGTGAGGACACAGTGTTTGTGTCGCATGCCCCGAGAGTGATAGGTTTTAAGTCTGTGTTTTTGATTTGTTGATGCATAAATGGGGTTTTATGCTTTTTTTAAAAAGCCGAAAGAGCTCTTGATTGACTTTTAAATACCATAAATATGAACTCAGGGTTGTTGGGACATAATAGAAAATAATGATATTATTTATAGAATAGAATATCATATATATAAAATAATAATTTAATATAATAATGAACCACAATGGAAAAATATACAGCTACGTTCAGATATGCTTTTTCGAATAATAATTCTTCTTAAGATAATTACCCAAAAAACGCTGAAAGGTGACCTTGGTTGCCCTGCCTGATCTGTTGTTCCAACCATCTTCGAGACAAACCGGCTCGTAAAATGCCATCGATGGCCTTGTAAAACCAACCAAGCGTGGCCCAGGTCCATGTGGGTCTTGGACAAGGTGCAAAACAAACACAACAACAATGGCGGATCGCACTCATAAAGGTTAGTCGCCGTGACGACTCGGCCGATCCAAGAACCACATTAAAAAGAAAAACCTGTTAAAAAATCTTTTGTTATACGAGTGCACAGAACATTAGAGAAGAAAATGCTGACATCTGTTTGGAAATGTTTTGACATTCGAAAAGGGGGAGAGAACAGCGGGCGGACGGATCTGATTAGCGAAGCGATTTAAGAGCAAGAGGGGTTTTCCGACTTGGTGTAATTAACTAAAATAACAATGTTCGTAAAAAAAAAGTGTAGCGCTCCAGAACACGAGCATTCACTTTCTATGCCAAAGAACAATCTGGTTGTCGATTTCCGTCCGTCAATGGAGCATGTGTGCATCGTACCGATAACCAGTGAAATAAACCAGTAATGGAAGCTCTCCACAACCAGGCCTTGCTTTTATTGGGAATGGGTGATAATAGCATGGGATTATCGACCACAAAAGTCCCAGGACCATAAGGTTATTGGGAAGGAGTTTATCTTCTGGTTTGGATTGAACCTCGATGTCGAGGTCCTAAATGATGTTAGCGGCCCCTCATGAGACGCTTGAGGACGACGCTGGGATGCCGGGTGGCAAGACATGTCAGGGAACCCGCCAGGCTAGCAAACATCCCTGAGCTGTAATGGGGCTGTTTGCCTTGGAGAGGAAACACAGGAACTCTGACTTGGCTAATCCATCCCCCTGAATCTGTTTACCTGCTCGGCGCCCACCTATGAGTGACTCAAGGACGAGCAGTAATGACCTCCGTGGTAACGCGCGGCTCTGCGGCGCAACGTCCACAGAACATTGTGTTGACACAGAGGGGATGAGGAGTCCCAGGCAGCCACTGAAAGGACTGCGGCGTGAAGGAGGGATGAGGTCATATCCCGTTCTATGTGCGAACGTGTTGTGTGTCGTGGCTCTAAGCTTCCCTCAAAAGCTGTGATCTGATGTATTACGTCAAGCTAAACCACGAAGCATCATGGCAGCTTTGTTTCCTAGCTAGAACGGGTCATTTAGGAGTGTGTCCCAATCCATAGGCCTTAATATGCAAACGTCAACATTACCTGCTAAGTGGAGTTCTTACTATAAACAATATAGAAAACAACAAATTCATCGGCTGTCTCAGGGGGCTGAACCTGCAGGGTTGTTACCCATATAGGCAATAGGCCTTGCCAGAGATCCATGTTCGATTCCGACGTTCCTGCACTGCTATTTTTCCTGTTAGTTTGCACTGTCACATCCACAAAGACACAGAACCCCATTGAATAGCCCCTCAGACGGGAATGCATTGAGTGTGAACAAAAACTAAAAGGAAGAAAAAAGGAGTTGCGGTGTGTTTTTCCGCCATGCAGGGGGACGGAGCCCCACACAGGAAGCAGGGTGAGGTAAAGTCACAGGGTAGCTTAGAGGTTGGGTGGAGAGGTGGGGGGGGGGGGGTACAGAGGGGATCTGGCTCTCAGGTTTCCAGCGCCTGCAGAGTCCCAGCTCCGGCTCCAGCAGGAATCTGGAAGGGGTCAGTGGCAGAGTGCCACAGGGAGCTGGGAATTATAGAAGCAGGTAGGAGGTGCAAGACGGAGACCCTCTCCCCTGACCCGGGGTACTCTGCTCCCACAGGCCAGCACCCGGGGAGTGGGTCGCCAGCCCACATCTGAGAGTGGTTACTCTCAAGCCGGGCTTGGGACGGGGTCATGCACAGGCCCGGGGATCGAATAATCAAAGGAAATGAAGGAATCGCTTGTCAAGTCAAAGAGGAGGGAGGACTCTATTGTTGCGGAGGGAGCTGTGATCACATCTGTGGAAACAGGTTAAACGAACACTAAAGTGTTGGAAGGTGTTTAGGTGTTTGTGTTTGGAGCAAACGTTGCCCCTGATGAAGTTTTATTGGGGACCGTTACGATTTGGGAGGATAGTTAAAGCGGGATAGTATAGTGTTTAGTGTGTTCTACTCAGAGAAGCGACTGAACTCCACCCCCAAACTACCTGTGGGCTTCCTTGAGCTAAATGTCATAACCTGCTCCTTAAAGACCTGCATCTGAATTCACTTTGAATTCACTTTTGATTAAAGTGCTTGCTACATGACTAAATAGTAAATGCCAAATTATGAATTATCTCTTCCACATAGTTCCAACTATAGTGGACTTAATCAGATTGGATCTTCAAATCCGGTGAAGAAGCAAAACAGGGGAGCAACAAAAAGAAAGTTCCAAATAATAATGATGTTGTAAGAACCATAGTAATGAAGTTTCCCATTTCATTCTGGAGGGCTTAATAAAAGACTGCGAGGGTGGTGATGCCGGTGCTGTACAGAATGGCTCATTAACAGCCGTTGACTGTGATTAAGTGGTAAGCAGGCCAAATGTTGACACTGCTGATTGGCAAAGAAGAACCCTCTTCGTTCTCTCAACTCGTGATGGTTCCTTTCTTTGGTTTCTTTGGTTCCTTTGGCGAGAAGCGTGTGGTAGATCTTTATTTGAAGACAGCTCTGATGACCTTTGGCGTGTGTTGACAGATCAGACACGAAGAGGTGTGTTCGTGGCTGCTCTTAGCTCATATTGAAAACAGAGAATTTGGCTTGGTTTTCCTGATTGTTGGATTTAAATGGAGAGTGGACTGGATCACTGGCCGAATGCAAGCTCATTTATCCTAATCCCGATGAAGGTCTCCGTAATGGAGTTGGAATGCAGACTCATGGAAAAACCCTTTTGTCTGGGAGCGTTTCTTTTTGTTGGTATGCAGGGAAACGAGATGGGTGGGTGCTCTTTGTTGTTTTTTGTGGGTTTGGACGTCTGCACGGTGCGATATTAATATCAGAAAGTTAGTGTGGAGGACGAAGATGAGCAGGGGAACACAGCTGTGTGCGTTGGTCAGCTGGCCCTTTGTTGATGTAGCTTCCAATGGCCCGAGAGTTCGTATTGTCTGGAACCTTCTGGAACTTTCTAGAACCCACCACCACACTGGACCGGTCCTATGAGGGCCAGCCTCCAGCAGGTGCTGTCCTCCCTTCAGATGGTGGTTGCTGCACACGTGCCAACATATTAATCGATGTGCATGTCCTGCTCAGGGGAGCTGGTCATAGGGGGAAAGCTTGAGGTTCACAGTCACTGGGTCTCAAAGTACACACCGACTATTGTATAAGAAAGCCCACTTTGTTTTTGTCACGCTAATCAAGACAGAATAAACCTCGAAGGTCAGTTGTTCCGGCTGGATTGATCAAATGTCAATAGTGGAAACATCAGCTCTTCAGACTAACCATTTATTACGTCAGCGTTAACCGCACAACCAAACCTTGGAGCTTGGTGGAATGAATCGGTCTCTAATCCTGGCCAAAGCATCCCCTACGTGTCTTTACGGGACCACTATCCTCCCGCCCGACCCTCAGACCGGGCTATCCAGCGTTTTACGGCTGGCCTCAGTGTGAGAAATATATCCCTGTGCTTTTATTGGCAGGGCGAGATGAGCTTGGCTATAATGAGCCTCAGGTTGCCTTTGAAGGCGGCTCAGATTAACGGCGGGGAAAGGGGGATAAAAGTTTGTGAATGGACTTTACAGGCTCTCGCGCGCGCCCCCCCAGCTCAGCCGTACGTAATCGCAGAGCCTCTCCCGTTAAACATGTCATGAATGATGCTCCGGCAACGCCAGTCAACTCTGAACCAAAGACTAATTGATTGATGAATGCGTGCTAGCAGATGTTTTTCCAAGCCGAAATGATTCGATAAACAACGGGCTAATATGCTAATTGTTGCCATCTGTCAATGAGGTTATTAGGTGTGTTTACACTGCAGCTACAGTCGCCACGCTCTGCTTCCCCCTCCTCTGGCCTGGCTTTATCCCTACAGCACCAACCACCACTGCTAACACCACCTACCTTCACCACCACCACCACTAACACCACCTACCTTCACCACCACCACCACTAACACCACCTACCTTCACCACCACCACCGCTAACACCACCTACCTTCACCACCACCACCACTAA
Organism: Pollachius pollachius; assembly: GCF_949987615.1. NCBI lineage: Eukaryota > Metazoa > Chordata > Actinopteri > Gadiformes > Gadidae > Pollachius > Pollachius pollachius. The sequence goes on from NC_136936.1 coordinate 37,069,128, forward strand.
CACCACCTACCTTCACCACCACCACCACTAACACCAACTACCTTCACCACCACCACCACTAACACCACCTACCTTTACCACCACCACCACTAACACCACCTACCTTCACCACCACCACCACTAACACCACCTACCTTCACCACCCACCACCGCTAGCACCACCTACCTTCACCACCACCACCACTAACACCACCTACCTTCACCACCTCCACCACCTACCTTCACCACCCACCACCACTAACACCACCTACCTTCACCACCTACCTTCACCACCACCACCACTAACACCACCTATCTTCACCACCACCGCTGACACCACCTACCTTCACCACCACCACCACTAACACCACCTACCTTCACCACCACCACCACTAACACCACCTACCTTCACCACCACCACCACTAACACCACCTACCTTCACCACCACCACCACTAACACCACCTATCTTCACCAACACCACCACTAACACCACCTATCTTCACCACCACCGCTGACACCACCTACCTTCACCACCACCACCACTAACACCACCTACCTTCACCACCACCACCACTAACACCACCTACCTTCACCACCACCACCACTAACACCACCTACCTTCACCACCACCACCGCTAACACCACCTACCTTCACCACCACCACCGCTAACACCACCTACCTTCACCACCACCACCACTAACACCACCTACCTTCACCACCACCACCACCACTAACACCAACTACCTTCACCACCACCACCACTAACACCACCTACCTTTACCACCACCACCACTAACACCACCTACCTTCACCACCACCACCACTAACACCACCTACCTTCACCACCCACCACCACTAGCACCACCTACCTTCACAACCACCACCACTAACACCACCTACCTTCACCACCTCCACCACCTACCTTCACCACCCACCACCACTAACACCACCTACCTTCACCACCTACCTTCACCACCACCACCACTAACACCACCTATCTTCACCACCACCGCTGACACCACCTACCTTCACCACCACCACCACTAACACCACCTACCTTCACCACCACCACCACTAACACCACCTACCTTCACCACCACCACCACTAACACCACCTACCTTCACCACCACTACCACTAACACCACCTATCTTCACCACCACCACCACTAACACCACCTATCTTCACCACCACCGCTGACACCACCTACCTTCACCACCACCACCACTAATACCACCTACCTTCACCACCACCACCACCACTAACACCACCTATCTTCACCACCACCGCTAACACCACCTACCTTCACCACCACCACCACTAACACCACCTATCTTCACCACCACCGCTGACACCACCTACCTTCACCACCACCACCACTAACACCACCTACCTTCACCACCACCACCACTAACTACACCTACCTTCACCACCACCACCACTAACACCACCTACCTTCACCACCACCACCACTAACACCACCTATCTTCACCACCACCGCTGACACCACCTATCTTCACCACCACCGCTGACACCACCTACCTTCACCACCTCCATCAGCACCACTACTTCCCCCCCACTCCACCACCACTACTAACATCCCCCAACTCCACCACCACCACCACCCACCTCCATCGCCACCACTACTACCCCCCCAACTCCACCTCCATCACCACCCCTACTACCCCCCCCCCACTTCACCACCATCATCACTACCATCCCCTAGCTCCACCACCACCACCACTACCCCTACCCACCTACCAGGACTACCACCACCCACCCCTGCCACCGCTTACAAGGAGAAAACCTTACAAGGAAAACCTCCCCTCCACCCCATCCAAAAAATGGTCTCTTGATCCGCACAATAGCCGCGGTTAGCTGGTTCAGTTAGCATAACATAATCAAGGGTTCTGGGTCCCTCGGCCGTGTGCGTAGGCGAGAGCGCAGTCAACAGTCAACAATGGACGCCTTGTCGACTTTCCTCCCGCTGAACAAGTGAAATTCCTTCTCCCTTTCCGCTGTTTTGCTTTCGGCCTCCCTCTCAGAATGTTTTGCCTGTGGAACCCTCCTCTTCCTCACACCCGTGCTCAGGGCTTTCCACGCCGTCGCGGTTATGTTGGCCGCCGGTGGCTGCGCGTGTGCGTTTGAAGCCTCTGCCACACGCGAAAGAAACGCTTTTTTCCCAGGCTTCGGTGGGTGCAGTGACAGAGCGCTGTCTGGAACAAAAGAGCACTCAGCAGTCCGGCACCGTAGAGATGTGGAGCTCCACACACCCACACACACACACACACACGCACGTACAGCAAAGAAATAAAATAAACAGGCTGTGCGCGGTGAAGGAAGGAATTGTGTGTGGGTGCGTGCGTGTGTGTGTGCGCATGTGTGTGTGTGTTTGCACATGCTTGCGTGCATCAGGATGTACACGTTTGTGTGAATGTGTGACCGTGTGTACATGCAGCGCTTGTACCTGCCAGGCAGGGTCCCTGGAGTTTGCTGACAAGAGCCATTAAAGTTTATGAGCGTGAGGCCCGGCTGTCAATCAGACCGACAGACTCCCTCATCCAACCCGGCTCTTGGGGCGGGGCTCCCAGGTACCCTGGGGACAACCCGGGCCGGGCCTGGCTGCCTGCCTGGCTGGGGTTAGGCTAAGGATTTGGCTGGCCGCTTGGTTTAGGTCAAATGTAACTGATGGCACCCTGTTGGTCTGAGATGGACTCTGAATTTTGAGGTGGCAGGTTTTCAGTCAATGGTGTGTTAGTTAAGAGGTGCTTGATAAAATACTAATTGTTATTATAATAATATTAATAATAATAATAGTAATATATAGGTATTAAACCCATTTTTGCCATGAATAAAATAATAGGTAAGGCTTAAAAATGTAGATCGTTTCTTTCAGTTCCTGTCGTCTCTGAGGTAGAGTTCCTCCCGCTATTTTCTTCACTCATTTCCTGTCCGGGATCAACAAAGTCCATATTATCTTATGTCAGTTATCTGCTCTGTCCGTGTCACATTGGCCCTTGTGTTTCTGGCTGTTGGTTTCCTCGTTGTTCACACAAAGGCAGAGTTACCGCTAGCTTATGCTATATTGGGGTTTTCGCTATGTTTTAGGAAATAAGTCACTGCAAAGTACAAAAAGTACAACTCAAACACGTGAGCTGTATGCGTGTGCATACAGCGTGTTTGCGTGTCAGCTTGTGTGTGTGTGTGTGTGTGTGTGTGTGTGTGTGTGTGTGTGCATGATGCAGGGTGTCGTGCCACAGCAGGATTAAAGTATCCCTCAGCCTTCTCCCTCTCCCCCCAGCCCAGCATGCCTCTCCCACCTTCTATTTGTTTTAATTAGATGAGAACTTCAGGTCCGTCCTTCTTCTGTGCTCCCCCCTCTCTCCTCCCCCCTCTCTCCTTCACCTTTCTCTCCGTGCCTCTCTCTTTCTCTCCCTCTCTCTCTTTCTCTTTCTGTCTCCTTCTCCCCCCCCCTCCCCTTTCCTCTCTCTTTCTCTCCCGCCCTCCCTCCCCCTCTCCCCAGTCCAGATTGTTTTCTCTCCTGGCTCGTCCTCCCGTCCCTGGTTATTAGCCCTGTGGATCATACCAGTGAGGCTGTGATTAGGGTTTGCATTGGAGAGGACGAGTGGGGGGTGGGAAGAGGAGAGGGGGAGGGACTGGGGAGGAGAGAGGAGATGGTGGGTGAAGAATGGGGTGCAGGGAGCCAAGAGGACAAGGAATCGGGTCGGGATCGAGTAGGAAATGTGGGATGAAGCTGGTCCTCAAGTGTGTGTGTGTTTGTGTGTGAACCCAAGTGTTTACAGCTTGTGTTTATACAGCCATGTGTTTACATGAGTGTTTATGTCTTCAGACTTGGGGAGAGTACAAAGCATGCATTGTGTGTGTGAGGTGCTTTCCTGCCTTAGGGTCAAGGCAGGCACGCATAGGCTTAAGTCCTCTGTGGGTTAAAGAGGATGGATGGATGAACGGAGCGGTAGAGATGAATGGATACAATGGATAGATGGATGATAATAGATGTGTGAATGGATGGCTGGATGGAGAAATGTGTCCATTGATCAATGGATGGATGGACTGATTCTTTATGATGTCTTGCCCTCTTTCTCCAAAGCTGGACCCCCTACCAGACGAGGTGGTGCAGCAGAGACCCAACGCCAACGCTGTCCAGTCCATGGAGAATGTCCTGGAGATCCAGGGTGAGTGTTCCACCCTAGACCTGAGGTGGTCCACCAGTCCACCCTAGACCTGTAGACCTGAACCAGTCCACCCTAGACCTGTAGACCTGAACCAGTCCACCCTAGACCTGTAGACCTGAACCAGTCCACCCTAGACCTGTAGACCTGAACCAGTCCACCCTAGACCTGTAGACCTGAACCAGTCCACCCTAGACCTGTAGACCTGAACCAGTCCACCCTAGACCTGTAGACCTGAACCAGTCCACCCTAGACCTGTAGACCTGAACCAGTCCACCAATCAACTTTAGACCTGAACCAGTCCACCAGTCAACTTTAGACCTGAACCAGCCTCCCCACCGGTCCACTCTAGACCTGATCCAGTTTACCACTCACACACATTTATTACGTCTGTCTCGTTTATATAAGCCACTTATTTTCTATTATTTCTACTTCTCCATGTATCGTCAACATCGTTTGGTTTGTTTTAATTCTAATACAACCCAAAGACATTTCAGTTATGTGCATTCCCAAACTCCCATTCAGAAAGGCTTGAGACCATTGAAGGTGAACATTAGACCGAACAGAGATCCATGCACATTTTCCACACTCATTTTCCAGGCAATGGTCCACACGGTCAGACTGGTTTGTTTAGGATTCGGTCGGGCAGATGCTCTCTTCTGCTCATTTGCTTCCAGCTGGGGCGAATTCATTCATGACTTAGTGAGACAAAACATTTCCAAGGAAAACATGATATTAGGGCTGGCAATAACACCGGAAGGAATCGATTTGACCCTTTAGCGAGATACATTGAGTTGTGCTTTATAAATGTAATTCATAAACTAGTACTATATTTTTGGTATTGGGAGTACTTTTAAACAATGTTAACGTTGTTATTAATTATATGAATTAACATTATTGTGGTGGGCCCACTCGGTTTGATGGCTCAAACATTAAAGTGTCTATTTTAGAAGACTCTCATCTGATCATTTCCTGTTTCCTGCGTGAAGGCCAGTACTGGCGCTCTCTGCAGCGGTCTGCATCGAAGCTGGGCTACTCCCTGAGCGAGGTGCTCCGCTCTGAGAGCGAAGAGACCGAGACGGTCACCGCCATGGCGTCACTGTCTGTCGCCAACAAGCACATCAGCAAAAGGTCTGTGTCCTTCGCCCTTACTCCCGCTCTCGCTCTCTCGTTCCCGGTCTCTCTCTCTCTGCCTCTCTCTCTCTCTCTGCCTCTCTCTCTCTCTCTCTCTCTCTCTCTCTGCCTCTCTCTCTCTGCCTCTCTCTCTCTCTCTGCCTCTCTCTCTCTCTCTCTGCCTCTCTCTCTCTCTGCCTCTCTCTCTCTCTCACTGCCTCTCTCTCGGTCTGCCTCTCTCTCTCTCTCTCTCTCTCTCTCTGCCTCTCTCTCTCTGCCTCTCTCTCTCTCTCTGCCTCTCTCTCGCTCTCTCTCTGCCTCTCTCTCTCTCTCACTGCCTCTCTCCCTCTCTCTGCCTCTCTCTCTCTCTCACTGCCTCTCTCTCTCTCTCTCTGCCTCTCTGTTTTTTTCCCCCCCTTGTGTCGTTTGATTTTTGTCATGCCCTTTTGTTTCAGTACAAATGTAGACACAATCCAACCTTTTGATAATTATTTGGTTCCTGTGTACTTTTTAGATAGACAATACCTGATATCTTTACTTTGATTTACTGTCATTCCCACAGGGCTGAGGAGGAGCCCATGGAGGAGGAAGTGGACCCGGCGTTCAACCACTCATAAGCCAAGCCTGCCTCTCGGACATTGTTCTCATCCAATCCAAACCACTGTTTCAGTTTAAACCCCGCCCTCCCCCCCCACCACCCCCACCCACCCCCCCCCCCCTGCCAGGTGTCTCACCTATTGCTATCTCAATGTGGCGGGGGTCCTAGCGTGGAATGGGGGGGGCCGGGTCTCCGTTTCATAGAAGGAACGGGGGCTTCGGGGGGCTGAAACAGAACACTGGTGTTTGGTTGTCCACAGGGGGTTGGATGCTCGGCCCACGGTGCGTTGCGTTGTGTCATCTTTAACGGAGGGCCTGAGTCTCCGAGCCTCTGGCTACCAGGCCGTCTCAAGACCAGGAACTCGAGGTTGGAAAACCGAGCCATCGTGCGCTGTCGTGCCTCGAATGCCAGTACTTTAGGACTTTAAAACCGACGCCGTCTGAATGAGGCACGGATCACGAGACGGCCGTCTTTGCTCTGGGTTGAGGTTCTCGGTCTCTCTCGCCTCTATCGCCTCACCTCTTCTCCTTTTTTTTATTTCTGAGTCTGAGAACGTGAGCGAGCGTGGATGGATCCGGGGACCGTAGCTTGATGCCGTGACCCGCGGAGCGCAGTTGGCGATGGAGGAAACGCGAGTGTGGAATACCTTTCTGCCCGAAGTCCGCTGGATGATTCGGTAGGAAGTGGAATGGAGGTGGTCGATTCGAACGGTGATTCTTGGCTCTGTTCCGACTGACGGTAAATGACTGCAAAATTGTGCCTTTTTCTTCGAACCTGGTGGATATTTCACAATGAACTGAACTTCAAGACATTTGCCTTAAAGACAGGTTTGGGAACAAGGCCTCTTCTCATCCTTATCCTTTACTATTTTTTACTTGGGCGGCAAAACTTTCCAAGCCTGCATGCTGTTGGCATAGAGACTGGACGACTGGCATGTTTACCCATAATGCTTTTCACACAGCCTGTCCACCCTGTAATTAAACCCTTATTTTTTCATCGTACCACTTTTACCTGCTTTTTGGAAGGTAGTTGTTGACCGATTGAGTAAAAGCGTGGCTTGGCTGTGCTGGGAGGTTTATTTAGTATTCTCCAGACAAGCCTGATTTTCCAGATAGGATTTCTGAATGGATGACATAACAAGCATGCACTGCATTCCAATAACGTCACAAGACGAAGCATGATGTACTATCACTCTTTATTGATCACAGGAGGTCACATTGTCAACCAGAATTCCTGCATTAATCTTGTCCACCGACAAATAAACATCAGCACATCACTGATAGAGGAGCAAGCTCCTCCCCACAAAATCTTTCCCACGTTGAGGACAGTGCAGTGTTTTCAGACGCCAGACAGGAGACGGGTGGGTTTTAACTGTGTCTGAGTCGCTTCAGTACCAGACCCCCTGTGACACTAGTGAAACGCATCTGCTCTCCCCCTGTCCTGAGCTACCGACCAGGTGGGAGGGAGTGAGAACATGTGCGCTCATATACTTGTGGGTGTGTGCGTGTGTGTGTGCGGGTGGGTGTGTGACACGACCGGGAGCCAGACATACAAAGTCAAATCACACACTTATTATTCTTACAGCACAGTAAGGTTGGCGGACATATGTCTGTGTGGAGAGTTTGTCTTGTTCATATCTTTCATCTATCTCTGGCCACCAGAAATGATCTGAGAGATGGTGCATGATGTATATCATCTCGGCTAGCGCTACCGTATGTAGCGCCAATGACAGCCCGACAGTACGACCCCCACCAACCTGTGAGAGGAGGGGCAGTGGGGAGCTTCGTCAGCCACAGCCTACAGGCGTTGGCTGTAGGCTGTCAAACCTACAGTTTGACAGTTTTGAACATTTACAACGATAGAAGCAATGCAAGGCACGCATCTTGACGTAGCTTGATTGAGAACACCCAGGACCAACAGACAAACTCCCCGTCACCCAGCTCACATTGTCTTTCCCTCTGGGCAGCTACCTTCCTCCACGGTTGTTTTGTTTAAAACTCTACTTTTGCATTGAAGCCTTGTTTCTCGACGCAGGGGCGGGGTTCTGACAGGAAGTCAGGAGGATATCTTTTCCATGACTTCTCTCCCCCCCCCCCCCAGCTGTTTCTTTCCTCCGTGTTCGCTGGTTTCGTTGCTGTATCTGTTCAGTTTTTTTTAAAGTGCAGTCAAGTGACTTTTATTGATAAGTTGTCGTTTTTTTGTGTTGTACCTTTTAACCATTTTTTTTATTTTGTATACAGCACTTTTCCCCCCACCTGTCTTTTCCTCCTTTCCTCTCTGTTACGTTGTTTGTTGTACAGTTTACATGTTTCAAAACCGAAAAAGGGTTTGGATTCTGGTTGGCGAGGACATTTTCCTTGCTGTTTTTTGAGCTCCAGGGTTTATGGGGACGCTTTGGGAATGCAAATACTACTTTGTACAATGATTATAATAATTGTGTATTTACTATACTGTCTGTTCATAGTAGATTTATATATGAAAAATATGCATATTATATTATATATATATATAAAAATGAAATATTATGAACTTGTTTTGGAAATTAGTATTGCAAGGTTTATATTTTCATTGGGCAAATTTGTTGCCCTCTCGAGGGTATTAATGAAAGCACCACTTACTGTCACTTGCTACGATTGGCTCACCGCTGAGCAATATAGCATCCCATTGGTCTTGTGTTCCCTTGTGTCAGTAACAACGACTGGCTTTGAGTTGTGTTCATCCCATGGTAGTTCTCATACTGTTCCGAGTTACATTGCCTACGACACTCACACACTACAACATACTGTGCAATCACTGTTACGTTACATTGTTCTCCGGAAAAATGGCTTTTCTTTTTCTGTTTAATTCATCCTGCTCCTCTTTATTTAAGATGTCAACGAGCATATCTTCACGCTGGGTTCTGTGCACCCTTTTGTTCGAAATATACCTTTCCTAAATTACCAATATTTGAATGTCTATTGATGAATCAATCGGTAACAAAAACTGTTCCCACATTTGCATATTCATGATTTATTTTTGTACAATCTTAATAATTCACACGCTTATCCTAAAACCTTCTCCAAAGAGGAAGATCAAAAGACGGATGGAAACGCGGCTGTCCGCAGCCCCCGTACCTCTGATTGTATCACTGTGATCAGCCAGGAGCCCCAATGACCGTAGAACAGAGTCTGACCTTTTTATTGGCGACCAAACGTTTGTTGGTTTATTCCACTCATCGGTGCTCTAAATGTATAGTTTATTATATCACATTCACGCCTTCGGGGGTGTGGCTCGGCCCTTCAATTAGAACTAGTTATGGTAACGAGATAAGTAAAGAGATATGGTTTCTTATCAATAGGGTTTATTTAAGGTAGCCAGTTAAGGTAACTGAACCATTTAAGATGACGACTAAAGGTAACTTGGAACCAGGTAAGTTAACTAATGACTAGTTAAGATAACCAGTTAATAGTAAAGGAACCCTGTTAAGACGGCTAGCTAAGGTAAGCTAGGCAAACCACCTAGCCGTCGAACAACCTGAACAGTCCTTGGATGCTGATATCGTCCGAGCCCCAAGACAAAACACTAACAACTCCGTTCAGAAGAAATATTACCCAGAAGACGTAGCTTTCAGAACACCGTAACTGACGGTGGCCTTCCCACCTCAGCCTGAACCACCCCTCTTACTTGCCTCCCCCTTTTCTCTCTCCTCTGTCTTCCCCAAACGGCTTCAGCAGATGACAATTTCCCCCGGACATTATGGCCTTATGGCTCATTTCTTTACTTGGCTTACAATACACACTTCTTAGAGGTGGAGGACAATGTTGGTGGAAACATTGAATATATTCCCAAGCAGTAGCACTAAATCCATGTTTTGAAACATTATGTTAATGATATTCTTTATATAAGCCCTTGGAATGGGGACCATTATAAGTGCTTTTTCCTTAGTTATAGAACATTTCACTTTGGTTTAGACTAATTGTAATTTACAATATCCTTTTTTTTATACATTCCTCTCTGTCCACCAACTATGCACTTGCTTTAACACACAGTCTCACACACAGAGACACACACACACACACACACACACCTTGGTAGTGAAAATGGAAGCCGACACAACACTTCTTGCTTGATAAATAGAAGGCACATCGTTGGACATTGTTCCCAGGGGAAGTCCGTTTTGACCCCAACAAACATCAGAGAACATGAGCTGGTATACATTACAACATTTCCTGGACCCTTTAAATATCAGCACTGGGCATTGTCATTCTGGTTGTTGAAAAGGTGTCGAACCCAGGCATGTTTTTTGTCTGATGGTTGAATCAAGATGAGGTGATTTGTTAAGCCCTTGATCCCAGCCCCCAAAATGGCTTAACCGGCCCTAGGTTTTAGGGTGACCGTCTCACCACAATGATGATCCAACAAATGTGCCACCAAAAAACAAACATCTTTTAGTATGGTCTTCCACATTACCATTGGTCTACGACTCTACAAGTACAGATTTCCTTCTCTGACCCACTTTCTGTTTCTGTCTCTCTCCCTCTCCCCCCCCCGCCCTCAATTTTTAGCATGGTTTTGTATGTCCGCATGCACTGTCTGTTAGTCTGTACCCCAACACACATCCACACATGGGATGTAGCACTGAAGGGCACGTTGACTACCTTCTCAAGATTGCATCAACACTTTTGCTATCTCTCTCTCTGTCTCTGGTCTCTCTCTCTCTCTCTGTTGGCTGGCTAGTTTTTTAATGAGTCCCCTCCTAGAGAACCGGGGGAAAGGCTGTTTTCAGTGTTAGGCGAATGTGCTCTCATTTGTACAAACAAGGAATCCATAAAAGTGAGATTTAAACATACACCATTTCAATGCTGTTTTCTCTAGCATTTGTAACACACAGACAATAGATTTTATTGTATTTATCTAGAAAAAGGTGTGAGTTTTGTAGTGAGGCTACATACATGAAGGGTCAACAGCAGAACCGGCCGACTGTCTGAATGGCGGGCAGTGGTGTGGGGGGTTGATGTGTGTTTTATACCATGATTGGACTTCTTCAAAGGGCTCAAACCCGAAGCCTGATGTGTTTTTGTCCCGGGTGTCCATTCCACTTTAAGCCAGTTTTACCTATGACCACTACGGTTCAGAAAGTTACAGTTCTAGGTTTACATATGTATTAAATGCATATTATTTTGTTTTCATTGTTTTTCAATATTGGTTATTTTTTTTGACTTGTTGCTCTACTGTTACAAAAGTCTCTTTTTTTTCTCGGGAACTTTTTGCTCTAACATATTGTCTTTGACATCTACAATATAAAGTATCATGTTTTGAAAAAAAGAAACAGTGTCGTTATTGTATTAAGGGGAAAAAGTGTGTGGATTTCGGACCGGAGCAGACATTCCTTTGTCTGTCTTCCTTGTATTTCCATGATTTGGACTAAATACGAGCAAAAGCAAATGCAGCTGAAAGGTACTTGGTTCTATCCATGATTTTCCCAGATTTTACCCAGTTTTGCCTTAGGCCTCATTGATGTAGTTTAACAAATTGACTTTGGATTAAAGTGTCAAGTCAACCTAATTGACTTGATAGAAAAATTGTGAAATCTTTAATCATTGTTAAAGGGGTGATATTATGCTACCAGATGTGAGTGATTAGCCATTACAAGCCATTGTTTTAGTGACATCACATGTGGGAATGTCCACAGAGATGTATAATGGATAGATAAGCAACATTTGCTACAGTCCACTGGGTATGCTGGTAGACTGATCTATCTATCATAAATCTAGGTGGACGCATGTCAATAAAACCCAGGAAAAGGTCGATTTCCAAACGGCTTGTAATGGCTAATCACACTCACACCTGGTTGCATAACACCACTCATTTAAGAATGATTGTTTCCCTCACTATATTCTCTCTGCAGCCAGTGGGGGGCGGTATTAGTGGAGCTAACACTCCCCAACAGTAGCTCTGAAGAAGATAAGCTCTAACCCATTCAGAAGGGTCAGAGGTTATCCCTTGTGTCCAAATAAACAGTAGCGGATCCGTGATCTGCAGTGGAACCGATGTTAGGACAACATTCCCAACGCAAACACTCCCTGGGCCACACACGTTTGGCCTCCGAGGCAGAGTTGGTGGGGGCTGTGAATACCACCACTACCACGTCAGGCTTTGTGAGCCGATGCGTCATAAATCTCTCAGGTTCGAAGCCCTCAAACGCCGACCAGGGTGAATGTACGGACAGGGCCCTAGGTTCCCAGAGGGAGAGGCAGAGAGAGACCGAAAGGAGCAGGGTAAACGCAGACATGAGACACAATATTTACCGTCCTCCAGGCGGTTAAAGACAGGGGTCATTGGTCGGTTCTACTCCAGTCGGCAGAAAGGTGACATTAAAGAGTGGAATGTCGTCTCTTTTTTACGACAAGCCGAGTCCTTCAGCCCAGCTCATGGTACAAAGAAGGCTTCACCATGGCTGTCGAAGGTGAACGGACGACCAACGCGACCCGCGCTGACATCTCTTATTAGTTCAGGTCACAGAGAGAGAAGGGGGCAGAGCTACGGTGACGTGACCTTTGTTTCCCCTCTTGTCAGAGACTCGCCCACAAGATGGCCGCTGCCCTCCCCACAGCAAAGACCCCAGAATGTCTGTTTGGAACAGAGATGAGGGAGAGGGAAAATCCTTCTTTTTTTTCTCCCTTGTTTTTACCCGCAATGACATTCTAGGTTCTGTGGTGTCTCTGGTGCCTTGCTCATCTCCCCGCCAGTGTCATTTTGCTCTGTCATTACCAGGCCACCCGTATGCATACAAAATACCCTCATCTAACTCAGCACTGCTCACCCCTGTCCTTTTAATTGCAGGGTTAGGCGGTCTGTAAGAAGGCTTCGGCCAGCTGCTGGGATGAGCAGAAGGGGCTAATTACAGATGAGCCTTATTAAGACTCCCTCGTGGAACTTCTGACACTCACGCTTCATCCCTATTTAGACCATCAATACTGTTAGTTGTTGTTGCGCCTGGTTTTTATATGAAACTGATGCTGGTAGATGGTTAAACCAACAGCATGAGTGAGCAACATGAAGCATTGGGTGAACGTTCCTCTGAGCCATGATACGGAGTGAGATATGGTACATAACGTAATTTGACTCTAATGTTTCCCCATAAACTAAAACACAACAAAAATATGGAAAAGAAATGCAAGCAGTTTATTAGAATCTCAAGACGTATGAACTTTAATTCCATAATGACTTTCTTTTTTAAGTAAATCCCATTTACTAATGCCTCTGGTGTTGAATCTAGTAATTACTATTGTATTTAACGCAACCTCTCAGTCACCAAATTCTTAAGACGTTACAACTCTTAAACCCTATTAACTTTCAAAATAAAGATCCCAACAACGTCTTGAGACCTGGTCCCAATTTGATCCAGAGCGTTTATTTGAATATGTTGGTGTTTGCTTGTCCTGTCCTGTGTTCAGACTTCCACCGCTCAGACTATTGTCAGCCAATCAGTGAGAGCGGAGGGGGCCGGCGAAACACAAGGAGGTCTGCACAGCTGGGCGCCTTGGTGAGATGTGGAAAGCGTGTGGCCGGTGGGTTGTGGCCAGTCGTCCAATCCAGCCTTCTAAAATAACACACAACGCACAATGCGTTCAATGAGTGTAGCCTCCATGCCTCTGAGGATGTTTTAAATCACGGTTTGATTCGGTTGAAGTCGACGGGGAATGCATCGCCACTAGAACTAAACCAGAGTATAGCGTGACCCTGTGGGTGGTTGCATGCCTGCACCCATAACTCCCGGCAAGTTCTGTGGAACAGGCGTTCATTGAACGCCTGTTGGTTGTGTTGTCTGATGAGCTACAGAGGAGCTGTGGGCCCTGTGAGAATGCAGATCAAACACGGGCAGAACCCGGGAACAGAGAGGAGAGGGCCATCCATATCCCCCTCCTCCCACCCCCCCCAAAGAGGGTTTTAGCTTTGGCTTCCCTCACATCTCGGGAGCCGCAGATCCCAGGAGGGAGGAAGAGACAATGCATATTGTGCTGTAGGCTGGATCGCATGCGGAGGGCTTCACCGCATCGCCTGGTCCACACATTCTGCTACACCGGTCCATTATGCACCCACGCACGCTATGGTGGTAGGTCTTTCCATCGGAGGATTGGGATTGAGGAATGAGGGATATTTTTATGTATATAAATATATTCATATGCCAGTGTACATAGATTTCAGATGCGTGTCGATGACCCGATGATCTGTGACTGGACCCTGCATTCGGTACTGTCCTGATGTGTCATTCTGTGTGTCCATCACTCTCTCAATTTGTCTGACTTTCCATTAACTCTTTTTCATTCCCTTCTCTACTTCTCTACCCCTCCATCTTTGTGTATCTCTAACTCTCCATGTTCATCGATCTCTTTCTATCTTTCCATCTCTCTCTATCTCTATCCATCCATCTATCTATTTCCATAAACTTATTTCAGTGTTTCAGTTCAGAGTGAGGGAGAATCTGGGGTTCCTGCGGTAAACGGTGAGATGATGTGGTTCTTGCGCTGGCGTGACCCGCGGTGACCCCTGGGGCCTTCCATGGTGCTGATGCAAAGAGCAGGGGGCGCCTGGGCTGTCAGCCACTACCACAGCCCCCCCTCACCGCTCGCGGACCGGGGGGGCTCTCGGGTTTCCCAGCCTGAGGAATGGAGGACTGTCCTAAGAAGGTGTGATAGACCCCCAGACACCAGGAGGGGAGGAATGAGGGCGGGAGGGAGTGGGGGAGTTGGTGGGGAAACAGAGTGCAGGATGGGGAGGAGGGGAGGTGTAGGGGACTGGTAGGTGGTGGGGGAGGGGGGTACAAAGCAGAGTGATCTTTTTAAGGGAAGGCTGAGGAGTGGAGCAGGATCAACGCAGTGTGCAGGTGAAAAATATTGTGTGTGTGTGTGTGTGTTTTTGTGTGTGTCGGCTGTAAGGTGAGGGCAGCCAGGCCACAGCAGAAGACTGAAGGGGAAAACCTTGATGTAATCTTGTCATCAAGAGCCAAGTTACACATACACACAGAAAGCATGTTCACTTAGGTCCACACACTTGTACACACACACAAACACAACTAACTCCCATGCTCTTTATATTTCTCTGTTTTACACACACACACAAACACACCACAAGCACAAGCGTAACTGCGTTAGAAGAAGAAACTGCAACATTTCCCTTATTGTGCATTTGAACAAAGAATACCAAGAAACATTTTGTGATTGTGTCATAAAGTCCAAACGGACGGCTGCTAGTTCCTCCCTCACCTTGCTCCCCGGTGTACCCGACACACGACAGAGATCCTGGAACGGGGGGCTTCAAATGTGGGCTACTGGCGAGAGAGACAGGGTGGGACTTCCAAGCATACTTGGGAGGGAGAGATATCCGTTTAAGTTACATGGGTTTGGCGGCCAGAGGCCCGAGAGAGGGAGAGTCTTCTGAAAGGGGGATATCCGCTTCTGCAACATGTTTCATGTATTGCTTTGTCAAAAAACTCCATATTTATTTTCCAGAAACTGTTAAATGGCATTCAGATTGTAGGATGTAAGGGAATGACAACTGCATGGCAATAGTCCGGATAACGCCCAATTCATGAACCTCTCTCAGCCTAGCTCTATTCCCACTGTCTCCTGTCAAATCCTGAAGGGACCAATCACATTCCTCCTTCTGCATTATATAAGGCCCCGTCCCGCCTGACTAGGAATTACATGACAATATTCACAATCAGGATTCCCTTATTATCGTTATTTTCCTTCTCCCCATGAGCCTGTCTGGTAGTGCTGTGGTACCAGTTCCTTACCCCTGGCGGGTCCACCCAGGCATTCCTCCAATGTTTGCTTTGCACACATCTTTACAGATGTTGCCCTCCCCTGAAGCAACACTGTGTTGCCTTTCTGTCCCTGGAGGGACCTCTGATGAGGTGAGGAGGAAGGGAGAGGGGAGAGGAGACATGAGGGAGGTGGGGCAGAATAATGTAGAGAAGAGAGGAAAGAGGTGGAGGGGATTGAAAAGGAAAAGAGAGGAGAATGGAGATGAAGAGAAGAAAAAGCAGAGAGAGGAGCAGAGTAGAGAGGGGATGAGGGGAGGGGAGGGACGAAGGGATATGAGAGGAGAAAAGGAATGGAAATAAGAGGAGAAAAAAGAGGTGGAGGGGAGGGGTCATTAGGTCCAATGATGATTAAGAGGAGGGGTGATGATGAAGATGTTCCTCACTGTTATGAGTCAAAACAACGGCTGAGGTATGTTCATAGTAACAAAGCCTTTTTCATAGCTAGGTGTGCAGTCATGTCTATTTGATTGCTTTCTAAAGGTCTCGTTGACTATATCAGGCTGCTCGGCCTACCTGTGATATAATAGCACTTGGACAATATAATTGTTGGTAATATTATTATTAGTGTAGTAGTCGTAGCACTAGCCTAGAAGGAGAAGGATTTTGTTCACTTTACATTTCAATTTTGATTTAATTTGACGAAAAGCATAGGGAGGAATAACAAAATAAAAGAGCAAAAGGAACCTGGCGGTTTCCCTTTCTCCGGATCTATTCAACAACTCAAAGTCCGCCAATGTTTTTGTGTGACGCGCTATTGTGCCTGGAAACTTGTTTACTACACAGATGTCGCTTCGATTTTAGGCTAGTCATGCGATAATCCCGCCAAATCACATTTGTGTGTGATGGCAAATTAAATGATTGTCATTCTGTTTAGTTGGACACGCAAAGGTTTCTGCCAGGCCCAATAAACGTTGAGGCCTTGAACAATATTCTGCACCTGTTTCAATATGCCGTTCAAAAAAAAAAGCATGTCGACCGAGTTATGTCAAATGTGTTGCATACACTTCTCCTTCTAATCAAGGTCTATGCAATCTAAAATAATAAACTTCCAAATCCTGGTTGTTTGGCTTCAGGATAAAGGGAAAAAGTCGGCCAAGATTTTTTTTTACATGGCTCTGACAGATCACTACACATATGGATTTTCACCACTATTGAAAAGGTTTCCCTATAATAAATATTTCCACAGAACGGGTAGCCTAACAAGAAGACCTATAACACACGCAAATATCCTATTCACAGTGGAGGTTATGAAGCATGATTTGAGGCACGTGTGCTTTGTGCTCGAGCACAGCACACTCCTCACCTGGCCGGGAAAGGATCGGGAAAAGGAACGACTCTGATTGGCCGACACCAACCTCCACAAAGGTGTCGGTAAGCGTTAGATTTCAGGCGAACCAGACAAACACAACATTCTGTTTGAGGCGCACCGTGAGCAAACCTTTACTCTATACCAATTTTACTGCAAAATTAAAGTTTTGTAGCTTTTTCCGTCTGATTTTACGGGAAACATCTGGGGCTCTCGAGCCGGTGGTGGAGCGGTGGCCCCAGGCCCCTGATCGGTGCACTTGAGCATGGAATAATGGGCGTTATCAAGATGACATATATATAGCCATGGTGGGCAATATGGAGGAATGGTTAACATCGAGACCACCGAGTCAAGTCCAGCCTTGAGATTATACTTTCTGTTGGAGGACCTGTTCAGGCTGCTCATTTATCCAGAATGTTTTTCAGCTCAGGTTTTACGAGGATTTGCATATCTGGTCAACCAGGCCCCTAGGCAAACTGCCCATACTGAAATGAAAACTTTTGACCAAAAGTGAAACTATACGACGGTGTAATCTTTTTTAGGCCAAGTGTGTTGAGCACAGTGCACAGCAACCACAATAGTCTTTGCAACCCTTCCTTCAGTGGAATACGGTTTGAAACCACACTCCAACGGCGATACCTTTTTTTCGTTCGGACTGCCTATGCAAATGTTATTGCGGTTGTTGAAAATAGGAAGTAATGGAAACTCGTTTAACATTAGGCAAATGTTAGAGGTTAACTGTGTTTATAAAAAATGGTGGTCCGTGCTATTCAGTAGCTAGGCTGAAACTCGACACATATTCAGTCCTGCTCAGGGAATTGGCCCTTCAGTCTTGGATCGGCGATCGGGGGTCAGATTGGGCCCAGAGATTACATGATTATCCATCCCTTCACTCGGGCCTCCCCTCATCCACAGAATGAATCATCCCATTTGAATATCTCCACCATGCCTGGTTGTGATAGGAATGTTGGTTACACAGGTGCACCAGAGGTGATGCCATGTAGAGAGAGTCTTTACTGCACATGCAGATGTGTGCTCTGCTGGATCCACGGCCGCATTCCACCCCCATCTTGGAGACCGGATACGGGATAATCGCTGCAAATTCCGGTCAAAATCGAATAGATCATATCTGAATATGCCCATATTTTAATATTTGCAGATGGTAATCATAAATACTGATTTGTGAAAAGCCAGACTGGAGTGGAATAGATATTTTAAATATAATAGTAATTATATTGGCCGAACAAATATGAGCAATGACAAAGGTAGATCCGTCTGAAAAAAATAAAGAGGATAGGCTGCTCAAATTAGACCTGAAATAAATGTGCATTATAGTGTGCATCATAATCTATTGGTTTGTTTTTTTAATTAGGTAGTTCTAGATGAAGATTAGAGAAGTGGCCCTATCGTTGTGAAATCAGCAGAAGGGGCATTGTGCCAACATTAACCACACACATATATTTTGGGTTTTAATATCAGCACGTCTAGTGAAATGAGATGTAGGCTGAACAATATCTAATGTTGTTTTTAAAGAGTATTTAAGGTTTAAAGGCAATGTCCTTATCTGCGGTGGATAGCCCCCGCTCGTTAAAGGCTCCCCCAGCAGGCCTCACCATTTTAAATGATTAGACCTATAGCCTACTACAGCTTTAAGCGGACAAGCATTTCATAGGCTGGTGTTTGAAACTGGCTCGAATTTCCTCGGTTGTTGTTAATGAGCTGTAGGTCTTTTTTATGGCCGTTTCTGTCTGCATTTCTTCGTTAAACTCACACCCAGCAGTGTGTTTTCCAGAGTGTTTTTCGTGGGTTGGAGAACACAGAAGAACCCAAAACATATTCACATAAACCCAGTTGCTGTACCCATGACATCTTTGGCTCGTAAAAAAAATAAAAATCGTTCACAATCCGTAGAAAGGATCGTCCGGTCAGATCAAAATGTGTAAAAATAACGCATTGTTTTAATTTGGTCTATTTCAGTTCAAATAGCCCTCTTTGTTTATAGAGGCTATAAGTTGTGATGTTGGAAAATCCTTAAACTATTAGAAATAGGCCTATAGGCTACTGGACTATGGAGTTAATAAAAAATAGAAAAACTTGTTCAACTACATCTCGTTCAAAAATATGTTTTTAATAAATAAGCAAAACAAAATGTACATTGGACGGAAGTTTGAGACTTGCCAAAGAAGGTCGATGAAAAAATCCATGCAGCGTATTTCAAGAACTTAACGATTCTAAATTGCATTGGTCCCTTTATAAACGAATAGGCTTACCACAAAACATGCACCCATCTTATTCATATATATATATATTCTCTATGATACCTCCGTGTCTTTGAACACGAACCAAATACTTGTGGATGGCTTGGCAGATTGCGTCAGACATGAGGTACAGCTCCGGCCTGCCCATGTGAGTCTGTCCCGGGACTACCCCCCGTTTTCCAGGGAGTCCAAAGTGTCAGTTGCGTCCAAAGGGGTCTATAGTCTGCATGTGTTTGTCACACTACGTCCCTCTGCGCCTTGAGGTTCCTGGGTTCTTCAATAATTCCATTGGTCTTCAATCTTTGTGAAAGTAAACAGTCTGTAATGAAAACACAAAAGCAAACACACACAACCGAGGTTAATATGTCGTTATTACTGTGATGCAGGGTTTAAAACTTCCTATAAATCAATAGGGACTATTAGAACGCGTATTTGAGGTGGTGATGTTGACATTCCTATGGTCCCTGGCATCCTCGGTGGATGGGAAGTCATTAGCGAATCAGCCCTCAGACTCTTAAGTAAAACCATCTGCACATGAGAGAAAAGCCCTGTATGTGCTGTGTTGTGTGTGTGTGTGTGTGTGTGTGTGTGTGTGTGTGTGTGTGTGTGCGTGTGCGTGTGTGCGTGTGTGTACGTGTGTGTGTGCGCATTTCCGATCCACTGAATTATAAGATTGTATCTTATAAGACTTGTATTATTTGGGTTATTTTGGGGTTTGCTTTATTCACAGGATAATATTTAAAGAAATGGTGGCGTTTTGAATATAGATCAAAGTTTATGTCACTGAGACAATTTGCAAAAAAAAGTAAAAACTTGTGTTATGTTTTTCTTCACAAATATTAGTCTTATTTAGTCTCATTTAAACGTAAAAACAAATACTTACTAGCTAATTGTAATTCATATGATATATACAATACAAATCATGCATATTGCGTGGAAAGAAGATCATTTAAATGATTGTTTAAATTATAGAACGCTTTTGTATTGTATTTTGAGCCTGTTTGTTTGTTCCGGCTGGGCCTCACATTCTCTACAAATGACCATGATTACATTATCAAGGCCCTATTATTTCTTCATTCTATAGCCACAAAGACTGGTTTATAAGACTACAAATATTTCCTTACGAGCTAATAAGGACTGGTTCATAGTCGTTAGGCCCAACCATGCAGAAAAACAATAAAAGGCTATTATTTTGTATTATTATAAAGGTCTGTCGCAGGCAGTCACTGCCCCCCCTGGGCATATAAACCTGGAAAAAGAAATATTGCTCCCATTACAACATATAATAAATTGTTTAACAGCAGTGTGCATTAAGTAGGCCTATTCTTAGGTCGAATTAATCTAATAAAGTCTGGAACAAGAACGGAACGAGTGTGGTCGAAAGAGACTTGCAGAATTCGCATCTCTTTACGATTTTAGGCCTTTCATTTGCAAACGTGCAACGCGAACTAAGCACATGAATAGGCCTAATTAAACAACTGAAGCACAATCACTATCAGATTTCTCTGTCAGAGAACTCATGTGTGAAAGTGAGGGTCTGAACGGGCTATGGTCTAACAAGCGCGAAGGGCTTAGGCCCTGACAATAATAAACCCCATAATAATAAAGGCAGAGGCGTGCAAAATAGCGTGACAATCCCTGACATGTCTGTCATGGGGCCTCCAGGTCCCCTCGGGGTGTCGCGAGCCGGGCTCTGGAATCTGTAAAGGTCCAGTCCAGCTCCCATTCCTGCGGTTCCTCACACAGGAAAAGCCCCTCATTGGAAACATAAATGAGCTGTGAATGCATGGATGTGACGCCGAGGTGAAGAGTGTACTCCTCGTTTTTTAAATTGTCATTTGAAGCCATAGTGAGGGGCTAAAGCGCGGTAGGCCTCCACAATAATCACATCTCCCCCTTTTAATGACTTTCCAAGCTGCAGAGCAGGAATCTTAGTGTGAGCCCCAGCTGCTGACCGCGCCTGAGCGGAGGCCAACCGGTCAGAGAAAACCACTCAAATGTTTTGGACTTGACGTAGGCTGTTTGAAAAGTTCCCTTACATTATTCATTTTAACAGAACGCTTCCAATCTATTTATACACGTCTTTGAATATTGTACGCCAATTTAGTCTCCTTTACCAGTCTGTAGCAGCACTAATTTTGTGTCATTTTTAGTATTCCTAAAAAGGAACAGGTTTTTGGAGGATGAAGTGTATGCGGTCTGGCACACGCGTGGGTTATCTCAGGTCGTTGGAGAGCAGGACATGGCCTGTTGGTTCGCTTGTCAGAGCAGCAGTGTGAAATCTCTCACTAACATGACACGTTTGACAGAAAAAGTTTGAACGATTTTACAGCGCAATTGATGTCTATTTACTTTCGTGATATAGTTTAGCACTATTTGTTTCATCAGGTGGATGTTTGAATGATATTTTGAAAGGTATGCATGTATGAGCAGTGTCTTTACATCTCATGTTGACAATTGTTTGTATGCGTAATCTTTGATCTACAATTTGATAAAGTGAACGCACCCCTAATGAAGACATCTACCTTTAGGTTATTATAATTGTAAAATAACGTTAACAATGTTTTAGAATAATGTTAGAATAATATAGACTAATAATAATTATATATATATATATATATATATATATATATATATATATATATATATATATATATATATATATAAAAATAATATTAATGTGTAATAATTATCTATACAACTGCTAAATAGTTAATAAATGATAATCGTTTCGTTTTTTTATAAATACTTTTTGGCCAAACGCAGGACACGTACCGCTGTGGCATAGTAACGAGCCCGCGCGCGGGGGGGGGGGGGGGGCGGGGGGGGTAGAGGGGGTTGGGGGGGTCTGCTAGTGGCTCGCGGACATAGACCACGCGCCCTCCATCCTCCACACCGAGAACGCATAACTGAGCCTCTCGTGCGCAACATAACTACAGCTGGACATCTTATTGTCCATCTCGTCGCTCTGCAGCACCTGGTAGAGAAAGTCAATGTATCGCGAGGCCAGCTTCAGCGTCTGGATTTTGCTCAGTTTGTCCGACGGCAGCGTAGGGATGATTTTGCGTAACGACGCGAAGGCTTCGTTCAGCGACTGCGTGCGCTGCCTCTCCCTCACGTTGGCGAGCACGCGCTGGTTCTGCAGCTCCTCGTATGACTGCGTGCTGCTCGGGCTCGTCTTCTTGCCGCGTTTCACGGCCCCGGGGCTGCCGTCCTCGATAGACTTCTTCGAGCCGTGTCTCCTCTTGCCCGCGAATCGTTTCTGCTGCTGTCTGTCGTCCAGCTCCTCCTCGCTGCTCGCGAGACTATCCACAGGGGACATCGGGGGACTCGAGCCCTCTTCCATTTCCCTCTTGAAGAAACGCAGGGACAGGGAGGAGAACGCGCCGTCCACCTTCGTAGCCGTGGTGTGTGAAGTATATCCGAGTGAAGGCGGTGAGATGGAGGTGGTGGTTGTGGAGGTCCGACCGAGAGAAGTCTGCGTCGTGAGGTGAGGGTCGCGGGACGCGTACGTTACGCTCTAAAGTAGGTCTGGCACTGGTCTGCTCTAGCAGGAGGTTTTTTCCTAACTTTTTTGGAAACTTTATCCCCGTTTCGGATGCTAAATAGTTGTTTGAGTGGAGGGGGAGCCAGGATCGCTCTCTGATTGGCTGACTAATAAACAGGAGGGACCAGGCTTGGGTTACACGCCGAGGCCAAGTGAATCAGCGCGTGTGGGGGAAACGAAGTTCTGAATGATGCATCGTTATTAAATATCCTTTTATTATTTATCTTTATTAGGGTTGGTATTTTAAATAAATAATTGGAGTCCCATCAAATAACCCCTTTCAAAGTAATTTAGAAAATAAAACATTTGTAGCAAGTATTAAGATTAGGTCTACATTAATTAAATGTAATTTAAACATTTCATGATTAATTAATTATTTACTAAATAAACAAATCAACGATGGCACAAAAAATAGGCTTTATTATCAAATAAAAACATAAATACATGTTATATGAATTATTATAATATTAATATGATTTAGCCTAGCTGTTCTGCTTAAAAAAATAAAAACAATCTAACGGTAATAGATAGCCTTAGGCTATAGCAAACAATTTCAATTCGAGGCCTTGTTTAAACTGCACCACTGTTCCTGTGTGCCTTGTTAGCCTTTAAAACAGCTTTGGCAGATCGGAGCACATTTAAAACCCTTGATCCATAATCCATTCAAAAGTAGGTTTGTTGATCTCACAGGATGTACAGTGTGGACCAGGGGGAGTGACGTCAAGGTCCGTCCCAGCTGGCTCGTGTTGAGGAGGCCGCGCCGTGTGACGCAGAGCGTCCGGATCAGCTGAGCATTGCTCCGTAGGTGTTTTCTAGGAGATAACGATCACGTTTCTAGTCGTTGCTTCGCTCCCATGCTGAGTTTCAGCTTTCTCACACGACCTATTTGTTTAATGTTAAAAAATGTTAAATGAAATCATCTTCCCCCCTGGTCTTCAATTTAATTCCATATGTTTTGTTTATTTATACTGTTTCTTACTATTTATTCCGCGTGAAATTCTCGAATAGCTCTACGGTTTACATCAGAGCCGATGTTAATGACCAGAAAGGGTTTGGTGGACTGCCAGGCCTGGGGAGTGCTCTAACGTTTTCCCAACGTTGCACAACTATTTCGACAGCCACGAGTCCCGGTTGGGTCATACCCCGACCATTCTCTCCCTGAATGTTCGACTGCAGGAACCAGCGGTCTGCACAATGTTCCGGCCTGCATGCGTAATAGTGGATGTCAGTGCGCTTACACTCGGAGCCAGAACCTTTCATACCCAACCTGGCGTGTCTCAGCACGGGTCAAACACTGTAACGTGTCTAAACTCATTCATATATACCCCGGGACGTAATGCGTTGCACATGGCGACATGCTCTCGGAAAGTTATATTTAAATACGAAGTAATGTTTCAGTCATATTTAAATAGGCTATATATGCAAAGTGACACGCAAACACACACACACACACACACACACACACACACACACACACACACACACACACACACACACACACACACACACACACACACACACAAATACTGATTATGCCCCCTGACCCTGTGCTGTGTGTGTTGGTTGCAGGGGGTCTCTGGGGGCCCCGGGACCCTGGGGGTAAACGGGGGGCGGGGGGTCTGACGGCAGAGTGAGAAGCTGATCCTTCACAGGGCCTGAGAGTTATGCCACACACACACACACACACACACACACACACACACACACACACACAGCAAGGACAAACAGTAACAAGCACCTCTCAGAAGCCACAAGAAGTGAATCACTACTTCCTGCCATCTCTTCTTCTCTTCTTCTTCTCATACCTCACATACACATCTCACCATGCGCTGAACAGAGAGATTGAGAATATTATCGTACTTGTAAACTTTTTTGGTATAGCAAACATTTAAAAAACACAACAGTCACAAAACAAAATAAATAAAACATTGAGAGACAGACATACAGAGAGAGAGAGATAGACAGAGAGACAGACAGAGTCAGAGATACCGAGAGACAGAGAGTGAGAGAGACAGAGGGTGAGAGAGAGTGAGAGAAAGTCAGACAGAGAGACAGACAGAGAAGCAGTGGTGATGCCAGTTGGATCAAAGATGAGTCTGGGGCTTCTACTTCTGTCTCGTGTGACACCCCCAAACCGTCTCCACATGGGCATAGGTCTCCCCTGACCCAATACACCCAGAGGAGTGTGCTGTCATGTAGACCACACACACACTCACACACACACACACACAGGCTCACCACTCAAGCCTCCCTGTCTTAAAAACACAACAAGTGCTGGGGGGAAAGTGATGGAGAGAGAGAGAGAGAGAGAGAGAGAGAGAGAGAGAGAGAGAAGGTATTGCGGACGATTGTGGGATGGAAAGAGAGATAAGGAAGCTTAGTGTTTTAAGAGGCTGAGATGGAAAAACTGTTGGTGGGGTTGGGGGGGGGCGGTATTCACTTTAAGACAAAGATGAAGGGGCAATGGGCTCTATAAATATCTGCCTTATTCGTACAGTGCCTAGAATGTCAAAGCTCTTTGTTGTACAGACTTGTGTAATGTTTGTGTGTGTGTGTTTTTGTGTTTGCGTGTGTGTGTTCTCAGGGATTTGCCAGGCCCTGTGATCTGACAGAGAGGGCTTTAGATGTGTCAGGAGGAGTCAAAGACAGAATGATTTGTGAAGGTCCACGAAGAATGATATTTTACAGTCTATAAAATGTTTGTGTGTGTGTGTGTGTGTGTGTGTGTGTGTGTGTTTGTGTGTATGTGTGTGCCTTTGTGCGTGCGTGTACGTGCAGGTCTGTGCAATTGTCTCTATGTGTGAGTCTGTGTATCCGTGTGTGTCTTTGTGTGTGTGTGTGTGTGTGTGTGTGTGTGTGTGTGTGTGTGTGTGTGTGTGTGTGTGTGTGTGTGCACTTGCGAGGAAGCATGTGCCTCTGTTCTTAAGATCAACCAAAGATGTTTTGCAGCAGAAGAGAGACCACATGGTTCTCATTGACCAGACTATTGTCTATTACCAGCTCAGTAATCACTATTAACACTCCCATCCTTATAGCTATCAAGTTACTTTCCACCTAGCAGGTACCACAATGCAATCTGGGCCAGGGAGTAACGCATTATTACAGGTAGCAGGTCTTACCGTCATCAGAGTACATTGGGTACTGGCTGAGTACAAAGCAAACGGACTGCGGCAAATTATCTAGGAAGTACCAATAGTTGGATCATGGCGATATTTGAATGGAGAGATGTTCTTGGTTATGGATGTAACTCTTCCTTCTATGTTGGATTGGTTGATTTATTGATTTGAGAGTTCAAAGTTAAACTACCAATCAATTGCTGCTTGATCAGTATACCAGTCATATCCTTCATGAAGTACTGCCATACTCTACAGTTCATGGAGAAGTATAATGCTGGGAGAGTATAGTATCTGTTTATTTGATCAGCACTTTCTTTCTACGGACTGGAGAGCCATTCATGTCTTCCGGTTTTCGGACCAAATCCCAGAAACCTTCAGAATATATTACGAGAAACATTCCCAAGCTAGTCATTCTGGAACTGGCCATCAAAACATAAATTAAGTTTCAATTCCAATCATATTTTTTAGGCAATCTTTCTGAGTCAATGTAGAATGAGATAAGATGGGGAATTATCCAAGGTATTTCCCTGAACATTCATGTGTAAGAGAAACTTCCAGAAATCCTTGCATTTGGAGATACTGTAGGGTCATTAGGGCAGGTTTCAGATAACAGAAGCTTGTTTTATCACAACACATAAGCTCAAAAAGATGAAACCAATATCTTATTATAGTGCCCAATAATTTCCAGTAAGCTATCATGATTAACATTGTGACTCAATGTCAAATAGTTTTTGGATAAAATATCCAAACCACAGTCTGGCAACTATGACCCTTTTTCATATTCTCTCCCTTTAATTAAAGGTTTTTATGGACCTTAATGTGATTTCAATTGAATAATAATAATAATGATATATGAAACCTACTAAAAAGATTGCCTAATTTCCCTTAGTACAAGCAATCAACAGTAGTTCACACACACACACAGGCACGCACGCACGCATGCACGCACACGCACACGCACACACACACACACACACACACATACACACACAAACGCTTTCTCTTATTACAATACAACACATTACAATCTTGGCACCTGCATGTATTACTCACAGATAGGCTGTGCCAATATACAAGTATGAATTTACCATAAGCCTCTGTTGGGGTCGAGGCATACCTATTGGCCAATAAACCCTGTGGCCCCTGAGAGAGACCCATTCTTTAGCAACGCTCCGTAGCTGCGGGACCGTTTTCATTCATACTTCCACACTCCTTCATTCTGCCGCAGCACTGTCGATGACAAGGTGTTTCTGAAATCGCATTAGGGGCCCTTTCATAAAGGTTTCATTGGGGAGTGTGTAACAGCTTGAAGCAGTTAGCGTTTGTTTAATACGATGCAGACGGGACCGTGCGGTGCTTTGTCTCCTGTGTAGACAAGGGCCCCGGGGAGCTTTGATATCTAAGGGGGTGGTGGTGGTGACGGTGGAAGAAATACACCTACCATTCCTCAACCCTCCTCACCTTGGCCTCCACCACCACCACGCTGGCTAAACTCGACCGCCCCAGGTGCCCCCCTACACCCAGACTTGATAGTGGGGTATCTGTCCCCCCCCCCCCCCTCCTACAGAGTCCGACCTATCAACCCTGGACGCGCTGGTCTTTGATCTGTGGGTTCTCCTCTTGAACCTGGACATCGTTGTGAGACGTCCGCAGATAAAACCGGCAGTGATCTACTGCGCGGCCCGTCCCAGAGCAGCTCTTTGTCTGCAGGGTAGTGCGGTTCCAGTTTGGATTTAATTGAACTCTGCCGACCCAAGTGCAGGTCAGAGTGCGGTAAATCACGGAATGCGTTTTCTATTTGTACTTTTTTACGGATTTTGCAATTGGATTAGGAGTGATACGCTGCGTAACTTCCCCCAGGGCAGAGAGTTGTGAACCTACACACCAACCCTATAGCGCTCAACTCAATTGGCCTGTAATTGACTTGACAGTTACAAAAAACAGTGTTTCCAGCACAATTAGGTAAACTATAACGCAATTATATTAATTATGCACGTTCGACTTCCAGGATCCAGAGTTTTAACCAGACCGAAGTGCAGGGGATATGCAGAGAGAGTGGGAGGGAGAAGAGCTAGGAAAGGTCTTGTTGATAGGGTCAAGGCAAGTTTGCCGAGCTAATGACACTGAGACTATGCACTTGGGTGACGACCGGGGGGAGGTGGCTGGCAAAGCCGCTACGCAAACACTGGAGCGCAATTAGCTGCTGCACTTGTGACTCTGGTGCCAAGGTTAGCAGGAGGGCTAGCCTCGAAGATTCACAGCACATCCAGCAAGCCAGGTGGTCTGGCTGAGGCTAGGATAACGCGAGGGGATGAGGTTGAACCCCTATAGTCGGCTTAATTTGGCAAACAGCAGTTGTTGATTCTGCTGATTGTGGTAAAACAAGGAAAGCAGGGATCAACGGATGTGAACAATGGGGGGTAGCATTTACAGTTACGCTGGCACCCCCGTGCTCCGTCACCTGTGTCACCTCCGGGAATGAGTTGTAGTCTCAAGTATTGGCTTATCCTACACTCGGTGTAGTGTTGAGGTCATTGCTTTCTAAACCAACAGTGAATACACTGCAATTGTTCAGATTTTCCCCATGTTAAACCTCTATTGAAAATCAATAATTACGGCCAAACCATATCATGTAGCTTCATAATGGGGGCGAAGGGAAGGAGGGAGAGATGAGATTGTTTTATTATTTTACTGTTACAACCTGAACCAATACATGTAAATGTTTTGGTGTTTTTAGATCCTGTCGTTTCTGGTTCGTCATAAAAAGCTACATTGGGATTGGATGTGCTTTTAAATGCTCTTAAGTCTGTTCTTACATACAGTATATATGCGATAATTTTATGAAAAGTTTTTTGTGAAATATATTGTTGGATCTTTTTGGCTTATTTAATTGTTGTTCTATATCATTTTAGATATTTCATATATTTTTTACATGTATTACTTCTACCACTCAAACATTAGCATACTACTACTACAACTACTAACTGTTATATCAAACGACAATGCCTTCTGCTGCTTATGTAGCTAGCATCTCAGAGTTTGGACACTACTGGTGTTGGTGTGGATCAGAGCTCTGGACATCAGGCCTGTGGTTCCGAGGCGCTCCAAGTTATAGTCCAATGGAATACCTTGCAACTATGACCTCCCCCATCAAACACACACACACACACACACACACACACACACACACACACACACACACACACACACACACACACACACATACACACACACACACACACACACACACACACACACACACACACACACACACACACACACACACACAGAACCAAAACAAACACACACACAAAACAAAATACACACACAAACACACACACACACACACACACACACACACACACACACATACACACACACACACACACTGAGAAGTTAGCTCTGAGGCACGTTCCTGTGATGAGGAAACCAGGAGGGGAATTTAACTAGCGTCTCAGAATCTATTACAGAGCTGAGCCAGTCTGCTGCTATGGGCCCAGTGCTCAGAGCTAGCCCAGCTAGTCCTCTGGCTTGTTAGGGACGGGATTAATGGGCCTTCATTTCAAACAGTGGACAACGAGTCGTGGACAACGACTCATCTTTGAATATGCCAGCGTTGGGATAGAGTAAGAAAGATAATAATACTTATAAAGCACTTTTAAAGCAACAGTGTACAAAGTGCATAAGAAAAGTGGTTCACAAAACCACAGTGAATTCACAATGAAATAATTTTATTTAACAAAAAAGTAAATAAAGAAAAAAACCTCTCCAAATGTTTTTCACATACACAAAAGCAGAGCAGCCCCCCACAGATGAAAAATCAATCGAAACCGATTTAACAGATTAACCGATTCCATCCGTTAAACAAAGATCGTCATTTAATTACACATTTCTACAAAACACACCTGAGTTTTTTCTCTCTCTCTCTCTCTCTCTCTCTCTCTCTCTCTCTCTCTCTCTCTCTCTCTCTCTCTCTCTCTCTCTCTCTCTCCCTCTCTGTACTGTGTCTGTGGGTGCAGATGGTTTGGTTTATTTCCTCTGAGTGTCTGTATGAGTATGGCCCACGCAACACCCGCCTACGTTACATACGGTGTAACGAAAATACCGTGTGTACAAACATCTGCCAGTAGCTATATGTCTAATGATTTGACAGCTTTGTTTGGCGTTCCAAGCTTGCTAACCTTTGGACGTGCTTGATTGGCTTTACCTCACCCCCCCCCCCCCCCCACCCCCCCCCCACCCCCCCCCCCCCCCCCCAGTACACACGCTACCTCCAGCCAAGATAGTTTGTGTAATTGACACACACAGGCATGCACAAAAGCAGACTTACACAGACATAAGCAAGCACACACACACACACACACACACACACACACACACACACACACACACACACACACACACACACACACACACACACACACACACACACACACCACCACGCTCCCTCCCTCCCTCACGCCGCCTGCAGAGGAAGAGATGCGCTAATTATATCTACAAGTTGCTGTGTTCGGAGGTCCCGACCCCGCATAAACAGCATAACGATAAACACACCTGCCATCTCGCAGCCTAGCACCCACCCAAGTGCTACAGTCCCCCACACCGTGTTTGTCAGTTCAAGTCTGTCGGATGTTAAGCCAACAAACTCCCCCCCCCACAAACGGGAAAATGGAACAGACAACGTATAAGGGATTTGATCCACAGAGGAGGGGGGGGGGTCGTATTAGTGTTGGCTGCTGGGATTCCTCCCTGGGTTGGTCCAGTGTCTCATGCAGTTTGTTTTTATAGTGATACTGAACATGTGAGAGGTCAGGAAGGGAGGATTGGAGTACACTTGGTTATGGTTGTAGCACTGCAAGGACCAGGCCAGGCTTGGATACTGTCAACATTTGAGGAGGTCGGTTGAAAGTCGGATGTCATTTTGTCTTTGCTCATTTTTTCCGGTTGAAGTTTTTTTTTTTTCCCTCTGTTCTGCTGGTTT
The DNA here is from genome assembly GCF_949987615.1 of Pollachius pollachius. Lineage (NCBI taxonomy): Eukaryota > Metazoa > Chordata > Actinopteri > Gadiformes > Gadidae > Pollachius > Pollachius pollachius. The sequence continues at coordinate 37,100,026 of NC_136936.1, forward strand.
CTGCTGTTTTGTTTTGGGCATCTGTTTTATGAAACAGAATATTTAGATTAGCGAGGCTATTTGAGGCCTCTGGCGTGGTAAGCTGTTTGGGAATCTGGTTCACCGCAAGTTTCTAAATGCTTCTTTTCTTTCTTTCTTTTTCGCTGTGGCTTTGTTCTTTCTTGTTGACTCTGACAAAAAAAAAAGAATTTGTAAGCAAAGTGGTGACATTCCCACCGCTTGCATTTACATGTAACATTGCAACCAAAAGACAAACAATAACCACAAACACCTAAATATTCACATCTTCGCAATAGCTTGCTGACTTTAGTCTTGATATTAACCCAATCCAAAAACCCTACGGCCATATCATACTTGGTTACCTACAGAAATATATAATACTTACACCTGTCTACCACCAGGGGGCCTCAGTGTGCATCAAGCCACCAGGGTGATAGAAAAGGTAATTGGATGGCAGGGTGAATGAATCCAGTTTAAAACGCATTCGGAGTTCTTATAAAAGACTAAATTATATGTTCCACCAAATCAAAATAAAACTAACTCCTCAAATGTGACGTGCCTTTCAAATGTCCCTTGTCCCATATAGGTCATTTCCTATTTCGGTCTGCACTCTTGCATCTAGAAAAGTTGAGCAGGTGCTCGGAAATGGAGGGTACAATTTAGGGTACTACTACTACTTTATCGTATACACACACACACACACACACACACACACACACACACACACACACACACACACACACACACACACAAACACACACACACACACACACACACACACACACAAGCAAGCCTCTCTCTCTCTTTCTCTCTCTCTCTTGCACACTAACTCAGACACACAGTCTCTCTCTCTCTCTCTCCCTCCCACACAATCACACACACACACACACACACACACACACACACACACACACAAGCCTCTCTCTCTCTCTCTTGCACACTAACTCAGACACAGTCTCTCTCTCTCTCTCCCACACACACGTACAAACACACACACACACACACACACACACACACACAGTTTATGATTTACGACAAATTGTTGTATTAGGGACTCGTTTTTGATTAAGCACATACCATTTGGAATTCCCACAAAGAGTATTAATCACACCTGCGTTTGCACACACATCTCAATCCAACCCTCAAACCACCAACGACCGAGCTTAACTGTATCCTGGGGGCTCCATTAGCCTCCACTCCAACAGCACACACAGAAGAACAATGCTGGCACTGACCTCGCTCAACTGTTTCAACACATTCGATCCGACATTACGCTTACACCTGTAGCCAAACATGGGGAAAAGTGCCTAGGAAAGAAACTAATCGGCGACGAATGAAGTCGAGCCTGTCGGAGTCACCTTTTTACAACGCCGGGTCGAAGAGTGGTGAGACGGGCCAACGGGGGGTGTGAGGTGACAGGCCGCCGGTGGGGACAGGCCGGGAGGGGAACAGCTCAGTTAGGCCCAATTGAGGAAGGGCCTCTGCAGGGAAAAAGCTTCCTCCCCAAAAGGTGTGGACAGTCTGGGGGTGGGAGAAGGACTACCTTGGGACCCGGGGAACAGCTGTGAATCCAATGTCCCCTTTGAGGGGCCTCACCGAGGGCCCCGCTCCACGGCTGGTTTAGAGGGACGTTTGCACTGTGAAGAAACACCCTCTGTACTCTTGGTATAGCTCAAATGCATATACTTTATATATTTACCTCATATATAAAGAGTATGCAGTGCTGGTTAGATCCTTTGATTAAAAATCCTTTAAACTCAAACATTCACAAAGGTAAGCCGAGGGTAACCAGGTTTCTTAACTGCCATGTAAACATGAAAGCCTGGTTACCTAAACCGGTTTAGGGATAGAAGCCATGGTAAATTTATACAAAATGGGTTTAAGATAACTCCAAGGAGCCAGCTTTACAGTTTGCTCTTCTGTTTGTAATACAAGCATTGAGAAAGAAATGAAATACATGCTGACAATATTGTTTATTTTCAATAATTGTTTCTCGTCTTGTATTGACTGTTGATTTGTTTGAAAGTACTGTATAATGCATAATATTGCAGCTATCATCTACTCTGTTAACAGTTCAGTATTTCAATTACATTTCTGGATTATTATTCACATTTATTAGACATTGTAAAACATTATGTCCTTTGTCCAGTACCAGGGTTTGTTTATTTAAAGAGAAATAACATTTTCGGTGACCTTTGTTGCTCTTGTGCTTGAATAACATGTCAGAGGTCAAAACAGTCATTCATAACATTCACACAAGGACATAGATCTTCTAAAAGTCAAGTCAAATACACAGACAAAAAAATACAAAATAATAATTTAAACATAAATATGAGACGCAACAAGTTAAGTACAAAAAATAAATAAGATCAATAAAATCGGTAAACGTGAAATGTTCATGAGGTCACGAGCTTTGCTAAGTGGTTGGCGTGCGGCTGCAGACGATGATGTCACAGCTCTGCGGGCCCGGATCCATTTCTCACACACAGGGCGCCTCATTTACATCTCCAAGCCGCTCCTGTCAGTCGCACCCGGAGGCACACTCGACGGGCGAGTGTCCGCGTGGGTTAACCAAGAAAACGCTTCACTTCCTTAAGCACGGGAGGACGAGCGAGCGAGCGAGTAAGACAGAGAGAGAGAGACAGAGAGAGAGAGAGAGAGAGAGAGAGAGAGAGAGAGAGAGAGCCCTCGGAAGTGCATTCAGAGGCCAGGGTACCTCTTGCGCTCCTCTCTCTCACGAGACAAGTGGGAGAAAGCCCCCCCCCCAACCCCCATCCCTCACCCCTCCAGACATCCCAAAGACAATCGCTCTCAATTACCAGTCAATAACAAATTAGAATAAGATAAGAAACCGAGGGTGAGTGGGGGGTAGGGCGGGGGGGCGATCTGGTGAGAAGTCTACAGATGGGGTTCTGCCTGTCTTTAGGGGTGCCCCTCGCTGAGGTTAATCCCACTTTATCCAGGAGAGGCGGGCTGTCAGATCTGGGGAGGGGGAGAGGAGGAGACGGGGGGTTAGACAAAAGCAGCACAAACATGGGACTTTAGGTACATTTTAGTGACTGTTTAACAAGTCACGAGTCTGCGGCTGAGAATACATGAGCACTCCAGCGCTGAAAAGCCTCATTCAGGCGGGATTCCCACAGAATGAGTAACGCTTAAAACCAACGCAGGCTGTTGCTGAGTGCCGTGACAATAGTGTGTGTGTGTGTGTGTGTGTGTGTGTGTGTGTGTGTGTGTGTGTGTGTGTGTGTGTGTGTGTTCCTCAGGGCACCGGTTTACACATAGGGTCTACACCTGGGAGTAGGACATGCACAGTGTACACAAAGCTTGCGGTTCAAAGTGGTGTTAAGCTTCATTAAGGCCTTGTTCGGACTGTATTTTTTTTCTTTATTAATGCGCCACACTGATTAGGGTCTACTATGTTAACTGATTTGATTGTAGCTTTGTCCTTTTCTTTGCATTTTCACAAATGTTGAATAATGGCCTTATATATTGGCCATTCATCAAAAAAGTTGTTGACCCAAAATGATGGGTCAAGAACGATGACCCATCTTGATGCTTTAAAATTAGCCTACTAGCCCAAATGGTCGTTTACTTTGCATTTTTCTATTTGTATTCAGCATAAAATTTTAGTCTCTGATAGTTGGGGTCATAATGAATTGAATTAAGTTGTAGGAACATCATCTCCCTCTTCTGATCCTTGTCATTCAATAGGATTCATTACTTCCACTTTCCCTTTCACTACTGCTGTGATTTTGTTTGTTTGCTGTGTCTTAAACGTCTTGTCTCTCATGTATGGGAAAGCAAGCTAAAATAACTGCACACCAAATTTACCAATTGACGATGCTGAGTGTAACATTTTAATAAGTGTGCCTCACTGGTGCAAACTCACCGCTCGTGTTCCAGATGGCGTTGGTTTGGTTCTTGTAACCGTTCTTCATGCACTCGTCAACGTAGGACTTGGGGTCGCATCCCGACATGAGGATCTCTCGGAGCAGGGCGATGTAGGCGATGGCCAACCGCAGGGTGTCGATCTTCGACAGCCGCTTCTCGTAGGGGAACGTTGGCACGTGGCACCGGAGCTCCTCGAAGGCCGAGTTGATGCTCAGCATCCGCTTCCGCTCCCGGATGTTGGCGGCGTGCCTCTGGATCTTGTACGGGGGATGGGCCGAGAGGCGCCTCGAGCGTCGCGTGCCGATCTCGACGTTCTCGTCACCCGAGGAGCTGTCGGCTTCCGTACCGCCGCCGAGGCCGGGCGACTGGGAGTCCAGGTCGGTGAAGGTCAGCTGCTCATCCGGGAACACCGACTGACAGCCGAACGAGGACCACGGAGAGAGCTGTCCGGAGACCGTGGTGCAGTCCAAGAGCAGGGTGTCCAGCTGGGTCTGGAACTGAAAGTTGGGGTCCATCTGACCCCAGAACGCGTAGTCCGTGGTTGCGTCTTGTTCAAAGTCAAAGAAGATGTCCTCCATGTTTGATTTTTTAAGGTTAATTGAGAACAAAAATAACAAAGTGACTGTACACGAAACGAGTGACTGCTACTTGTATCGAAGCCCTGGCTATATACCTGTCTCCGGCCTGATCTGACGTCGTGTGGCCGTCGCTGGGGGGACTGGCGGATTAAATAGGTGCGGGCCCCTGTGCACGCGGCGGGGCGCTGGGGCTCTGTTGTAAAGACTGAAAGGAGCTCATTAAGGAACGACCGCCATCGCTTTAAAAGCCAATCACAAAGGAATCAGTTGATCCCCGAATCACCAAAGCGGAGCGGCACACGTGTCCAATTATAAAGTTTGCCCAAGTAGTCCGCTAATATTTACAAGGGAAGGGGGGGGAAGAAACGGCCGTTTGGAGAGGTTGTGCGCGTCGCGGGCGCGCCGGCCCGTGAATGGGATTGGTTGATCAATTGGGAGTGCGCTGACGACAAACAAAAACTGTCAGGAACACATGAGTGCACTTTATTTAACCGGGCAGACGCGGCTCAGATGCGTTTTAATGCTCTGCATCCCCATCGACCCATGCGTAATGGCTCCATTTTCCAATTTTTATTATTTGTAGTGTGCGTGCGTGTGTGTGTGTGTGCGTGTGTGTGTTTCACGCATACGTAGGCCTTCAGCCTCTTACGTCTGCCAACACGATCCCCACACATTTCAACTTGATTCGGGTTTCAAACCACATCTACAGGACTCTAATTTCCAAATGATAAAATGTCTAAGTTTTAATTCCACGAGGATAATTAATATAGACTATTATTATTGTTATTGGGTAGCGTGCACATCCGTAAACTTTCTTCAGGCAGGCTGTGTTGGGTTTTCTACCATAAGGTTTGACTTAAAATAATCCTCAAGGATGTTAATTGTAAGTGTTTGGTGATTGTTCAGAATATTCTAAAGTTTGAAAAGCAGTTCATGTTGTTTGCCAAGTCGTTATCCGTTTAAAGAAACCTTTACAACCTGACTTAGCGAACAGGTGAATGTATGGAACACAGGGCGTGCTTGTTTGTCATCTTTTGTTACATTTTCCTCCAGAATCGCAGTAACCTATTACACCGGATTGCAGTCTGCGGCCTTATATTGAAATGTTTGTTGGTTTGTAGGCCTGCATTACAATGGAGATGTACTTAAAGCCCGAGTGACACGTGCCGTCTGCCATCTGCCTTTGAGATTCCATGTTTGCTTAACTTTCCACATTCTGTGAAATCCTCCATTGCATCATATAGTCTATTCTTTGAGAAATCGATGTCATTTTTCCACGGTCAAACATAATCTGTGACAGTGTAAAACGATCAATTAAACTAAATTGTGACGAGTCTCTCTCTCTCATTCTCACTCTCTCTCGGTTAATGTAGAAGATTTCATTTAGGTTTTGGCATTTAATAAAGGTTGTTTTGAGTCCGTTTTACATTCCTGATTCTTAAAAGGCATGTCAAATGAAGAACAATATTTAATAATCGGCATTCAAACTAAAACCTGCCTTTATCAATGTCCAAAGACTCAAATTATATAAAGCAGACGGTTATTAAAAGTTTCCATAATTTCAGCACATTACTCGATTTTTTTTCCTTCCCGTTTCCCCCATAGCCCTTGAGCCTTTTAATTATTCTCCATGACGGGAAGGAGGTGGAGGAGGAGGTCGTGAACACTAAATGATCTCCATGTTGTTGTTGGGGCTCGGCCCGGCCCCTGTCAGATCCTTCTGCCGCCCTGACATCCCCAGGTCCCGCACAGCTGACGGCCCGCTTCTCGGGCTGTCATCTTCAGACGCGCCGCCCATTGTCTCTCCAGTGTTATCACTGCCCTACAACAGGCCACAACCATGCCCCTGTTTTGTATGGGAGAGAAACAAAAGCAAAAAAAACATTAAAAGAAGCCTTTTCAATTATTCTGATCAACATCGCCGAAATATAAAAAAGGTCTAATTCAATTTTAAAAAGAAATGAAAACGACGTGGTTGGTGATATTTAAAAGAACGCGCCAGGTCGCTGTGCATGTTTCATGTATCGGCCTGTATCTTGTTATAAAAATGAGACGACAAGAAGTTAATTTGGACCAAAAAAAAGGGTCTCAACATTTCTCTCGAGAAGCCAGAGCGCGCGCCGGAGCTTTGGAATCGACCCCGCGACATATGGTCATAATTAGGCCTGCGGTTTGAAGTCTAGTTCACCTGGGAGTCGGTTTAAAGAAAAACAAGGAAGTTGACTAAATTGAAAATCACAGGCAGATCAGCATTGGCCCACACCTGTTCTTTCATGTTTCATAAAATATTGGCATTTTTAATTAATGACGTACACACACACACACACACACACACACACACACACACACACACACACACACACACACACACACACACACACACACACACACACACAAACACACACACACACACACAAACACACACACACACACACACACACACACACACACACACACACACACAAACACAAACACACACACACACACCACATTTAAACACACACCACACACACAAACATGCACCCTTTATAGATAAAGATATAATACGACAACAACAACAACAAACTCTTGCAACCCTGGGTGAATTTGTGACGCAGAGATTAACATTAGTGTGTTTTCTCAGCGGTGCAGCATGTTTGTTTGTGTGGCTGGGCAAGAGCCCGATAAACATCTCTCTCCTCTCGCAGGGCCCCTGGGATCCAGTCGGCTGCGAGGAGACGGGGGCACAAGAATGTAATCTTCAGACTTCAGGCCACAAACTGCTCTTTCATCCCCGGCTGCCACCATTAGAGGACCTCGGTTCATTGAGACAATAGAACACAGGAGAAGTTAGCCTTGACCAGCGATTTGGGCTTAGATTGGGTCCTTTACCTTGTAGAGGTGAACAACTGCCAACCAGCATCTGATGTATGCACTCTTGCATCAAAGGGCAGGGCCAGCCAGCAGGACGACCAGCAGATAGGAAAAGCTACATCTGGTTGCGTGTGAACGTTGTTCTACGTTCTTGAGCTACAGCCAAGATCCAAAAGAACCCGTTGAATGTTCTTCAAGTTGTAGTTATTGGTAGGACCAGATTCCGAATGTAAGGATTCGGCAGGTTTGAGGAAAGTAAGCTGTACGTCGTCTAACTTATAGCGTTTTCTTCAGTGTTGCTTTATAACTCTTTGAAATGTTACAATGACACTTCCCCGACGAGAGGAATCTTGGCGGAGGAAATGCAGTTTGGATGATGGCACTTAAAGTTTAGAAGCAGCTTCTTGGCTCATGCCCATCCCCCGCCGATCTGCTCTGGGAAACCCATCAGGACCATAAAGTCAAACCTCATGCAAGCACGTCCTCTTCAAGGGACTGGTGGTGGTGGTGGTGAGGAGGGTGGTGCGGAGGGGATGGAGGTGAGGATAGGGGTGGTGGTGGGTATATTAGTGGGGGTGGTGCTGTAAGGCTGGTGATGGGGGGGGGGAGGATGATGGAGATGGTGGTTGGGATGGTGGTGGAGGTGGTGTATGTTTTTCTGTAAGTCGCTTTGGATAAAAGCGTCTACGACATGCCCTAAATGTAAATGTAAAATGGTAGTGGAGGGGGAGGTGAGGGAGGGATGGTGGTGGCTGGGATGGTGGAGGTGGTGTTGGTGGTAGATGGGATGGTGGTGGAGGTGAGGGAGTGATGGTTAAGGTGGTGGTATTGATGGGGGTGGTACTGGGATGGTGGTGGTGAGGGAGTGATGGTTAAGGTGGTGGTATTGATGGGGGTGGTACTGGTACTGGGGTGGTGGTGGTGAGGGAGTGATGGTTAAGGTGGTGGTATTGATGGGGGTGGTACTGGGATGGTGGTGGAGGTGAGGGAGTGATGGTTAAGGTGGTGGTATTGATGGGGCTGGTACTGGTACTGGGATGGTGGTGGTGAGGGAGTGATGGTGGTGGTGATGGGGTTGATGGTGGTGGGGGTGTCGAGAACTGTCTCCTGTTGCACACAAGGTAATGAAACAGTTTCTTCTTAAAGGTCCGTTTCTCACTGTAAGGCAGTGGTTCCCAACCTTCGTATGCCCATGTTCCCATTCTTAGGCCTTTGTTGCAACACCAACTTCACCTCACTGCAACGACTGTTGAGAGGTAGTTTGCGCATTGTTATGAATCATTAAGCATTCTGTTAATATTTAGATGACAAATTTAAGAAAAAAAAAACTCCTACTAATGTATAAAATATTTCTTGATTATATCTCCAGTGTTTTCGATGCGCATGTTTGGAAAACAATGCTGGAAAGCAACTGTTAGATAACAGCAGGTAACATCTTTGCCCGTAAAATTACCCACTAATAGCTGGAAAACCAAAGGAGGGTGTTTCCAAGGGTGTGGGTAGCCTATAACACTCAATCTGGTGCCTGACACCTGTCAGAGGCCAGATGTGGATTGCGCTCACCCATCTCAGCTGGTCAAATGGGAAGCAGGGATCAGTGAAGAGAACGTTACTCAGGAATGCGCAGAAGAACCAGAATCTCCTCCACTGAAACCAGCCTTTTTTCTTGGTTTTCACAAGCCTAGTCCTAAGAAACGACATGTGATCTCAAGAACACATCACCGTCAGAAAGTTAAGGAAATGAAGTTTGTGGGTTCAGCTCCAACTACGGGGCCCCTGCGGTGAAGCAGTATCAATGTTCTCCTGAGTTGTCGTAGGTCACCTGTGGTTTCCCCTGCTTCCAACCGTCTGCATGCTAGGGTACTTAGCAGGGAAGTTCAGAGGGGGACTCTCCATCTGAAGACCATCCCCCGGTGCTCCGAGAATCGAATAAAACGCAAGAGGGGGAAAAAGGGCAAAGTAGTTAATAGACTGGGGAGGAAAGCATGATCCAGGCATGATCTACGGCGCTACCTTCTGAGACCAGCTGCGAAGGCTACTCCCTCACGTGCACTGAAGTGCCGTGGTTCACGTTTTGAGTCCAGGGCACGTGCACAGGTGCTCTCAAGAGATGGCCTGACCGGTCACGAGGGGCCTTCTGAGGTCACGGAAAAAAGATACGCCGGTGAACAAATTATCGCTAATGACCATCTGCTGGCTTTGTGGGACAACAGTTGTTTTTTTACTCTTTGTCAATCCTCTGTTTTTCAATCGAGTGGAGTGGCACGTGGACTCCCCTTCCCGAATGAGGGGAAAATATGGTTGAAAGCGAGCTTTGGCCTGATCTCGGTGTCTCTCTTCCCCGAGTGGGTTGAGATAGCGGGTTATATGGCCTCTGCTGTGAAAACAATTTGAGCTGAAAGGGAAACACGGCGTCCTGTTAGGACAGCAGCACACATCCAGCTCTCAAGTGGAGGCCGAAATAGGGGGTCTAAAGGTGGGGAGTGAATGGACATAGCTTCAGTGAGGAGAGAGCGGAGGGTGTGAATATGTCGTTGAATGCTAACACAACGCCTGAGACAATGGCAGGAATGTAAAAGCAAGCATCCCTAACCCAGGGCCCATGTTGAGGTGGGTGATTATCTGATAAACCAATTATCTCTCCCTCTCTGGCCAAACAAATGCCCTCTTCCTCCTCTTTGCTGCAGGCAGATGCCACCATAATAGAATAGGAGTGAACCTTTTTGTGAACACATGGCCGAAAGGAGACTTCTGGAACATCTCGTACCAGTGCTCCCATGTACTGTTTCCTGTTAGAACTGTTATGTTTAAATAAAAAAACGACATCAGTGTATGAGCTCAACTTAATACGCACAATCGTACGCCTAATGTGAACTAAAATGAATTGTCGTCATTGTGTCCTTTGTTCATTGAACCAACATTTTAATGTCATATTCTCCATGGCAAGGTCTGGTCTTTGTATCTCCAACACAAACAGGACACTCAGTGCGTTGAGCTCACCTCTATGAAAAGAGATCCATACACTTTAAAAAAGTTTTGTCATTGGAAAATCCCTAAACCCAAGGTCTTAATGTTGTTTTACAACCAATGTAATACGAACATGGAGTCAAAACAATTCTAAAGTGTGTCGCTGTCCAAATGCTCGATACCAACTGACCACACCGGTTCAGTTTGGTGTGATTCTTTCACAACTATAAAGCCTGTTGTGCATTTCCATCTCATGATTTGTGAACTGAGGCAATTACGTTTCTGTGATTTCATTTTTTGGCAATACACCTCTTGGAATATTGCAGCTCCTAATAGAATTTCTTTGTGGAGGGGTGAACCTTGAATTTATTGATTTGTCACTTAGCTTGAGCAATCCTTTCAGCGCGGCCTTGACAATTCTTCATTGTTCTTTCACCCATTAAACGTAATCTCATGTATGAAAAGGGGAATACAATACACTGGGATTTTTATGCCCTCTTGGATACTCTTGAGTGCTCATTTGTTATACTGTCTAACAAATCACCTACAAACGACACTCACATTTACTCTTGCATAAGCATTTTCTCATTGCCTTAAAGAGTGCTCCAAGGTTACAAGCTATGTATGACTGATGATTGGGCTATGACCAACACATAAAGGAAGACAGAGAGGCTATAACAAGGGTACGTAGGCCAGCGAAAAGAAGAATGATCTATGATATCTCTCTTTCCCTCCAAGGTGCTGGGGACCTAATCCTTCACTCACTAGGTAGAATCCAATACCAATACAAGACCTTCACCCATAATACAATAACCTAAGCAAGAGAGACAGAGAGAACACACAAGTGGACCTTCTTTCTGATCACCACAGGAAAGTTCTCGGTTCTTGTGGTGAACCTCTAATTTCACACCAAGAGAGACAGACACAAGGATTTTGTATGACCCAAACCTGATGGTGCTGATTCATATCTGAGAGAATGTGTCAGTGTTTGATGAGACTGCTAGGTCTGTGTTGTTGCGAAACGGGGCAAGTTCAAAGCCTTTAGAAGGCGGCCATCTTAACAAGGCAATTCCTTTGAGCGTTTATTGTTGGCAGACCAGTTGTGCAGCGACAAATGGCGGATGGATGGCGCTGAAAGGGTATTGTTTGAATTCAAAGGTAATCCAAAACAGTTAATTCAGCGACAAAACGGCCTAAACTACAAGCCCCAAGGCAGCGAATCTAAATGAGATCACTATTTGTCTGGGAGCAATGTGCTGTTTCAATTTACCCCATCCATACACTTGCACACACTTGCACACACAGACACACACACACACACACACACACACACACACACACACACACACACACACACACACACACACACACACACACACACACACACACACACACACACAGAAACACATACACACACAAACACACACACACACACACGCACGCACACACACAAATACATTTCTGACAGGATGATAGAAAAAGGCTTGGGTAAAGAGCATGAGAGCATGAAAAATAAAAGAAAGAAAAAAAAATCCCAGATTGTATGCAACAGATCGCTAAACATAAACACTAATCAGTTGAAGGCAGCAGGAAGAGGAAGTCGGATTCCCAGCAGCTTGGAAATGCATCCATGATAGAAAACTGAGACCACTGATTCATTAGGTTTGGCCTTCCGCAACTCACAAGGGAAGAGAGACATCAAGACAGTATAGAGAGAAAGAGATTTTTTTTTTTAAATTATTTTACTTTCTATGTGCTTTGGTTATGTACATATGTATTTCCCATGCCAATGAAGCCCATTTAATTGAATTTAGAGAGAGAGAGAGGGAAGGAGAGAGAGAGAGAGAGAGGGAGAGAGAGAGAGAGAGAGAGAGAGGGAGACAGAGAGAGGAAAATACTAGAGACAAACTATACTGTTCTTGTTTTGTCTGACTATCTTTCTCCACTAGATTGTTCAGCACTAGCAAAAGCATCTTGTAGATTGAGTACATTCTCCCTTAAGGACACCATGGATTGACATCGATCCCCTCAACCCCCCATCCAGTCTACACTGTCTCGTCCTGATTTTGTATCCACCAATTATTCCTCTTTTGAAAGTCTTAATCAAACACATAATAATCACAGGCCTCAAAAAGGAGATGGATAAGGGATGTTTATTGATTGCGATACAAATTTCTGAATTGTGAACAGCCGTCATCAGAAGAACAGTTCCTCACTGTGGTCTTGGATTCTAATGAGTCACTGGATTTATTGCAGTGACTCCTCCGTTTAATGTTTCTCTGACCCTCTCTCGCTTTCTCTTTTTCTCACGCTGAAACAAAGCTTACGCTTTACAAAGCACACAAAGCAGTTTGTCAATAGGCCTCAAACCAACAGGGAGTTTTCTAAGTAGCCTAGCATGTCACATTTTTTGAAAGATGACATTACTTGCAAATGAATGGCGAACAGCATCCCTCTCATTCCTATAGGTCTTTTTCTCTGTCCATGATGTAGCTTTGTAGTGATATTCAGAACTCTTTCTTCAATGTCCGCGTTCCAACTGCAGAATATTTGCAATATTTTATGGCTCGGAAACGTCCCACAAATGAAACTCCAAATGTCGCGTCTGGTATGTAACACCAGATGGGTGCTGGGCAGTGATGCTTTACTGGGCATGGGCTCTGTCCTAATGTGTTATAAAACAGACCCCCAGAAAGCGCCGGAGCCCTCGGCCCATTTGGATGATTCACTGCATTTGTGAAGTAAAAGTCAAGTCATAAATCGCAGACATTGAGTGTTTCTCTAACCTTGTATTTACTGAATTATCACGGGATAATATCTATAATTTAACTACTGCCGAGAAGTAGCAAAAAACAATAGTTGGAACGCCAGTAGAACTCATCAGGAAAAGCCCAACAACAGGAATGAATGTAGTGGTTCCATTTGTTTATTTGAACCCAGATTCCTTTGGTGAGAGTTTCCCGAACGCGAGCTGTCCAAAACAGAAACATTTCGACATTAGTCAACAAGCACCCTTATTTTCCAATTAAACCCCCATTGTCTTCCTCTGGGAATGAACTACAACAAGCTATCCGTATGCAAGACGGATAGCTTGATAGCGGATGGCGATCCCCAGGCAGGTGGATTGGACCTTCTCTCTTTTTAAGGTCTGCAACCTGTCCTCGCCTTACGACAGAAATAAATACCTTGAACCTGGAGGGTGGCTGAGGTTAAGAGGCCCACGGTGGAGACGTCCTTCTCCCTGGAAGACCCCCACTCTGAGACCCCTCTCCCCTTCCTCCTCCTTCTCTATCCCAGGTGGCTGGGAGGAGGAAGCTGGGCTTTAACAACCTGGAGCCGGCGGTTGGAAAGGACTCTGCCAAACTGGCAGGGGTCATGTTATTTGGGGGGGGGGGGGGGGGGGGGGGGGGGGGGGGGGAACAAATGGCGGCTGGAGGTGGATTTGGAGGTTGGTGGGGAGGTGGGGTGGGGGTTGGGCAATGAAAAATAATTTCCTCCTCACGACGGGTCCCCAGAGGGCCGTGCTTGGCCTCGGGTTGGGAGGATCGTGAGTCGCTCCGGAGGAATTCCAGGGGGGTCAGTGGGGGGATTGTCGGCCATGGGGAAATGGCAAAGCCAGACCGGGCCACCGTGCCCCAGACCTGTTTACCCCAAGCCTGAGTACGCTTCGGTATGAAGGAATTCAGCGCTCCTCTTCAGTCACCCCTCAGAGCCCGATGGAAAATCAGGCTCAGGCCACGGAGGCGTGAGTCACACATGTGCGGGGAAGAAAAGTCAGGCGGGAGAGAGAGAGAGAAAGAAAATCTTTTGTTTGAAGTTATTATGCAATAAAGCATATTTTCTTAATTCTACAAGGCTTTTAGCGGCGGCTCCGGTTTCCCCTCGTTTGTGGAGATCCTGCCAACGGAGCGGATAGAAACCATTGTTTGAGGGAAACAATTACTTAATCCGCTCGAATCCACAACAACATCGGGGAGAAGAAAAAAACAGCAGCTTCACCAGGTCACTACCACTTAGTGAGAGGACCACAGTTTGAGTTCCCCGGGCCAAGCCTGGCCCGAGGGAGGAGATGAAATCACATCTCTTGTCAGGTTATGGCCTTGTAATGTTCTGGAATGGAGGTTCCTGCGCTGCGCTGGGTGGGACATTAGAAGATATATATATGGGGCGTGTTCCTCCAAGCTTCTGTCTGTTGGATGGCATCGGTCGGGAGTCTCACCCAGGCCACTAGGAGATGGCGTGTTCGATGACTCAATTACTGATTATGGTGTTATTGAGATGAAGTATCTGCAGTGTTTTAGAAGTCGTCAGAAGAACAGTTCACGAACTGTGGTCTAATGATTCACTATTCCAGTTTATCCCGGTGACTCCTCCATCTCACGTTTTTTCTATCGCTCACTCACTCTCTCTAGCTCTCTTTTCCTCCCTATCCCTCCTTTTCGTTCTCTTTCTGTTTCACTCTTCTCTCTAACTCATTTTCTTTCAACTCATATATCCCCAGCAATGATTTCTCTCTTTGTCTGTTTCTCTCTATATTTCTTTCTCTCTTTCTTTATCTTCTGTTTCTTCATCTCTTTGTCTCTCCCTTTTTCTTTATCTTCCCTATTTCTTTCTCCTCATCACTTTGTCTCTCCCTTTTTCTTTATCTTCCCTATTTCTTTCTCCTCATCGCTTTGTCTCTCCCTTTTTCTTGCTCTTTCCTATTTCTTTCTCTTCATCGCTTTGTCTCTCCCTTTTTCTTGCTCTTTCTCTGGTTTTCCTCTCTCTCTCTGTCTCAACCCCTCTCTGTCTCACCCTCTCTCTCTGTCTCACCCTCTATCATACCCGTTCCATCTCTCTTGATTGGTAACTTCATTTACTTAACTTCTTCAAGACTTCTGCTAACCGTATTTTCTCAACTCCTACCAGAGTGTGCATGTGTAAAGTCCCACAGTTTATAAAATAACAACCCTTTCTTATGGGACATATTTGCGGGTATTTTTTATTCTTCAAGAACAACTAACGATTTTGTACGGTCTGTGAAGACTTCAAAAGAAGACAATAGTGCTGTACAATATTAAGGACAGCTGAAAAAGATTTGTATTCGTTAACATTTGTTAGCTATTAAGCGAATCCAGAATAACAACATATGACTCCTTTTTTCCATTTAGACCTTTTTATCAGAACATTATTGATATTATTTCTGCTCCGCCTGGGTCAATTTTCCGACAGTGTGTGTTGGATCCGTCCTGATGAAGGAACTATTCAACCAATCCTAAAATATTCAGTTTGGGATTAATGAAATTGGTTTAATCTTATCTTAAACAGGGCATCTAAATGGAAACTCTAATGGTTGGTTTTATCACATGAGTTGTATTTGGTGCATTTGAAAGTTTGAGATTAAATTAATAGTCTTGATTTCATTTAATGCAACATAATAAATAAACAAACTCATAATAATGAGCCGAGCAGAGTTATGTGGTCGCTGCTCAATCATTTGAGTCCAGTGATGTCAAACAGCAGCCTACTAACAACACCAGTACACTGAAAGGGCCTGGCTGAACAATTTGCTAACATCCTCGCCTGTATTTCTAACCCATCTGAACTACACCCTCCATACAAAACACACAGAAGATGGAAAAGTGAGCAAACCAATCCCTTCCATCACCTCAGTACACACCACCGTCCGATGGTTTCCATGTTAAAGTCTTTCTCTTCCAGCCCCACCCTCCCCTCCAGAAGCATGTTTCAAAGGCTCCACTTCAAAGAGCAACTGGGAGAAGGTAGATCTATCTGCCCCTCTCATACCCCAGTCTTCTACAGGAAGGGGAAGAGCGGGGGCAATGTGGTTCCTATTATTTGATAAGCATCCCATATTTTCAAAGGTATTTTAACGACCGCACCAGGCCGGCAAGGTCTTTCATGGTTCTGATCCACTCAGTCTGCCCCTGGACGTCCCAGCAGTAGACACCTCTCCCCACCCCACTACCCCCCTCCCCTACCCTCTGCGTTGACCCACCATTTGGGCACGGCTCCACGGGACGGTACAGCCTCTCTCCTCTCTCCCAGAACCTCTGCTCTTCATTATCTGTTGAGCTTTTTCCGAGCGTCGGTTCTATTCTTCGCCGTCTGGCGTTGTCACGGTGACGCCGCGTGGTGGTGGGAGAAGCAGGGGGGAGGGGGAGGGTGGAAGTGAGCGAGCGTGTCCTTGCAATGGCGGTCGGGATAGACGTGCTGTGTATTGTTTTAGGCCGAGCTCGCTACACCAGCTGTCACGGGCGGCCTTGGACAAGTGTGTGTGTGGGGTGTTACGGTAAGCGTGTGTGAGGTCCCTGGCAGTGGCCCCGCCGAGCCGAGGGCCGTCGGACCCGGCCAAGGATGAGTCACCACAGGGGCCACTGGACTGGTGCAGTCTGGCCGAGACGACGACGCGGAGACCGGCTTCAGACGCCGGCACCTGCCGACCTCCGGGGCCCCGGGGTCAGTGGTCTGTCGGGCCCTCAGGTCGGTTTACACACTGTGTACGTCAGGATGTATTCATCAATGACATGGTTAATGACATCTCATTTAGTCTGTTTTCTGGCCGGTCTGATCCGGGTCTGATCAGGAAAGTGTTCACCGTCATATCGTCACTATGTTATGTCTGGCGTAGTAATCGTAATGGGTTTCATCCAGCGACTTACAGATGGTGTGAGTGCCTGAGTATGAAGGACTTCAGCATGATAAATACAATTAACAATAGCAAAAAACATTGATTTATTTCCATTTTGCGTCTAGTTGATCCAACAATTTAAACTTGTACTCGTATGTGCCTTCGTCTCCTGATTACAATAACAACACAATATCAAATGATACAATAAAATAGTACTCAATTGATCTAAACCTGTATTTGTGCTGTTGATATGATCTGCATGACCGTGAGTGAATAAGCGATACCTGCCAGAGTTTCATGCATCCCGGTTTGGTTCCCTCACCTGGTGCGACCTCGGCCCGTCCGTCTGCACAGACGGACGAACGCTTGAGCTGATTGAGTTTCCTCGTCAAATCACCAACATATTCCAGCCACTCTTCCCCCACCACCTCCTTCTCGTCCTCCTCTCATCCTTCTCAATTCCTTCTCCTCTTTTAATGCTCACTGTAAACAGGTCTGGCTCTGCTCTCCTCTGTCCTCCAACAAACACAACCGCCTCTCCAAAAATGTGGCCGGCTTTTATTGATCAATCTCAAAAATATTTTTATGATGCTCGACACCCACCCTTTTAACTCCTACTGTAAACAAGCTGTCTCCTCACTTCTCTCTCCTCTTTATCTTTCCTCTCTCCTCTTCTCTCTCCTCTCTCCTCTCCTATCTCCTCTCTCCTCTCCTCTCTCCTCTCCTATCTCCTCTCTCCTCTCCTCCCTCCTCTCTTCTCTCTCCTCTCTCCTCCCTCCTCTCTGCTCTCCTCTCCTCTCTCTCCTCTCTCCTCCCTCCTCTACTCTCCTCTCCTCTCCTCTCTCTCCTTCACCAAACACAACCACCTCCCCCAAAACATGTCCACCTTTAAAAGATAAATCACGAACACGTCTCTCTGATTCTCGACACAAAGCCCTTTGTGTGCGTGATCCATACATTCTTGCGTATCATAATTCAAGGGAGCTGAAATGCGTCATTCCTGATGTGAACCCAGCGGAGGCATCCTAGTCACGATGCGGTTTTCTTCTCGCCAAACTTTTCCGACTTCTTCTTTGATGTTCGTCGGAAAACAGACGGTGCTGTCCGAGTGACACTGCTGGCCTCAGCTGCACCCACTCTCCCACCCTCCCAGCTTCCCAGCCTGCAGCGCCTGCCCGTGGTTTTCCTCTGTTCTCTTTGTGACGGAGACAATGTGTTGTGGATTCCCAGACTTTAGCACGCTGCAAATTGAGTGTAAAATGACAGAACCACATGACTTCTGATGATTGAGGCCTCGGCCGCTGGAAAGGCTGGTTCGTGCAGAACGCAGATTGTGTCTCTTAGTGTTTTTGTTTATTTGCTCTTTAATCCCGATTGTGAGGAGGAGGACAGTGGAGAGGAGGGGGGAGAGGAGGGAGAGGGTGGAGGGGATGTGTGCTGGACTAAAGTATTTGTTTTTTCTTAGATTTGATCAACATGCTCTTATGAAAGCGATTGAACCCAGGTCCCTCCTGTGAATAATCGTCTCCTCCTGGTGGGGCAGGTTCAGAAACAGTGGATCGATGTATTTGGGGCCATCTGTTGCTCTGATCTGAAGACAGGCCCTGGAGGTTGGGCCCTTAGGGGACAACAGCTGGTGGGGTGGGGGGTTGGGGGGGGATCGAAACCTTACCTTATAGGTCCTGCGTCATGTGTTTAATGTAGGGTTTAATCAATGGCACACACACATACCCACACACACACTCACACACACACACACACCCCCACACACACACTCACACACGCACACACGCACACACACACACACGCACACACACACTCCCACACACGCACACACACGCACACACACACACAATATATACACATACACTCACACGAACACACAAACACAAGACATTTAACACAGTTTACAACTATGGCGTGGCAAAATGCAGGGGTAGAACCCAGAAGGGTAGAACCTAGAAGGGTAGAATCTCGACCAAACGACAAACTAAAGAGGCAAAACGGATGGAAAGCTGGAGCGCTCTACACCAGAAGTCTTGACGTGTTGCATGAGAAACAAGTGGAGCCACACGGAGCGTCCTAACCTCTAATGCAAACCCAATGATTAAACAGTCGGACTGCCAGGCCACACGGCAAGGCATGACGCCCTGTTGCTGTTGGCTCGGCGTTCCAACCCTTCCATCGCTTCGCCGGCCAGCCTTGTGTCCAGCCGTATTTGGGAATATCTAGGAATATTAAACTACGTTTAGGAGTATTTAGGAATACGTAAGCTTGTTTTTTAATGACCAGATTCTGGAGCCACGAATGGAACAGGCAGAAGATGTAAGAATAAATGGTGTAAAACTAAATGATTCTTTAGTGCACGTTTGTAACAGATGGTTGAGCTGTGCGTTGTGGTTTGTGGAAGTGACCTTGGTAGGGTAATCGTCACTTCTTTGATGAAGGGTAATTATTTGGAAATCGCTGCTTGCAAAAATCTGTGATACCGTGCTTTTTTGATATGCATTCGTGCATCCATGAACCAACATAGAATATAATAATCACACTAATTGCACATTAATAACTTGGTTATCAGTGCTTTAACATTCACAATTAAAAAAAATACTTTAAAGACTTAATAAAGCAATGGTGGAGGGAGAGGACAGCAATCAATAAATACTAATAAAATATGCAATGAAACACAAATCCAGAGATACCCCAGCTACAATTCATGAACTAGAGTTAACATGCCAACACCATGGCATTACTTATCTGTTTAAATAACACAAAAAAAGGGAATTCATTTCCTACATTTAAACTCTTTATAATGACTCTGAGCCAACGCTGTATCTCTAACTATAACAACATATCGAACTCAACTTATACATCAAACTAAATATATATATATTTAACTTAACTGTGTACTAAACGCATTCCAAGAGTATATATCTAACTGAACTTTAATCAAACTAATCACAACTACAAGGAACTATGATCCTTGCATTTTTGGCGGCTTGGATCCCAGCTGGTTTTCTGCTTTAATACGCGTGCGTGCATTTGTGTGTGTGTGTGTGTGTGTGTGTTATTAAGTACTGCCAGAGAGACACAGAGTAGAAAAAAGAAGAAGAAGAAAGGGAGGAATATGAAAGCGTTGAGTAGAGTTATGGACGACTCCATGGCGTCCTTTTGATCAGACGCAGAGAGTTGATGGGAGGTGATGGACAGATGGGGGACGGGTGGGGGAGAGGGGAGGGAGGGGGAGAGGGGGGGGTGCAGCTTACGTAAAGGCTGGCCTCTGAGAGTCATCTATCAAGCAGCAGCACGCGCTGCCGCTGACCCGCTCTGTGTTTAGGATGTGGGATCTTGCCTTTCTTCTTCCCCCTTTTGTTTGTTCTTTCTTACTTTCTTTTATCTCCCCGTGTCTCTCTCTCTCTCCCCTCAGCTTCTCTGGTTCCCCCCACATCGATGTCTATTTCCGTCTCTGGCTTTATCGCTACCTCTTATTCTCTCCTCCACTCTTTATATGTTCTCTCGGTTCTACTTCTCTCTGTATCTCTCCCCATCCTCCTTTTTCTTTTTTACGTCGTTCTCCTAAATCTCATGCGCTTTTTCTCTCTCTTTCTATAATTTTACCTTCTCGCTCTCTTTCTCTCTCCTCTCTCATCTTTCTCGCTCTTCCCCTCTAATCTGTCTGTTCATCCCGTCCCCTTCGCTCTGTGCCCTCTTGTTCTCTTCCTTTCTTCTTCCCTCTCTCACCCCTTCTCTCTCTGTCTCCTTTTCATTTATTGTGTGTGTATGTGTGTGTGTGTGTGTGTGTGTGTGTGTGTGTGTGCGTGTGTGCGTGTGTGTGTGAGTGACCGAAAGGAATCAATTGTCCTGCTTTTCTTTTGATCGCTTATTTTTATTCTCCACAGCCACATCCTCCTCTTCGCCACTCTCACGCCCGCATGCTTCGAATTATGGGATGGATTAGGTGCATGTGGGTGCGTGCATGCATGTGTGTGCGTTTGTGTGTGTGCTGTAACTCAGGGGTCGCGGGGACATTAGTGGGAAGAGAGAAGAGGAGAGAGAGGTAAGGAGATGTTTCCTCTCCACAAAGACTGTTGAATTCAATATTTATTTTAGGGTCCCAAAATAAAAGTGTGCTTGAATTCAAAAAAATACTCACGTTTGAATACTGCTCAATACCTACTACTGAATCAAATTGATGATCTTTACAGCCTCTAAAATAGTCTAATTTGTTTATTGCAGCTGTGATGAAAATTAGTTTTTACAAGTATGCGATGATTGGGTCAGTGTTGTCCAACAACTGTTTTATGACCTTTCGTTTGTTTCATCCAATTTAAACGTTAATCGCATGAGTTGTACTTTTGTGTTTCTGAATCTGAAATCTATTTTTGTGTTCTGATTCTGAAAAGATGCATATGCTAGAAGACATAAAGATGGCATCATGTCATAACATCTTTCTTAGAGAAATGGAAAGACCTTTGAGGAGAAACGGGAAGGGCGATGGAACTCGTTATCGATTTCAGAATGCAGAATGTTGAAGACAGTCTGAGGCTCTGCCCTGTTGCCTTTGGTTACTTGGTTAATGTTTGATTACAAGCCAAATGGTTCTGGATTAAATTCCTAAATGTCAGCGGTCTGACCTCTAGGCGTCTTTCAGCAAGATGACGTAGAAATAAATGTACATAAATTAACACCAGGGTTGAAATACTACAGGACATAGACCAACCTCTAATAGCTAAACAAAGCACCCTGCCTAGACACAAACATACCTGAAACCAAACAACATTTTTAAAAAGCTTATAGATAATTCATAATTTTACCATCGTCTTATTGCATTGAATTAAAAGTGTAATACTCAGATGTAACAATTATTGAAGTCAATTATGTAATGATTTTTTCATGAAGCGTCAACTGAGCAAAACTGTCAATTCATGTTTCATTTCAATCCTAGAAAACATCAAATCAGTTAATTCAGTTCAAACTATTCTCTAGTTATTAGTCCCCTATTGTTTCTGTAATTTTTTGTTTTTTTCTCAAATTCTGTAAAAGTCATACTGCAGCCTATACCGTAAGTCGAAAACTCGGTTTACCAATAACCCCCTCTACCTATAAACCCAAATGTGTGGTACTGCACCCAAAGGTGGCGCTATTGTAAAAAATCATGAATTAGTCTTATTTCTACTCACCAGATTAACCTGGACTCAAAATTCTTTCAGAATATTAATCTCTAGAATCAGACGCATTTATAAAACCCTGTGTAAAGTATACCTTGTAAATGTATACTTTTCCCACAATTTCATATTAAAGCTAAACATGATAAAAAGATTCTTTAGACCAAGCCTCACAAAAATCATCGGACAGAATTTGTTTTACTCAGTTCCATTAGAGAAATATTGGCCAATAAAGTTGGAGCAGTCCATTTTTCTTATATGACCATTTTGTTATCGTATAAAAAAACATACTACTATTATTAGTTGGATACCAATAGCCCCGACTACTAATAAACCCAAATTGTGGTACTGCACCCAAAGGTGGCGCTGTTTAAAAAAATTATGAGCTAGCCTTATTTCTCCTTACGAGATTGACCTGGATTCAAAATTCTTTCATCATATTAATCTCTTAAATCAAATGCATATTTTTCACCCTGGACTTCAGCTCTAAAAATGTTTACTTTTCCCACAATTTCATAGAAAAGGCAAACGTCCACAGTCTCAACCCTTTTTGCCTATACGACCATTTTGTTATTGTAACTACCAATATCATTAGATGGATACCATTAACAGTGCAAATTTTCAGATCTGTACTCTTTTAAGAAAGCTCTTAATTCTCTTGTGAAATGTGTGCTTGGAGATTTCTTGATGTTGTGTGCTTATCAATAGACATTTTCACTATGTGAATGAGGCTTTATGCAGTACAGGCATGTCAGTGGCTCAACGGGATAATGCCTTGTCCTGGTGATCATTAGGTTGAGTGTTTGAATCTCGTTTAGAGCATTATGAATAAGCTGAACGTGACATTCTGTCATTTCCACTCACTTTAAGAAACACAACATTGAACAGCACCTGAAATTCATAAGGCAATCAACATTGCGGCTCATTAGTGTCCAAGAATTTTACTGCCAAGGCACAGTATGGCATTAAGGGGAACTTCTTCGTTAACCATTTTTCCTTCATAATGAACTCTGTCATATTAATATTTCTTCCGTTAGTGTTCTTGACAACATATGTTTAATTTCCCCAGAATTTCAAAGATCATTCAGGTATTTGCTTTTAAGAAAGCCCTTAATTTATTTGAGAAATGTTTGCTTGGAGTTTTCTGGATGTTGTGTGCTTATCAATAGACATGTTCCATGTGAATGAGGACACACACGGTTTGATAGTAGTGTGTGTCCTCATATAGCATATGAGGACACACACTGTGTCCTCATATAGTGTGTCCAGATATAATGCCCAATGGTATTATCCCATTGGGCATTATAGCTCAATGGGATAATGCCTTGTATTGGTGATCCTTAGTTTGAGAGTTCGAATCCCAATTAGACAATTATGAACATACATGACATTCGGCCATTGCTCTGCAGACCAGTCACCTGAAAGCAGAGGCAAAGTATTAAGGGGAACATCTTTCCTTCATAATAATATATCATATTTGTATATCTTCCATTAGTGTGTTCTTGACTTTTCATTTTGCTCGGACCCCGTTAATCACCACTTGCGGTTATATTTGTCTTTACATTTCTGTCTTAAATTATAGCGTTTTAGCCAGATTTGCAGTTATGTTTTCAATGGATAATAGAAAATCAATGGTTTTCAAGGATAATAATCAATGTAGAATATGCTAATGCTACTTCATCAAGCTAATGGTTGATTGTGAAATGTGGGTGGTGGTGGTGGGATATGAGTTCTGCACATGCTCACATGTGGGACACATTTGATGGGATAAACATTCATAAGTACAGATACACACATACACACTCTCATATATTGCTCATACGTAAACATACACACTTATATAGACACACTCCCTTCCAGACCCCCAAATAATCAGAGAAGAAAGAACTGTGCACCGCATGTGAAGCACCCCACACACACAGACACAAGGCCACATACACACACACACACACACACACACACACACACACACACACACACACACACACACACACACACACACACAAATACACACAATTGACGGGGCATGCATAAACAACCTTCCTGACTCATACACAAATGCTTCTGCTCACGCGTGCACACACACACACCTACACACATACACACACACACGCACGCACGCACGCACGCACGCAGGCACGCACGCACGCAGGCACGCACACTCACACACACACACACACACACATTGATGGAGAGTGCATCAACCACGATCAACAGCTTTCTGACACATGCACACACACACACACACACACACACACATACGAACATACACTCACACACGCACACTCCCTTTAATCTCCTTAATGTGGCCGCCATACCCATAAGATGTGGACGTGCGCGGCTAACG
>NC_136936.1:37126957-37321957 GCF_949987615.1 Pollachius pollachius
AATAGGTTGGAACAGTATGATGACTCTGTGTGTGTGTTTGTGTATGTGTGTGTGTGTGTGTGCGTGTGTGTGTGTGGGACACACACACACACACACACACACACTCTCTTTCTCTGCACACCAAATACTTAAACAGAAGGATACGTCCCTCCCTAGTTCCTTTCACAATATGTGGGGCTGACCTTTGACCTCTCATTTCAGACCCCCTCCCCTGTAGCAAAGGTAACCAGCTCACTGAGGTACGTTCACAACCACAAGAGGCTGTCGGTTGGCCTCCGGTTTACGGTACGACCGCTGACCCTCGCTACTGGAAGTCAGCTACGCATGTTAACCGCCAGGCGCGTGAATCCTTAGGAGTGCTTGTGTTGGATCAATCCCCCACCTATAAAACACTAACCACCCCCGAGCATCTGAACCATAAAGCGTACATCTATTTGGATTGGCCTTCCAGTGGACGTCCAACAGTAACTGGAACAGAAACGTCCCGACGGCGGGCCAAGCAGCAATGCTTGTGTTTGGGTCTTTTGAACGCCAGCCCACCACCCACAGTTTTGGTTTTTTTTCTGCTCTTTGAAATCAAAATAATCTATATCTCAGTTGTACAATCTCTCTCGGCCTGGCTGTTATGCATCTCCTGCTGAACCGTTTCCGATGGCCGTTTCCATGCTAATCCCCAAGGAGAACGCGTTTTGAAGGCGGGGGGGAGGGAGGGTTGGGGAGGTTTTGGGGGAGGGTTCGGGGGCGGGGGGAAGGAGACCTCCTTTTCCATGAGTGCAGGTTCCAGTTCTGCTGTGAGATTCCCAAGGTCCGGACACAGCACTGCTTGCCACATTCCCACAGTGGTGGGCCACCGATCGCTCTCTTCCTCTCTCTCTCTGCCTCTCTCTCTCTTGCTCCCCTCGTGTGTGTTTCCTGAGGTCTCTCGCCCGGCCCGGCCTGCTGTAGGGCAGTGGTTTGGGAAAATGCCCGGCAGGGGGGGGGGGGGGGGGGGGGGGAAGGGAGGGTGGTTGGAAGGGGGGCTGGGCCGGTGGGAGAGACCCAAACCCCTTCCCTGGGATCCCTGGGCCACCAAAGCTCCGGACGTTTGTTGCCCATCCAGCGTCTCCCTCCAGACCGCTGGGATCTACTCGGCCGCGGAAAATGCGTCCCATGTGGGGCCGTGCGGAAGTCATTAAGCACGGCTAGTTTGGGGTAATGTATGTTGTCGTGCCTCCATTATCCCCCCACACTCCTCTCCTCCCCCCCCTCATCCTTCCCCCTGTCCCCCCATCTCTCATCCGATTCGCTGTCCTGCTGGTACACAGATCATTGGAAACACTTTGAGTCGTCTATACTGAAGGTATCTGCTATTTATTGATACTCACTGTTGACTCATCCTCAGAGCCTTACAGTGAATTCTGATGCATATCGGTAAGGAGCAGGTTACACACCTTGCTTAAGGATGTTTACAGAAACTTCTTTTTTTCTCTCTTCTCTGTCGTCTCTGTTCCCGGAGGTCTTTCGCCCGGGCCCCCTGACACAAATGTACAGCATACACAACTTGAATCGTGTTTCCTACTTAGATAAGGATGTGGGCTTTGGGGTTCGAACCCACGACCTCTTGTTTTGGCAGTCTGCAGTCCTGACTCCGAGCCCCGAACACAACTCACACTACTCCGGTTCAGTGCCAGCCTCCTCCTTCCTCCCCAGGGGGCCGGCGGGCCCCTGGGCAGGCCCTCAGTGCTAGCGTTCATTAAAGCGCGCGTCACCACAGAAATGAAAGGCAGCTAATGAAGCCGGGGAGCCGGGTTAAAACACTGTGACAGTAATTACAGAAGCCATCACATCCTTCCTCCACCGCACGCCACCACCCCCGGATCCTCTGCTCGGGAACAGGCCGCCTGCAGCTCGTTACGGCCCTCCGGGGTTTTTTTAATAGGAAGAAAGACGCATTTATTAGTCGATGGGATTCCTGCGATATTTCCGACCGTACGCATCTTAATTACGTCAATAAAGTGGAAGCGCTCAAGGTTTATTGGGCGTCGGCTAGTGTGTGTGGGTGTTTTTGGTGTGTGTGTGTGTGTGTGTGTGTGTGTATGTGTGTGTGTGTGTGAGAGACTGTTTGTGTATATGTGTGTTTGTGTGTTGGGGTGCTGGGTGGGGGTGTGTTACTACTTCCTGCCATGCGATTGTGATTCACAATTGTAAGGTTACAGTACCACAGAAAAATTTCTCGATATTTTTTCTTAGACCGAATTTAGGCTTTGAATCGACTCGAATCAGCTACAAACAGAAGGGAATGCTTACCTTGGATTAGTCGGCTTCATCGATTTCCTGACCACATGTGTTTGTCCAATGTGACTCATTGTCGGCGATGTCAGATCATAATTGTGTATTCTAGCAATCGTGCACCGCATTGTAGACTGGTGTACGTGTGTGTGTGTGTTTGTCTGTCTGTGTGTGAGTGTATGTTTCTGAATGTGTGTTTCTGGGTGGCTGGGTGTGTGTGTGTCTGTGTGTCTGTGTGCATGTCTGTGTGCATTTGTATTTTGTCATGTATATAGTATGTGTATGCGTACGTGGGCGAGGTATAAACACAATGGCAGTGCGGTCGGTCGTTAAAAGGGAAGGAAATAGTTGCGGAATGCCTGAGGACTGAGCTGATCTCCACAATTAAAGCAGTGATTAATAATTGGCTATTAGCAAATGGTGTCACACGCCAGGGTAAAAGTGCTGACGGAAACACTCTCTGATTGGAAGGTCAACGCTAACTGTTGGAGTGTAACCTTTTGACGAATTACCAAATAATCGTCTTTCTTTTTTTTTCAAACAAATACTGTGCATTTTCCTCTCCGTTTCCATGTTACACTCCCTCTCTCTTGGATCAAACAGTGATACTCACACACATGCACACCCACACACACACACACACACAGCGACCAACTCAAACAAATAAACATAATCAGAACCATGTATGATTTCACCAGAATCATGGAAAACACAGTTTTAATGGCGTTTCCTACTAAGATAAATGTTGCTGTGTTTTCTAAGTAGGGTAAACCAATCTGTTGAGATATGGTCCACCACAAAATTTTAAAGGATTCTTAAAAATGTTTGATTACTGCAGTCTGTGGTCTGAATGAAACAGGCGAAGCAACAGCAAAACGCCAAGCCATCCCTTTCCTCCATAATAATAATAATCAGAGGAAATGGACTCAATCCACTTCATTTTTCATTCATTAACGACATACTAAACATAGATTGGGGCGGATGGCTTTTTATCATTGGGGACGCACACACACAACAAACAGATTTTTAAATGGGTTTCGTACATTTTTTATTGAATTCAAATGTTTTAATCCTTTGCATGTATTGCAACTGGGTAAGCCTACATCATTTTGTGCGTTTGTGCACGCTTGTGTGTGTGTGTGTGTGTGTGTGTGGTGTGTGTGTGTGTGTGTGTGTGTGTGTGTGTGTGTGTGTGTGTGTGTGTGTGTGTGTGTGTGTGTGTGTGTGTGTGTGTGTGAGTGAGTGTGAGTGAGTGAGTGAGTGAGTGAGTGAGTGCGTGAGTGAGTGTGTGTGTGTGTGTGCGTGTGTCTGTATGTGTGCGTGTGTAGTATGCTGAATGTGTGTGTCTGGGCACTTGTGCATGCATATGTGTGCATATGTGTGTTAATGGTGGGGTTTGGGCTGTCTTCCATGGTAAAACCATTACTTGAGAGACTTGAAAGAGAACTCTTTCGCAATGGAAACTCCCCACGGGAAGATAGTGGTTTACCAACCGCCCCGTTCTGCACCAGGCCACTGAAACTCATCCTGAATGTGTGTGTGTGTGTGAGTGTGTGTGTGTGTGTCTAATGGGAAGTGAAGGGATGAGGTTCTTTAGGACAGAGGCTGAAGTCCCAGGATGGGTGGGAGGGAGGAGGAGGGGAGAGGAGAGGTCAGGGGAAAGAAGGGAGAGCAGGAGAGGAGAGAGGAGAGGAGAGGGGGGAGAAATTTAAAGGAGAGGGGGAAAGGAGAGATTGGATGGGACGGAGAAGATGAAAGGGGGTGGGAAAGATATACAAAAAGAGGAGAGAAGGGAGAGGGGAGGTGGCTGGAGAGAGGAGAGGATTAAAAAAGAATGAGGGAAGGGAGAGGTTTACAGAAAGAAATTTCTTTCCGCACAAAAGATGGAATGAAATAATAAAAATAATAACACAAATGGAGGAGGAGAGGATCAGCATGCTGGGAAGGAGCACAGTGCCATCTATTGACATCAGAGACAACATCTAGTATGCAGCACTAGAGTAACACGTCAGATGCAACGTGTACCAGGCATTTACGGCATAAGCAGAGACTTTTATTCAAAGCGACTTACAACGGTTCATACACACACCGGCGGAGTCAACCATGCAAGGCAGCAGCCAGCTTGTTGGAAGCAGTTTAGGATTAGGTGTCTTGCTCGGGGACACCTCAGGGGATCCCCTGATGAGAGTTAAAACGTTGCAGCTCCTGAGCTTAGCCAACCCCTGCAACACTTAAGCGCGTTACACATAGGCACATCCTCTGTTCTCCCCGGTCCCCTCCAAATGGGAGGGGAGGAGGTAGTACTGCAGTGTGGGGAGAGGTTTGCGGTGTACAGTAGTTTTCAGATTGTGGTTTCTACAGCTGTATTTCCAAGTTGTAGTGCCATCAAAGTGTAATTTTCAAGGGTGACAATTTCCTAGGGTAGTTTCAGTGTGTAATTCTTCTTGGTTTTCACATCTAGTTTTCCAAGTGTTGATGTTTAATTTCTCAGCTCTTCATGGGATAGGGGGATTGGGACAAACCCCTTGTTTCAGAACTTAGCTTGAGTCCAGATCCCCAGTCATTCTCCAGAGCCTCTGTCTGCTTGGATCAGGAACTGTTTCTCCTGGCAAACTCTGACATTTCCCAGGCCCTAGATCCCCAAAATGGCGTTTTCACCACAATTTAGTGTTCTTGGTTCTGATGTTGTCTGATATCGTTCGCCAGTTCTGAAACATCTTCAATAACATCGACAACAGCAGATCCCAGCCAGGGACAGAGGCTGGCTGGGTATAGGATTCAGGGTTAGCCAATCAATTATTAGTCCTTCATGAGTTGGATTTCCATTGTCAGGCTAACAGGGAATGTTAGCCTGCAGAGAGAAAGATATATATATAATATTGTATTTTATTGATTGCCCTTTAAATATATTTTAACTTTAACTCTTGTGAATGTAAAGCACTCTGAATGGCCTTTGGGTTTAAAGGGGGAAGATCGTTCATTGCCTTTCATCGGTTGAACTGAACCCACTGACATTGCTCTCAATAAAACCAAAAAGTGAACACTGAACGACATCCCAAAAGTATAACTCAAAATAGTAATAAATGACTTTCGGTATACAATTGAGGGTTGTTAAGGAAAACAATGTTCAAAGGGGTAAGCGGTTTAAAGGTTATTTATTGCTGGGGCATAGTGAAGGTATCAGGTCAGAAATGGATTCCTTAGATTCATCTCAGAACACAGAAATTGTTTTAATTTAGTACTGAAATGTAAGAGGTGTATATCCTATATCGTCATATAATTTTGAAATGTAATTCCCAAATAGTGATCCCAAAAACGTACACCTTAAATGGTATCCCAAAAAGTAATAATAATTTATAGTACTACTACTATCTATACTTTTAATCCAAACCATTAACCTGGTAAGATATTGTGGTGCTGGCATAAACAATTGTGTTTATTGTTGGAGTTATCCGCATCCAATCCTGCGGCATTGTTTGAATGGTATACAAGTCTTGGCATCCAGCTGAGGCTCTTTTAGGTAAAAGCTTAAAGTTTGAAATTGATTATTGATTATTTATTGCTTGCATGTAGTGAAGGTTTCAGGTCAGAAATTGTTAAGTTTTAGATTAATCTAAACGATTCATAGCAAGTGTATTTTATGAACGTCTTTCATATAGTTTCTGTCAATTTTTTTATTTTTTAAATCTGTGACATTTAGACATGGTGTAGAAAGACACAGAAGTATAACATAAGAAGAGAGAGGTTTGAATGTCATCATATGCCTTCGATCAGAACTCATCTGTACCCAACTCACCCAATTTTTCAAGCAGACCAAATTATATAATATACCCAGCCTAACCAATACAACTTAAATACAATATATTATATTATACTTATAATACAATTAAATCAGCTATTACTTTAGATGAAAGCATACTGATACCCTTCAAATGAACACTGGTTGCTTGGTGCTCTGAATCTACCTTCCCTTAATCTGGGCAGAATATGTAAAAAAGGAAACATTTCCCAAACAGCCTGGGACTGTGTTTGGGTCTTGGGCCGGGCCAGACAGGATTTCTGAACCATTTCTCTCCTTATAGTCTGGAGATCTCAACTTGGATAATAATGAACTCAAATTTTAATGAGCTAAATAACAAATCATTTTGTAATGAGACAGATTAGACTTGTGTGTGTGTGTGTGTGTGTGTGTGTGTGTGTGTGTGTATGTGTGTGTGTGTGTGTGTGTGTGTGTGTGTGTGTGTGTATTTGTGTACGTTTATGTTCTAACACACGCACACAATTGTTAAAGTTCTTTGAAAGGTGTGGGTGTGTGTTGGGTCAAATCCCTTCACGGCTGATGTTGGCCTGATATTCACACATAACTGCCTTTTTATCCACCTTACCACTGTTCCAAAGACTTTCCCATGCAATTATTTGAGCTGTGCTGGCACTTAACGTGTGTTGGAAAGAGTCCTAAGAAGATGAGGATAACTCGTTCTTATATTTTCTCTGAAAGAGATGAAAACTAAACAGGAAACTCAGATAAAATGTATGCAACAGTCACATTCAGATGAGACAAACAGAATATCAGGTTTGAACACTTTAAAAGACAGAACACCTGACGCCGGTTTACATACACAACAACCACCTAGCATACAAATAAATCAAGTTCTTCACTTTACAAGGTTTCCAGTGGGCTATAGAATTACTTTCTGTTTCTCCAATATCTTCAATAAACTTCTGAATAGCTCTTTTGCCAAATCTGTTCTGGAAGTTATCCAACTCATGAGCAAAATAAATTCAAATGTATCACACACCATATAGAGAAGAATCGGATTCTATAGGCCAATGGGCCTTTTGCATGAGTCCTTTGTCCCAATCGCTCGCCAACTAAACACTCTACTACAATACTATGACAAGCTGTCAATGAACACCTATTCCTAAGTATCTGTTGACATTTATGTGGTTGTATTTAAATCCCTACCAGTCAGAAATTCTGAGCAGAATGAAAGCATGCATTTCCTAAAGAGTAGTTCTATGGGATTGTGTTTTCGTCTCTCCTCATTGTCTGGAAATTTGGATAATCATTGACTCAAACTTTAAAGAGCGAAATAACCGTTGTTTAAAATGATACGGGTGTTTGTGTGTGTGTGTGTGTGTGTGTGTGTGTGTGTGTGTGTGTGTCTGTGTGAGCTCTAAACAGTCTGGTGTGGTTCGGAAATTCCGCACACTAAGAGAGGCAACAAAACCAAAAAATTCACATAAAAAAATATCAAGTATAATTCAAAATCCTATTAGAACGATTTGACTCTCAACTATTTCCTTTGCAATCAATTTCTGTAATCTGTTAACCTAATCCAATAATTCCACGACCTGCTCCCTAACGACATATAGGCTATATAAATCCGCTGCTAAACAACAAACATATCAAAGGAAATATGCAGTCGCTGTTAACCAAGCTTGGCTCAGAGGTCTATATGGATATTGGCTGGTGCCCACAGAAGACGTTTCATCCATCATGTTTATTCAATGCATTGACAAGGCCTTGCTCACACGGTTCTCACAGGAAGCCCCTGATGATTATCCAAGGCAACTCCCCACTCAGCCAGGGCCAGGAGCAGGTATCTGCTGGTGGTGTGGGCAGACCTACGGTTAAGGCGTCGCTGGATGAAGGCGGTCCCCATATGGTCTGGGTTACGGGGGACAGGGGCGGTCTGTGGCACTCCATGTGGGAGACCGGTTTGAGGCCGTCACTCAGTAGCGAAGCGCACCAAAGTCACAGAGCGTGTCGACCACAAACCACCGCAGCAGAGCAGGGACACCACCAGACAAATGGAAATTAGAAGACTTCAGCTAGTGCCAACAGCTGGTACGTTTTATTTAGCTTAAATAGAATTATATTGTGTCAAAGTTGTAGTAGTAGTAGGACCACTGTTGGTATCCGCTCTTAAAAAGAATATCTTCCAAAGTTATTTTGGGTTACAGTCTATACATCAGCATTGAAACATAGATAGATAAATGTGAAATATATGTTCATGTATTATTCTGCTTCTTTGCTACTTTTACAAAGCTACTACTAATCATAATAATTGGCTATCAACTACTACAACTGAAGCACTAGTATAACCTAAAATAAATAACAAAACACCAGTGACTGATTGTTGAGTAACTCAAACCTAAGGTTACGTGCAGACTGGCAACAGTCCTCTTCACCCTCTGAAGCTGTCCTTGTTCGGCAGGTCTCTCTGGGTTCCTCAAGCTCAGACGTCACATCATCTATCTCCAGCAGTAGCTACTAGTACACTACTTCTTGGACACTTGATTAAGGATGCGCCTAAAGAGAAGAACCCACTGCAATACAGGTGAAAGGATGTGATCTACCTGGGATGAAGAAAGGAACCAGATCAAACAAAGGCTACAATTGGCTTTATAAATAAAATGTGAATAAAGATAAATAGTGAAAAAGAAGAAAGGAGAAAAACTCAGAATAGTTTAGATAATTCACAAAGAAGATAATGGAAATTGTAAATAATACCTTGGAATGAGGCAACCTTTCCACACACTGAAAACCCATACACATTACAACAGTCCTGATGCAGCATTGGAGCCTCCTATAGACATCCCAGCCAGCCCCACTCAGAGCGCCGCTCCAGACTCGGTTTAGTCGGAGCGAGCAGGACTCTGCGTGGGTGTAGCGTGGGTGTAGCGTGGGTGTAGCGTGGCCCAGCGTGTCTCTGGCTCCCCGCTGGACCCCTGCCCTCTCTGGGCAGCTGGGCGGAGGGCTCCAGGACACACCAGCCCCGCCGCCTCAGGCCTCAAACCGAGACGATCAGTGTAGACTGGTCAGGATAGATATCTATAGTTTAGATGGGCATACCATATATATCTAGATCTATATAGATAAAAGTTAAACCTTTTACCTGCACACCACAGAGGAACATAAAGACAGTCTGCAAGTTTAGCACTATAATCAACGGTATCACAATATACAGTGTACAAATATATATTAAATATTTCAATTAACTTAAAATATTTAAAAAGAGTTTAAGTTAATTGAGTTTAACCCTTAAATCCTCAACATTATACAAATATTTTGCCACACTTAATTCGGACAAATTCAAACATGTGCATATATCGTGTTCAAATATAGATATAAATACACAATCATTAGCAATAATCTGATGACAATAAGTGTAAAGCACTTTTTAATGTGGCCCTTCACAGTTGAACCTTGCTCCCCCAGACCCAGTAAGTCGTGCTGAATAGGGATTTCCCCTTTCAGCCCCGGCCTATACGCCCTGGATTAGAGGCGCAGCGCGGAGGGCCGGGGGTCTCAAAGGGCCGATGTGTGTGTTGGAAGCCACCTCTCAGCATGTCAAACAGTCGCTCATTAGCAGCGTGACCCAAGGATGAAATTCAATAGGCCAATATTGACTGGGGTCCCTCTGGGAGAGGTGAAGTGGTTCGGGCCGTCCTCCACCGCAGCACCCTTCTCACAGCTCTTGGGCCCCCGTGGGCTATTTGGGGTGAAAAGCTCAACGCAGCTGGAGAACAGGGCCCGCGATGCCGCCCGGCCGCCTAATCCAGCTCCGCAAGCAGGTGTCCCCGCCTCAAGATAAATATTTAAACTTGTATCCCAAATGCTTTGTCTGAAACTTGCTTAATAGACTTAGGGGTTTCCAAATACTTGTAAAAGTGTGTGTGTGTGTGTGCGTGTGCTCGTTGCACCTGTTTCATGGCTTGCCAGGGAAAAGTCAGCGGCGATGTTGTAAATAACTTTTTAACTTCTCTTTCTTGCGCCCTGGCGGAGCGGCCTTCAAAGGAAACGCTCAGCGATGAAAGCGTGAGTCTTGCCAGACGCCTCGGAGACTGTGCATGAACTTGTCAAAAGTACAAAATATGCCGTTCATCATGCCTTTCAGCCCTGTACTACAATGTGGGCAATCCAGACCGCTCATTAAATGGACATTATCTGGTCGAGCTCCCATTAGCTATGGGCTTCCACGACGCTCAATTCATTCGTTCACTCACTCCTCACTTCCAACCTTCAACCATTTTTTTTCTCTTTAAATGACACAAGACACATTCTTATTAAAATGTTACCGTTTAATATCACTCCACTACAAAAAGTATAATTATTTGAACTATGATACAGACTCTTGATATACATCATTTACAATTGAAAAGACAAAATGGGGATATGGTACATACAATTCACACTGTCAATGTTCCTTTCATAAAAAAAAAACATACAGAAACTCATTTTTGGAAGAAAGCGTTCAGACAGAGCTGCCGGCATTCAGGTATAAAGTCTAATTATCTATATTGTGCAGCTCTACTTTAATGTCTGCTTGTACATGTATGTGTGTTGGTGTGATGGTCCAACTATAATACTGACATTACAAATAAAGAGTATTCTTGAGTACATTCGTGAACCCTTTGTGAGACGTACCACAACGAAAGGGAATCACTGTGAGACAAACATTTATGTTTTCCATTAGTTTCCCTCCAGGTAGGGCTTCTGTGCGTACAGAGATGACGGAAAGTAATACAATTATTATTGGAAATGTCTAAATTCTATTTTTGGATTTTTAAACCGCAGTCCTATCACCAGCCATTTACTTCAGTAAACTAGTCAAGTATTGCTTTGCTTGTAGAGAAAAAAGAAAAACAGAAGAATCTACAATTTCTCAACAGGCAAGTTTGACAAAGTAACAAAACAAACTCGCTCCACTTACCCTCATAAAATAATCATACAACTATTGCCAAGCTAGACGTTGTACAATCCTGTACTTCACCGTTAGTCCTTCACAGAGACAAATAGTTTGGCAACTCCTGCAGTACAGTCCATGGTTCGGGGAGCAGGGCTCCGCGCATGGTGATTAGGGACATTGTTGTTAGAGTCGACAGACACGGATAGGTGCATCCGGCCACAACTGGTTCCTTACGAGAAACGATCCTGCTATAAAGATCTGTTCCCGAATTCATCATCTACTAGAAAAGGGCTTTACATTTTGTTTCGTCATCCAAACAATTTTCAATAAACAAACAAACAATCAATAACCGTTGTCAGGTTGACCACATTCAAAGTGCCTCAGTGCTACTGACATGGATACAGTTCCTGTACAGTAAGGTAGCTGTCCCGTGTATTGCTTTCAAAAGGGAGGAGGGAAGAGTTAAAGATAAAAAATAACAAAAAAAAAAAGCATGCTACAAAGCATAAGTATACTAAAGCTACACCTCAGCCATCATAGCTTGCTTGTCTGAAGTGACGTGTAGCCTGATGGAAGCCAGGATGGATGGAGACGGAACGTGCCTGGCTGGCCTCAAACTACCGCACAGCAGACCAAGCACTGAATAAGAAAAGGATTTACCACAGACTGCTGTCGGTTGGACACGGGTTAACTTGGCATGTGGGTTTTTCCTATCGGGGTAAATGGGAATATAATAAGTACAAATATAATGGGAATAATAGAACAGTCAGTCTGATGACGGCGCTGTGTGAAGCAGATCAATGTTTGTAGCAAAGTCAGTACTAATGAAATGTGCAGAGCTTCTGGTGCAGCAGACTGTACCTGCGTGCGCTGCCAGTTGGTGCGCTGGTTGGTTTTCCGCGCTAAAAGAGGATCTTTATGTTGTCTACCGATCGGGGGAGCGAGCGTTCCCCGTCTGCTGGCCAGCGACGGCTCACAGCTAAATAGATCATCGTCATTCAAGCTTATTTTTATTAGTTAAATAAGAACGTTCAACATCTGGCTGGTTGTCTAGAATGTGATTCTGCAGTGCCAGACAGGTAGTTTCCACTTGGTCTACAAGTCAAGGCGAACTGGAGGAAAAATGTCTTTCCTCGGACGTCCAGCAAGTGCTCGATTGCTGGACCCGTTGAAACCCCCACCCCTCCTCCCTTTTGGCCAATAGATTAAATTACATGCGTGTCATTAATTAAAGAATTATAACCAGCCTGATCTGACGGTTTTATTTAATGGAACGTTCCTAGTGGCCTCAGGTTGTGATGGTTTCATTGAATGGAACGTTCTAAGCCTTCTCATACTTGATGGTGGTCTGATTTAATGGAATGTTCTAAGCGTACTTAGGTTCTGAGGTGTTTTTATTGAATGGAACGTTCTAAGTCTCCTCACATGGTTTTATTCAATGAAACGTTCTAAACCTTCTCAGATCCTGGGCTGCTTTGATTTAAGAAAAGGTTCTAAGCCTCCTCTGGTGTTCTTATTGAATGGAACGTTATGAGCCTCTTCAGGTGGTTTTATTAAAGGAAGGTTCTAAACCTTGTCAGGTTCAGAGGTGTCTTTATTTAATCAAGCTTTCTAAGCCTTCTCCATGGGTTTTATTAAATGGAACGTTCTAAGCCTCCCCAGGTAGTTTTACATAATAGAACGTTCTAAGCCTCTTCAGGTATTTTTATTAAATGGAACGTTCTAAACCTCCTCAGGTTCCGACGGTGGTTTTATTGAACAGTGTCCGGTGGGCCCTCAGGTCCGGGAGGATAGGCCGATGCTCGTTACCATTTTGTGGATCTTCTCTTCGTTTCTCAGGATGTTGGATTTGACCGCACAGATCTTGTCCTGCTGGTCCCTGATCAGCTGATCCAGCTCCACTAGCTCTTTCTGCAGGGGCTCCACGGACCGGTCAGTAGTTCTGTTGGGCACGGGCACACACACACACACACACACACACACACACACACACACACACACACACACACACACACACACACACACACACACACACACACACACACACACACACACACACACACACACACACACACAGAGTAAAGTCTCTTCCAGTATTGTAGCTATTCCATGCCAAACAAATATATGTAAACGAAGGTGGTGCGTTTTCTAAAGGACACAAAGCGCTAGAACGTTTACATTTCTAAACCGATTTCAATGAGTCATTTTTTTCAAGGGTGTGTGTTCAACTCGAATACAAAAAGTACAAAAAAGAAAAGTATCTAAATTACATAAATACATTGTATAAAACACATACATGATTCTAATAAGACAATAAAATCGGATCATTATAATCTGTTGAGAATATAGTGCTAATTATCACAGCTCCCTTGTTGACATAGGATCCAAAGGTCGACGCGACCGCCACGTATACTCTTCTCTGCGTGCGACCCCTGACCTCTGCTCCTCCTGCAGGGCAGCGGCGTGCTGCAGGTTCTCCCGGCGCCAGGCCAGCAGCTCGGCCTGCATGGAGTCCATGTCCTCCTGGATGTAGTCCATGATCTTGCCCAAGGGCAGGGCGCTGCGGCACACCGTCTGCACCGAGCCCCGAAGCCGCTCCATCTCGCGGCCCACCAGGTCACGGGCCTTCCTCTGGGCCGCGTCCGACACCGGGCCCTGCGGGGAGCCAGCGTTAGGGATAGCGGGCTTTTGTGAAAACTATTATGCTAGACAGTACTTTTGTAAAATATTAAGCACTAATTCTTTAGTTGACGGGCACCTGTTAAAACCTACGCTAGAATCTACTTTACAGTGAGAACGGGGGATCGGTTGGGATAATGGGCGAGATTTCGAGAAAACTATTTTGTTAAATGGTACATTTGTAAAATAGTAATAATACACTATTCGTCTGGCACCTGATAAAACGTACATGAACGTGGGCTTTACATGCAGAGGGAACAAGACACATTATGCATAACTCGGATTCACAAATGAGACTGGATCCAGATAGTCCAGTTGTTTTATGTCCAAACTGTCACCAGTTCTCTTTAATCTTCTCCCACTGAACAAGCGAAGCATCCGCTTCTGGTCACTTTACATAAATTAGGCGAAGGTGTCTAGGAGGACACATATACATCTTATAGAATCAAGCATCTCAGTCCAATATGCATCTATGTATGCAAACAGTCCACCCCCATTCTTTATGATGTATCACCGTATACATCCACAGCTCTGGTGTAAACCAGAGCAGCTTTGGTGAATTCCTGAGGTATCGCCCTGTCTACCTGTGTCCAAACAAGGCCCCTTGGACCGAGTTAAAAGTGGAGCCTGGAACATAAACGATTTGGCTTTACACTCACGTATAAATAATAAACAAGTATATAAAACCTGCGCCCGCACACACACGGACACACACGCACCGAGAAATCACTCGGGTCTCCCCAGACCAAAACATAACAAGGCCTCTGCAGAAAGGAACCCGGGCCTGTGTTTAGCCCTCTCGGGTTTCAAGGCTGCAAATGTGTGGCAGGAATCCTACAGACGCACGTGTTTATACAGAGAGCGTTTGATGAGGCCCGTGGACGGTTGGATGATTGATTGGCTGGCTGGCTGGCTGGCTGGTTGGGTCGCTGACCGGCTGACAGAGAGGCAGACGGACTGGATGGTTGGCTTACTGGCTGGCTCGCTGGACGGATGGCAGACGACATTATATCGTGTGCGTGGTGTGTGTGTGTGTGGGGGGGGATTCCACTGCATCCCTGCTCCATCACCCCTGTGATGAAGGGCGGGGGGGTGGGGGGGGATGGGAGGGGCCCCCCCCTTTGGCACGGTCGGACCCCGGGATGTTTGCTCAGCTGGGCCCGGAGCAAGGGTTCGGGGCTGGTGTGTGTGTGTGTGTGTGTGTGTGTGTGTTAGGGGTTGGTGTCTGTCCGTGTGCATAAAACGACGCGCTAGACCTGGGTTAACACACACACACACACACACACACACACACACACACACACACACACACTATGACCACCTTGAGAACATGCGTACACAGTGCCCCCCCACACAGGGCCCTGAAGCGCTGTTTGTTTTAGTAACAGACTGTGGCAGGGAGGTTATTTTACTGCAGTATTGAGTAACGACTACACTACACTTGTGCCCCCCGCTTTCAAGTTCAGACCTCGGCCCAATTTATGTCACGCAGAGCCGTGGTCCCCTCCCCCCCTCCCCCCCCCCCCCCTCCCAGCCCCGCAGGAGTGGCAGGACCGGGGGGCTCGTAACAGGGTCAACTAACTGACAACTTCCGCTTCCAAACACACAGGCTGTCATGCAGGGTGGTGCGGCGAGGGGGGGGGGGGGGGCTAGATGACTCTAATTATGTTGAACAGCCCCCCCCCTGCCTTTTCCAGTTATCTTAAAGTGCAACCGTGAGTCCCATTCATCCAAGGGACTGGATGGGAACTTGCAGTGAGGTTAAGGTTCACGCGTCAGTGAGGAACAGATAAGGGGTAAGGGTTCCTTGATCGTGGACGCTTAGAGAGAGAAATGATTAGACTTTGGACAACGGGGATCGAACACCGTAACCACCGTGACTTCTCATCCCCCTCCATCCCCTCCACAACCAACCGGTCGCCCCAACCGGCAGATAGCGGGGAGCATACCAGACAAGATCTTGAAACCTCAGGTCTAGAGAGCTGGGGCCATTTCTTTTTTTCCCCCCTCTTTAGTCTAGTGTGAGACCGAAAGAACAACCTAAACACGCCCCGGTGGTTCCCGTCCGTCAAGGTGGGTGGCATTCCCAGCCGGGACGCGGGCGAGACCACCAGCTAGACAAACACTCTCCAGTGCCTCCAGCGTGCCAGGCTGCGGTCGCGGCCCGCCAAGGCCCCAGCCGGGCCCTGGAGCTTTATTCTATGTGTCATCCTCGCAGGGCCCCTTCCTCGCAGCGAGACCCCCGATGTCCCCCGACTCCCACCACCACCGCACCTATAGCCCTGCTCTCGGAAAATTACAAAAAAGGGAACGATCCAGGAGAGAAAACATGACCCCCAGTTCGTGTGCACTCTGTCCTGGTGTTCATAAATCACCACTTTATAGGGGGGCCCCAGGTCCGCACGTCTGCCCCATTCCCCCCATCCCCCCGCTGGCTCCCAGTTTTCCCTTTTTCTCACCCCGAGCCCAAAACAATATTTGTTTAGATGAGGGGGGTTGAGGGGGGTGAGCGATGAGGAAACAGAGGGCAGGTTTTCCCATAGCCTGCCAAGGGACAGAATAAGGGTTGGGGTGTTGGGGGTGGGGGGGGTTGAGAACGGACCCATGCCCAGCGATGACGCCAACGGGAGCAGGTGTTGTCCGGCGAAAACCGCGAGGCAGAAACGCCGAGTCTGATGTGGACGGAAGGACCGCTAAACAAAGCACTGGGAGACAGGAGGCCGTCCCGAAATAAGTTCCATTTGGCTGGAGCAACACGCTGGCGCTAGACTGTGATCTTAGAGCTGTTGTTCTTTCTGATCCTTATGCCGTTTGATCTTCATGGATGGGAGGTTTTTTTTGTGTAAGCCACAGGTTGGACATTTCAGTGTTACCGCTCACTCAAGCTGTAATACTTCAGGGCGTTGACAGCAGAAAAAAAGCTTGAAGCCGATCCAAAACTTTCAACGCATCCTGCTCTCAGAAGCCTAATCAGCCTAATCAGGAAAATGTACGTTCAAATAAATGATAAATGGAGTGGCGGGAGGAAAAACACTGTTCAAAGAGTGAGGAAAATAAGAAAAATACAACTGGCATATCTCTGGGGTATCGTTCATTAAAGAACAATTAATTAAAGGGGAATGGTCACGCTCCACTATTAGCAACATCAACTCTGGTTCCGTAGAAAACAACGCAGAAAAAGACGAGACCGTTACCGTCACTAGTCCGGAATGTGCATCCTCAATTGGTCCATCACGACAAATTACGGCAAGGGTCCAACTTTTGTTTTTCTCAGAAACTGAGTGGATGCTTCAGATCTCGTGTTGACAACATGCGGATGAAGCGGTACTCTTTCGTACTATAAAATAGCCGAGCGTGACGGTTCTTCTT
This sequence comes from Pollachius pollachius, assembly GCF_949987615.1. NCBI lineage: Eukaryota > Metazoa > Chordata > Actinopteri > Gadiformes > Gadidae > Pollachius > Pollachius pollachius. The sequence goes on from NC_136936.1 coordinate 37,143,970, forward strand.
TAGGTTAGTGTATGGGAGTGTGTGTGGACGACGGCTGGTTTAAGCAGCCTCACCTGGCCCGAGTGCAACTGATTGGACTCTGGGGCTGGGAGAGGCTGCACACCTGTTGCACATTGAGCACTCAATGTGCACCAGTTAAACCAGCCATCTCCACACACACACACACACACACACACACACACACACACACACACACACACACACACACCATTCAGCATTGGAGGGTCTACAGGACAAAGAATTGGACTCAATAAAACCTCTACCTTGAGTTAGGCTGACGGGAGATCTGTGAATTCTCACTGAAACCTTCCCTCTCAAAACATTGATGCTCAAAACATCACTGCTACCAAAATACGCCGACTGATGATTTATTGGAGGATGCATTGATGACGTGTAGGTGAGAATGCGTCTGGGGGGGGACAGGCTCCTGGTGTTGCATGTCTCCAGGTCAGCACCTTGTGGGGCTTTACGGGGTGTTCCCGGAAAAGGGTGTCGGGGTGGTCCGGGACAAAGATCTCCTCTAAAAGTTTTCTTCGTTTTCATAAAAGAATGTCCACAAACACAGCCGGATCATAAAAATAACTGGGAGTCAGTGAGGTGAGGAGGGAGGTCCATGGAGAGGGGGGGCGGGGTACCAGGATGTTGTTACTAGGGCACGGTGAGGCCCTGGGGAGCCATCAACCGAGATCACCGCCCCGGCCTCTGCCCTGGACACAATCGGGGGGCCGTTTTTGTTACCGTGAGGTGGGATCATCTGAAAGCTTTCGCTTTCATCGTTGGATGAGGTTTAATAAAAAAAAACAATTATATAGAAATTGTTTGTCCTGCATTCATCATCGTTATGATCTTCGGTTGTGAGCAGGGATCAGAGGAAGAAGGAAATCCTCCTTTCTATTGTTGGAGAGAAATGCGCTTAAAAACGTTGTACTTTCCATTCCACAACCGGGATCACGAGGATCTGTGTGATCATAGTCCGAAAAGGCCACAAAGCCGTCTTAAAAGCAAAGGTTTGGTTTGTCCCTAGTTCGTGCCAGTATTTCAACAAAGCCGCCCCCCATCCCCCATACATCCATCCATCCCGCCCCCCTGCTAAATACCTCCGATATGTCAACACAGTCTAGGCGCAGGGAATACAGCCAGCGGATCGCCATGGGGTCATTTCCTTACATTTCCACACACACACAGAAAAGGGGGCTCTGGATGTTTATGAAGACGCAGGCCTGCAGGGAAGGAGTATTTATTTTCCTGCCGATTCCGCGGCGAGTGTACAGACCCCCTTCTCCCCCTGTGACCCTCACTCAACGGCCATCCATTTGTGTTCCGCGGGGTTTATTTATACGCCACAAACCTTCATCAAGGCTAATTTGGCATGGGGGGAGGGGGAGGGGGGAGGGTGGGGTGCAGAGGAGGGGAGAGGGAGATGGAGGAGAGAGGGGTGCACCAAAAAATTCTTATAAAAACGCAGCTGCTGCCACAGAGGGTAGATTCTGTGTAAATACCAGAAGACACCCTTCTAGAAAGTATCTCGGAATAATAAACAGACGCGGCGCAGGGTCGCCGGGGAAGGTCGGGACCATAAATATACACCGAATTCTTCAGTCGCACACACACACACACACACACACACACACACACACACACACACACACACACATCGCACTGGAATCAATCGCGCACACCGCTCTAAAAAACAACCCTCCTTGTTTACACCGGTGATGTAGATATATGTATCGCCATGCGATACACGCTGGCGGCGGCTCTGACGGGGAAACACGTCTCGTGAGTGACACGGTGCAGATGCCCAGGCGGGAATGGGCCTCGCGTTGGACTTCCTCGAAACGGCTAGGAGTCATCCTAGCCAGAGCCGTAGGATCCTCTTTGTGGCTGAAAAGGTTTGGGCCCGACTTGTGAGACAGAGCTGATTTTGAACCAGAGAAGGACCAGGGGAAGAGTTCTAGGAGAAGATGTACCCCTTCAAAGAACATCAAGAAGATGTGAAAGTGTTACATAAGGGGAAAAAAAGAGGGGAGGGTGCACAGCGAGGTCATTACAACAGGTGAGGAGAGCTAGGTGTGTCATCTGGGGTCAAGCAGTGTGTTTTTAATACAAACAATGAGGCCTGTTTTGTTTCTTCACCGAAGGTTTGAATAAAAAGTGGATCTGGGACACATTGACCGATGGACTATTTTGATATACGTCAGCGTATGAAAAAGGAACAGGGCACCCCCTCCCCCCAAACGCTGTTGAAACTTCAGACCTGTCACACCCCGTGGGATAACGAAGCTCAATATTTACACTATTAACCCGGTGTGATTCAGTGTGATTACAGGAAGAGGGACTCCATTACTGTGACCCTCAACCCCCCCCGCCCACCCACCCACCCACCCCCCGTCTGCCTGAGGAAGGAAGTCATTACAGTGGCTCCTACAGCTGATAAAGCACAGCCAATCAAAGTGCTGAGAGAGAGAGAGAGAGAGAGAGAGAGAGAGAGAGAGAGAGAGAGAGAGAGAGAGAGACAGAGAGAGACAGAGAGAGATCGAGAGAGAGAGAGAGAGACAGAGAGACAGAGAGAGAGAGAGAGACAGAGAGAGACAGAGAGAGAGAGAGACAGAGAGAGAGAGAAAGAGAGAGAGATCTCCAAGCTGCATACACAAACCATACATACAGGATAGCTAGAAGTCAGCGCTTAGATCCCCAGGAATCTGAGAAGGCCTTTATTAAGTTCATTATAACAAACCCCAGTAGGGTGTGCTTGGATTGCACCAAAGAATCCCAGGTATGTTAGAAAGGACCACTGTTTTCCCATCTTTGACGTGGTGCACAGAGTTGTTTAAAATGTCATTAATTCCTCCATTTACCTCTCCTGTGAATGCGCAGTAACCTTGGGAGTGTGACCAGAGCGCGTTTACCATTAGTTAGCGCATGTGACCACTTAGCTCGACTTGACATGCAGGGCGAACAGGAGAACGTCCAGACGCAGTCATTAAGTGTTGTTTAGCATCGTTTATCATATCGAAGATCATTCGCAGGAATATTTTGACAATATTTACAGGCATAGTCTCATCGTTTACACTGGAAGAACAGTCCAAATAGTACAGAGCCCACCAGGCAAACACAAGGCTGTCGTCGGTGGTAGATTGATGAAAAATCACATCAATCATTCAGGGGTCAATTTAATAAGGAGGGGGGGGGCACGAGAAAGAGAGAGATGAGCGGGTGTGTGAAACCAGACTGAATGTCAGTCAGGACCTCTGGGTGTGTGCGTGTGCGTGTGCGTGTGTGTGTGTGTGTGTGTGTGTGTGTGTGTGTGTGTGTGTGTGTGTGTGTGTGTGTGTGTGTGTGTGTGGGGGGTTCAGAAGCGGAGGTATCGACCAGCGGAGGGTCTGACACCAGCCGAGTGAGGGATGAAGCCTGGGAGTTTGGGAGGGGGCAGGAGGGGGACAGACCAGGGTGGGGGTGAGGGTGTCCCTCTGCCACGAGTGACAGGCCAAAACAGTGAGTCCATCACACAAAGCCAGGGTGGTCAGGCCCAGGCCGCAGCAAGGAGCGAACGGGGGGGGGGGGGGGGGGAGAGAGAGAGGGGGGTACGCTTCAACGATGAGGACCACCCAGCGCAGGCGGCGGTGGCGTTGCAGCGTGCGACCGAGCTGAGGCGCGGCCGTCCAGACGTCAAGCTTCACATCGACTCGCTCTCAAAACAGTCACGATGAGCGATGGCCGATGGCGCTCTCGGTGACCCGGGACACGCCCCCCCCCCCCCCATCGCCAGGGGAACGGGTGGAACCAGCGGGCGGGCAGGGGCTACGCCTGGCCTCGGAGCGGAGCAGGGGCCGGTAGCGGTGGAGCGAGAGATGGCCGCTCGGTAGGACGGTCGGTCGGGGAACGTGGCGTTCAGAGTCATAAATAATACACAGGGCGGATCACCAGCCGGCGGGGGGAGGAGGAGGAGGAGGAGGAGGAGGAGGAGGAGAGATGCCGATCGGGTGACACATCACACGTCACACACATCACACGCCAGGCTCTCTTGTTTTCCACGCAGGTCCTTTCACTCATTCTGGGTTGGATCCCAGAAGAGGCGACCTTGAGCAGGATGTCTTAACCCCCTCGCTGTGCAATGGGGGCATTTAGGGATTTTTTTGCCGTCAAAAAGAAAACATCAAGTGTTTTTTTTTTTCTTTTCTTTTTAACAATGGCAACTGTGATCCTTTGGAAGGCTTTGCTTTTCATTTCTGCGATCACCCTGATCCACGCTTGGCGTAAACAGACCAAACCAGAGCTCTCTCTGGGCCGGCTGTCCCCAGACGTAGGAGATTAAAGGAAAGTGGATTCCGGCTAGAGCGGTAATCGGAGGTCTGCAGGCCGTGTCGTAGATACGGTGTTCAGCGCGGTCCAAGCCCCCAACAACAGCCTTATCTGTGCTCTATCCCTTGTGTGACGCCATGCTTGTTTGGTTGTTAATACTCCTTATGCTTCACCTCATCTCTACGTCTTTGTGGTTTTGGAAAGCAATGTAATTACAACTTTACACCCCATTTGTCAACACAAGAATAACAATGACAGGCGTGTTTTTCTCATGGTTTGGAGCCTGGGTGAAACAGCCAGATGCATTGAGAGCTTGTAAAAATAGATATTTGTAACACCAGCAGGCAGGTTATGAGCACCGAGTGTGAGCCGACGCTCCCCTCTAGTGGAGGGTGTGTGAACTACTACAACGGATTGTACTGACCTGTTCTTTGGATTTGGGGGACGATGGCGATGATTCATAATCTTTTTTGGTTTCCAGGATCTTCTTCACAAGTCCACCTGAAGGAGGAGTGGGGGCGGGGGGGAGATAATGCAGATCAGGATTTTTATATCAGACCTGAATTCAAAAGTCTTGTAGTTCGATTTCATCATGAAGTTATTGCATACCGTGTTTCTCGTCTCCATTCAGCTCCACTGTGTTTGCCTGAAATACATTAAATACAAGAATTGCTTTCTCGAAAATCCTTTCTTTTTGCACATACTACAAACTACAAAAAGGAAATTGTGATGAATACAAAGAATAACTAAATAAATGAATAAATCGACATATACAATAGTGTTTTCAATTTAAATATATGCCGTTGGTAATGGACCAGCGTTCTTCTGAAGGCTCTCCCTGTACTCTCACCACCTCTAGGTCAGGCATCTCGGGTGGAAGGAGGGCCGCCTCCTCTACTAGGAATTGCTCATCTTCGTCCTCCTCGTCCTCCGACTGCTTCTTGCCCTCCATGATGACAGCGGCCGGGGGCTTTGCACTGGCCAGCCTGGGAGGATCACATCAAGGCTTCATATTAATCAATTCATTAATTATCTTTTCAATTTCATCTTATAGGCCATATTCACCGAGCGGCCATCTTGGTTCCATCTAGGTTCTAAAAGCCAGCCAACTAGCGTGGTGATTAAGGCCAAGAGGCCAAAAGGGCTAGCTGGGTGGGGGACCCTTCTAAAATCATGGCGAACTGAATGGTAATGCATTCTAAATGCTACCAGGGATGGGGTAGCATGGCAACCAATTACCAACCAAACAAATCGTATGCGTCTGCAGCCCCCGACTAACCTTTAGAAAATGGCTTCTTCGTGAGTAGGGTCTATAATATAAACTCTTAAAGAATATGTTTATATCAAACTACGCGTCAGACCCACGGTTCGCCATCCCTGCTACGTTTTTCCGATACCGATAGTTGAGAAGCCAAGGCCGTTGGCCTATGTATCTTCATCAACACATCATCTTCACATTCGAAACCTCTCCAGACGTCACTGTGTTTGTGACATTTGACAAAGTACCAACGACAGCTATGCAACCCATCGGTGTCATTTAGGCTGACTACGAGTGGACAGGGTGGGAGTGTGGTGTGAGCGGAGGGGGGGGGGGGGGTGAGGTCACCTCTCAGGCGGGGGGACGTCAGGGTGGCCATCCTGTCTCTTGACCCTGGGAGGGGCCGGGCGGGCGCTGCTGGGCCGGGGGATCTGTCTGCTGCTGTGGGGGGGGGGGGGAAATATGCGGAACATAGTGGTGGTGTTAGGATACAAGAGTGGAGACATTATTGGATTCCATTGCATTGGTTCCTGTTGAAGAACCATGGATGGAAAATGTTTAAAGGGCTCATGTCATGCCACCACGTGTGGGTGTGATTAGCTGGTACAAGCCGTTTGGCACAGGGGAGAAATGATTTTCATAGTGACATCACAAGTGGGCGTGTCCGTCCAGATATATGAAGGATAGATGAGCAAAGTTTGCTACAGTCCACTGGGTAGGCTGGTAGACTGATCTATCCAGTGTACATCTGGGTGGACACGCTCACTTGTGGTATCACTATGAAAATCTTTCCTTCCCTGTGCCAAACGGCTTGTACCAGCTAATCACACCCACACCTGGTGGCATGACACAAGCCCTTTGAAAAGCTGCGGAACCATATATTTTGTATTGGGCATCGAACTAGAATCAGTTTCATTACAGAAATGTACCGTGTCAAAGGTCAAGTCTCACAGCCACGGGTGTGTGTGCGTGCGTGCGTGAGTGAGTGCGTACCAACCTGGGGGTGGTGTTGGCTGGGGGGTCCGAAGCGTCTCCGTTCTCCTGAGGGGCTCCAGCTCTCTCTGCTGCTGCTGCAGCTTCTCCTTCTAAAGCAGAGGAACGCAGCATGAGACACCAGCACCTGAGCCACATGCCAGACCTGTAATGACACACCAACACTAGCACAGTAGAAATGGCCGTACGCCACCAAGCTCAAACCATGGACGTGAACAACGGGGGAAGCAGCACAAAGTATAAACGGAAGGTCAAGAAATGTTATGAGGGAGAATGAAACACTGACCTCCTTCACTGTCAGATTCATCTGGAGAGGACCATACAGAAAGGAAGTGGAAAAAACAGACAGGAAGCGGAAGGTGAGCCATCACAATAACATTATTACGGTACGCTCCAAGGAGAGTACAGCATTATAATTATAAGTTACTCAACAGTATCAAAAGCAACAACTAGAACAGCCTAGAACTGAAGTACCTATACATTTGCCAATCTACCCACCTTCATATACAAATCAACCTGACAAAAAAGACCTGGTGAAGTCTACAACCACAACAAAAAGTAAAACCAGTTCTAAGGAAATACATGGAGTACTCAGACACAATCGGTTCTAGTCTGCAGCTCCTGAAGGATAAGTAGTGGGGGAGTTACCTTGACCTGTGACCTTTGGCCTACGTCTCTGTCCTTTGGCAGACGAGGGCCGCGGTATTCTTGCCGGACTTTCTGACTTGAATAAACAAAACAGACACAACTGAATCCAACTAACAACATACATATATTGATTGTTTTGTTTTTGAGAAGTCAGTCGCAACACCAAGCGGTTACCTGGTCCTCTGTCAGCTCTGCCGGCTACGCAGACAGAGGAACGAGAACTGGGTTAACTATTAAGCAAGCACTCCCTCACCAAGCTGACCACCACCGTTAGCACCGGGCTAAGCCACTACAGACTGAAGACTAGCAAAGCCCTGTCTGCTAGGGCTAGCTGTCAACAGGTTGGGCTGCAGGGCGACAGCGCTTCAAAAGCAGCTGATTATTTAATTGAATAATTCATCCAACCAAGAGATAAAAGGAAGCATTTTGCATAAGGAAGCACTCAAGCAGAGAAACAGGGTTAGCCAGCCTGTTAGCTTAAAGGAAATATACCTCAGGGGCATCCTCTTCAGCCTGAAGGTCAGAGGTCAGGGACAGAAGGGGTTGAAGGTGTTAGTATGCGCCTAACATTATATAAAGTCATTCAGCTGATGCTTTTTATCCAAAGTGATTAAGAGTGAATTTAGATCCATGCCATTAAGACCAGGTAGAGTTAGTTTATGTAGGCTCAAGGAGGCCTACAGGTAGACTGTGGATACTGGCTGTTTTTATAGTCCTGGTCATAGCGTTGACCCAGATCTAGCATATATCCGAAACCTCAGCTAACCTAGCCTGTATGGCCGCAACTATGGACCAGATGAATGGCGAATACACTGTGGTTCCTAGTTCCCTGGAAGTCTGGGGAGGAGATGACTTACCGGCGCTGCTTTAGCTGCTCTGCTGGGTTCTTCTGGATGGGACTTCTGCTTTGGGTCCTCAGGCACTTTGGTCTAAAGGGATAGACAAGAACATAAACACACACACAACAAAATGATTTTTTTCTCCCTAACATCAAGTTCATCTTGCACCACTGGGGGAAATATGTGTGAAACATTTTCTACCGAGTAAACAAAATCAACCTGAAATAAATCTGTTCTCCATGAGCTGCTGAGATAAGGATGCAAAAAGGGGCGAATAGGCCTATTGAACGCTGAATATATTTCAGTGTGTTCAGTATGTCTGAATCAAACCAAATCATTCAAATGATACGGTAGGCTATAATATACAACTTAATAGGCTACAATAAGCCGTAGTGTGTCGTTTGTGCTATCGACGCAAGCATCAACTCCGGTTACAAATCCCAGCCGGCTGGGCTGCCGAGCCGACTCAAAGCGAGCCGACTCAAAGCGAGCCGACTCAAAGCGAGCCGACTCAAAGCGAGCCGACTCAAAGCGAGTCAAGCCAGGCCAGTAAAGTCAAATGGTAAAGGCCATGCGATGTACAAAAGTGTACTATACTACGGAGTAGAACCATAACCCACCTTTCTATCTCCTCTCTCTAGAGCTTTCCCTCTCTCCTCGCCCTCCTTGGGCCGCTCCCGCTCTTTATCCCGCTCTCTCCGCCTGTCCCGCTCTTTCTCCCGGTGGGAATCCCTGTCCCTCGTCTTATCCCGATCTTTTGCTCGTTCTGGATCTTTCTCCCGTTCCTTCTCCCTGTCTTTCTCCCGGCCTCTATCCTTTTCCCGATGGCGTTCCTTGTCTTTATCCCGCTCCCTGTCTTTCTCCCTCTCCTTCTCCTTGTGTGGCTCCTTCTCCTTCTCCTTGTGTGGCTCCTTCTCCTTCTCCTTCTCCTTGTGTGGCTCCTTCTCCTTCTCCTTGTCCCTCTCCTTGCCTCGCCTCTCCCGGGTCCTCTGTCTCTCTCTGGTGTCCTGTCGCACCTCTGGCTCCATGGGCTGCTCCGGGTCTTTATGCTCCTGGCTCCCGCTCCGCTCCAGGATTTCTCTCTTCTCCTGTAGACAAAGCTGGAGCTCAGACGACAGGAAAGCAAGCTAGGTGGATTACACAAGAGTTCTCTGTAAAGTGACCCAGTGACATTTTTGGAGAAGGTCATTCAAGGGTCAGGTAGGGGGCGAGGGTATGGTGTTCTAGTGTGTGGCGAGGGTATGGTGTTCTAGTATGTGGCGAGGGTATGGTGTTCTAGTGTGTGGCGAGGGTATGGTGTTCTAGTGTGTGGCGAGGGTATGGTGTTCTAGTATGTGGCGAGGGTATGGTGTTCTAGTATGTGGCGAGGGTATGGTGTTCTAGTATGTGGCGAGGGTATGGTGTTCTAGTATGTGGCGAGGGTATGGTGTTCTAGTGTGTGGCGAGGGTATGGTGTTCTAGTATGTGGCGAGGGTATGGTGTTCTAGTATGTGGCGAGGGTATGGTGTTCTAGTATGTGGCGAGGGTATGGTGTTCTAGTATGTGGCGAGGGTATGGTGTTCTAGTGTGTGGCGAGGGTATGGTGTTCTAGTGTGTGGCGAGGGTATGGTGTTCTAGTATGTGGCGAGGGTATGGTGTTCTAGTATGTGGCGAGGGTATGGTGTTCTAGTATGTGGCGAGGGTATGGTGTTCTAGTATGTGGCGAGGGTATGGTGTTCTAGTATGTGGCGAGGGTATGGTGTTCTAGTGTGTGGCGAGGGTATGGTGTTCTAGTGTGTGGCGAGGGTATGGTGTTCTAGTATGTGGCGAGGGTATGGTGTTCTAGTGTGTGGCGAGGGTATGGTGTTCTAGTGTGTGGCGAGGGTATGGTGTTCTAGTATGTGGCGAGGGTATGGTGTTCTAGTATGTGGCGAGGGTATGGTGTTCTAGTATGTGGCGAGGGTATGGTGTTCTAGTGTGTGGCGAGGGTATGGTGTTCTAGTGTGTGGCGAGGGTATGGTGTTCTAGTATGTGGCGAGGGTATGGTGTTCTAGTATGTGGCGAGGGTATGGTGTTCTAGTGTGTGGCGAGGGTATGGTGTTCTAGTATGTGGCGAGGGTATGGTGTTCTAGTGTGTGGCGAGGGTATGGTGTTCTAGTGTGTGGCGAGGGTATGGTGTTCTAGTATGTGGCGAGGGTATGGTGTTCTAGTATGTGGCGAGGGTATGGTGTTCTAGTGTGTGGCGAGGGTATGGTGTTCTAGTGTGTGGCGAGGGTATGGTGTTCTAGTGTGTGGCGAGGGTAGGGTGTACTAGCGGGGCAGCGTTGTTAGGACTGTTCCACACCCTAACAACGCTGCCCCACTGTTCTTTAATTAAATTCAGTTGACAACACAGCCATTAACAATGCATATGAAATCTCTTTGCGATACGTACATTAAGGTGCATATATATATATATATATATATATATATATATATATATATATATATATATATATATATATATAAATAAATAAATAAATAAAGGAGTGCTGGGCCGGTACTCACCTCTCGGTCGGGCTGTCTCTCGCGTCCTTCCCGGTTCTCCTTGTCCTGGGAGCGGGAGGACGAGGTGGAGGCCTTGGACTTTGGGTCAGCCTTCTCCCTGGCTAGGACCCGCCTCACAGCGTCCTCGCTGGACATCTGAACCCCAGTACCAGCGGGACCAGTAACAAGAGGGAGAAGAGCGGCATCTTACTAAGGGCTTCCAGACAGCCGGTGTTGTGACAGGTAGGGTGTAATGAGCAGAGAGACATTCCAACAACATCAGACCACCCCCCCCCCTGGGGCCACACACTGCGTGCACTGCAGAGCTTTTCCAAACTCAAGAAGCAGCTGAAATTGTATCTTTATTCTTTGATTCCTTCTTCATCTTCCGGGAATAATGAGAAGCAACAAGAATGGTAACGTGGGACAAAGGGGAATTTCCTAAAGCCTTCCGTAAGAACTTTTTTTTTGACTTGAGAAAGACTTGAAAATAACACACTAACAAGCTCCCTGGACAGCAGCGAGAACAGCAACCTGCGAAGCAATTTTTATTACAGACTACGTCAAATGAGACACACATTCTTCAGGAACAAAGCTGAGATCCTGACATTTCCCCTTGGCAATAAGCCCTCGTCTACTGGCAACCTGCGTTCTCAACGCCATTAAACCAAAATAAAAGCTTCAACAAAGCTGTTATTTTCAAAGTTAACTTTTTGTCAAAAGTGAAATGCTGTTGCAACAGTCAGGACAATGTGACTTGGCAATAAGCATTCAGAAGCTCCTGTTTCCATGTTTGGACCAAACAAAACTAAATAATGAAATAAGCAAACACTCATATTTACATAAAGATTTATAAATCTTCCCTGTGGACCGCTCCTAGGACACAGTCACAAACATCTCGCACCACAGTCTCCTTGGGGTTAATTAAAACGATTCAGAAGCTCCTTCCTCCAGTGTCAAACCTTTTCCCAACAACACACTGGATCGTCAATAGACACCTACATGGTATCATACACATTTGGCCAGGGAGAATACAGTAACAGCCAGAACTGTGAAGGAGGTTTCTTCCTGTTCATACTCATTCTACTCAAGTTTTCCACCGGGAGATGCTAAACGTGTATCGATTTCTAAATGTTGTAGTAAATAAATGGCCTTGTGTTTACTATGACCATTTATTATTTAGTATATATTCATTAAGCAGGCAATGTATTCCAAAGCGACTTGAATTTCAGACACATGTCATTAAGGAGCAGGTAGGGCTTGGTTCAGGGCATCTTGCTCGCCAGTAATTGGCCCAGGTGACCAGACTTTAACAGCTGGTTTAGGCGGTTCTAGGGTACTAGATCTCCCCTATAAAAGATGCCAGCTCCCTTCAGCAGAAGATGAACATTTTACTTTGTTTTTTGGTTTATTTTCTTCATGTAAGACTCATGAAAAACTTCTTTAATCTCTTTTTAATTGTATATGTTATTGAAATAAATATCCATTCTCCAAAGGACTTGGACTGAAGATATTTCTGGAATTTTCTGTCCTTAACCACCCTCGCTAAAGTAGAAATAGCCAAAAAACAAGCTGTAAACAAGAAGAAATAAGAAAAATACCTCATCTTTACCATAGGGATGAAACTCAATACTGGCTTGTGCACAAAATAGTAACACTACAAAAGGGTTCCCAGGGATGTAAGGGCTCTTACCCCGACTGTTATAGAACAATGATACCTAGTGAGGTTGGTTGAGATCTTGCACAGAGCTGGCTTGGGTCTAGCCTCTAACTCGAGAGATCGTTAACCACTGACTGAAATCCATCGTAGCAGGGAACAAGAGTTATAGTCCCATCATAGAGAACTCTTGTATCACGTGTGTGTGTGTGTGTGTGTGTGTGTGTGTGTGTGTGTGTGTGTGTGTGTGTGTGTGTGTGTGTGTGTGTGTGTGTGTGTGTGTGTGTGTGTGTGTGTGTGTGTGTGTGTGTGTGTGTGTGTGTGTGACCCAGTGAGGCAGACCTTGCTGAGGCAGCACTTGGCGATGGCCTGCAGCAGCTCATTGGTCCGCTCAGGCTCGTGTCCCGCCACGATGCGCGCCGGCTTGACCGCCAGCGACTCGCCGCTCACCAGCATCACCACGTCTATGGCCTTCTGAAGGAAGGCGATCTTAGAGTCTTTCTCCTGGGATAGAGAGGGGGGAGTAAGAGAGAGAGAGAGAGAGAGAGAGAGACACAGACAGACAGACAGACAGACAGACAGACAGACAGACAGACAGACAGACAGACAGACAGACAGACAGACAGACAGACAGACAGACAGACAGACAGACAGACAGACAGACAGACAGACAGACAGACAGACAGACAGACAGACAGACAGACAGACAGACAGACAGACAGACAGACAGACAGACAGACAGACAGACAGACAGACAGACAGACAGACAGACAGACAGACAGACAGTTAGAAAGTGGTGTAAGCAAACTCAAATGTACAAAAATAGACACCTACGTCCTGCCCACAGCCTTGGGATGGGTCAGGGATGCAGCCACCGTCCCACCTCTTTTCAACATAAATATCAAGGAACTGACGAGGACTCTAGAACACCTGGCATCGGGTTACTAGACACCGAGGTAGAGTACCAATTGTTGACTGATGACTTGGTGCTCATGTCCCCAACAAAGGAACGGCCTAGACCAGAACCAAGACTTTCTGCACAGATTCTCCCAGACCTGGGGCCTTGCAGAACTGCATCATGACCTGTCATGGTGTTTCTCAAAAGACCCAGCCACCAGGACCAGCAATGTGAATCCTTCCCAGGCAAGGCTTGTAGTATGGGACTAGCAGTGTTTCCCCTGCATGCATTCAGCAGTGGCTCAGACAGGGCCACCACTAGATTGGTAGTGCCACTTCAATCAGCCATGCAAAAGCTTTCATAATAATATTTGATTATAGTCGCCGCTCGCAATGCAATGGCTTTTAAAAAAAAACTTATTTCAAACATGACCCTACTGCACCCTCCGCCGTTGTTCCATTGTCGTTATTGTCATTGGGAGAAATATTGTCGCAAAATATTGACAGCAAAATAGTTTACCATTTAAGTTTTCTAATAAAGAATGCATGAATGGCTTTGGACTAAATGCAGGAAGCATAAAGAGAAACAGTAACGGGAGTGACTTCATTATAGAAAGCAGCATATTCTATCGAGAACAGAAGCAACAGTATTATAAAATCCAGATGGTGGGATGGCTACAAATTGCAGCCTGAAAAGTGTATTTGTGCAAACATGAACAGAAACTGCGTCTTGAATGCCATTTGTTGTTATGTCATATTGGTAGGGCTGCTCGATTATGGAAAAGGTCATCATATATCAATCATATATATATACACACACACACACACACTAGTGATCGGCCGATATTAGCGTTTTTTACGTGTATCGTATCGGCCGATTATTTATTTTTTTTGGCATGATTTACAGACAGTTCAATAAATGTTCATTTTTTAAAATTGAGGCATTCTAACATTTGTTACACACATTGGATAACACTAGGACCAATCAGAAGAATTACAAGGGGTGACGCATCCAGACCAGTGGAGCTAACCAATATATAAGACTCTTGCCGTATCTGGTTGGTAAAACAGCAACGCTTTTGGCCCGCCTATATTGATACATTGATGTGATTGATTAATGTTCTGGGCCAGGGGAGGCACAGAATATACACGAGTATATTGCTCGTTCCCAGAGTGACTTGTTGAGCAAATTCAAATTGTGCTCTCGCGAGAACTCTGGATTTCCAGAGTAGTATCGGCTCCATATATCAGCTAAAAAAAAAAAATCGGTATCTGCGTATCGGTTTAAAAAATCGGTATCGTATCGGCCCTCAAAAATCCATATCGGTCGATCCCTAATATATATATATATAGATATATATACACACATATAACTATCTATCTATCTATCTATCTATCTATATATATATATATTCGACTATATCGGAATATCACAATATACATTGGAAACATATTTCAGATTCTATCGCACTCTAAGGCAGTGCCGGTCTTGGGAGAGAGATAGAGAGAAGGAGAGAGGAGTGAGTTATCCACTGTAACTCGACTAGTCTAGAGACCTCCCATCTCCCCAGAAGGATGTCTCGGTTCCACTGTTGTTATGCAAAGCATGGGCTTAACTGACTATGATGTCATCATGGTCCTTGAATCACTATAGAGATGAGCACCGTGGCTCTGTGTACCGCAGTGCTCAACATCACATTGTTACTGTGTTACTTTGCCTTGAATGGCCACCGTAGATAAGCCTGAAGTGGTTCCCTTTGTCGGTCCAAGCGTTTTGCGTTGTAATTCTGAGCGTAGTCTGCCAAAAGTCACGATTTCGGTGACTTCTGGTGATCTTTATGATGTGAGGTTGATGTGCCGCACTGCTGGAGATAAATGCAAACCTTCTCATCTGCTCCAGCTTTCAACGAGTCTGAACTTGTGACAAGGCGGGCCGTAGTACAGAAGGTGCACCAGGCGAGGTGCGTGCAGGCTACATGGTGGAGGCTACGGCGGTGACGTCTAGGATAGAGACCTACAGCTTAGCTACAATGGCGGTTCCAGAAGAATTGGGCCCTCTGCGAGCCCGGAGTTTGTTCACTTGGACCGGGTCCAGCCTGGAGCAGCAGGAGGGGTAACCAGACCAGAGGCTTCAGAACGTTTGAAAGGTTTAGGACTACGGGGTTGTTTGGTGGGAACAATTCAACAGTTTAGTTCAACGTCAAGTCCAAAAGAAAATCTGTGGTAATACTGCAGGGATATCCAAGTAATCCATACTGTAATCTAGTTCCAGCAGCCCTACTACGTTTAAGCAGAACCTATAGGGGGAGACAGCACTGGGCCTGGCCTAGACCCCAAACAGGGCTGAGTTATGCAATGTTTCCTGTTTTTGTTATGGAGACATTCTAACAAAGAGAAAGGAATTTAAGTGGCAAGATGGAGATTATTTTTTTATTTCTACAGTGGGCAGTCTATAAAATGTTGGTTTAAAGCTTCACAGACACTCTATATCCATAAATTGATGACAAAAGTATTGTTTGTGTAAAAATATATATCATTGGCGTGGATAAGAATTTTACATACAAGTTATGTTCACAAATTAAATTGCAATTGTTTTTTATCACTCATATTTACAATGTCTGTTTTTAAGAATAAAAATTCAAGTCAGAATTGAGAAAACTGAAGCCAGCGGAGGCTATGTCCTTGCCAAAGCCATCTTGAACAAAATGAAATACAAAATGGCATTGCATGCACTGGCAGCTTGTCCGCTCCTCTGAGTGAGCTCACCTTGACGTTGTCCGACTTCATGTCGTTCTCCACGTACAGACCTTTCATGAAGCCTGTGGTCCGGATCACCTAGAGAGGAATGACAACACTGCTTACTATTTTCATACAGCAGGCACATGTATCCAAAACGACATTGTTCAGATACAAGTCATTAATAACCAGGAAGGGGTTAGGGCCCATTTCACTCTAGACACGGGGGATCGAACCTAGTACCTTTTGGCTGAGAGTTGTACAGCCCTAACCACCATACTATCCTCACACAACACAACTCAAAACACAGATGAAACGCTCAGTATACCCCCAGCAAGTTGCAATAGTGAAAATTGTATCACCGTTTTGATATAAATGGCAGTCAAGAAATGTATCTCCAAAGTGAGCACCAAACATTTGAAGAATTTTTTTTTTATTTGGACAGTAAATACAAAAAAGGTACTCTTTAAGAGAGTGATATTATGGCGGTAGGAATTACAAAAGAAAATAAGAAGAATGTAACTGAATCTTATCCATTTAAGTCGTTTACGCTAGCCAAGGAGTTGAAGACACCAGTGGCCTTGAAAACAACCAGCAACTTGTCAACACGCAATGTGCGTGGTGTGAAGTGACGCTGCATTCCCTACAGACTCCGGCACAAGCTATCTTCTGCCCATCAAATATACATGGAGGGAAACAGAAGAGGCCAAAGACGGTGGGACAACAGACACCTCGTTGGTGTCAGCGAAAAGCTAAGCTTACCCTCACACTTGACCCCTGCTATACGTAGGGGCAGATTGCGAGCAAGATAGATAGAGCATGAGATTTGTTGTTCTTGAATATCAATGTTGAAGTTTTTATGAGGCAAGAACAATGAACTGAGATAAACCTCAATCATGGGGTGAGGGCCAGCAAATTAATATTAGAACGTCTCAGTAACATAACAGGAAACATTGTGTATCTCCACCACTTTAGATTTTTGGCTTCTGGGCCGGACTCTGTGCCGTCTCCCCCCAGAAGTTCTGCCTGATAGCATAGTAGGCTACGGAATCCAAGACAACAGGATAGGTTGCTTGGATTTTCTGTGCGACATTCTCCCCCCTGTAATCAGGGAGGCTCACTGAGTTGAAACATTCCAATCCAAACTTAAAAGTTCAGCAATCATAACAGTTTAAATTAATGTGCCATCGCCCTTCTAACCATCCCTGGAAGATATTATCCCCACTCTGCATTCCTTGATAATTAAGGGAGTTTCTTTCTTGCCCTTTGGGGGGCTAGGGTGTCATAGATATATGGACTTCTGTAGGGCAAAATATTAATGATTATGGCCCCATTGAGGGCTGTACAAATAAAATGTACTTGACTTGACAGCATCCATGACAAATTCTACGGAGGCGAAGATCACTCTGTGTTTTGAAGGAGACAGTTAAGAGGACAGTGTTTAGTTTGGCTCCACATTGTCTCTTATCGTAAAAGCCTGGCAGTTGTTACCACGGAAGCAGAGTCAGTGGGGTGTAGTTGTATTGCTCTGGTCCTATTATCAAGTTGCTCCTTCTAGGCTGTTTTGGGGATAATCTTGGCGGAATGTTGTCTGTTGGTTTTGGTGACAGAACATCTGGACACTAGTCCACTACCAACTCGATATGTAGCCAATCTGAATGTAAACATCACCAGATCAAAACATAAGCTAATCACAGCTTACTGGGACTACCAACTGTGCTCAAAAACAAAAACAACATCTAAAAACAACTAAATACAACATTTAGATTACGATAATTCGTAATTTCAGACGAATATAGTACGTGTGAATTAATATGATTCAGGATAATTACATTACATCATAAAACAGCAATATAGCCTTGATAGGAAGCTAAGATCAGCTATATACAAATATAATAATATTCCTTTTCAATGGACAGATTATTGTTCAAGACTTTCCGAACCCATTTGGAGACAAGCTTCTTCGCATGATCTCAACGTGACACCCACAAATACTAAGAAAGCTTCTGGCGGTCACTTGGTGCTGCTCTTAAATCCTCTCTTAAATTGTTGTCCTTGCACCGGCCAGAGTGGACCCTGAATCGTATGGGTATGTTAACAAGGGAAGCCATCAACAGATGCCATGGGTTTGATGATGTGTTAAGCTATTGGTGCTAGCAATAAGGGCTAAGGCACACACACACACACACACACACACACACACACACACACACACACACACACACACACACACCATTTAAACTATAGGGAATGATGATTTAAAAATGTTTCATACATTTTACGCCCAGGCATGTTACATTAAAAATTGAATGGTAGTGAGGTACTATGATTTCATTGTAGCCTACTGTTACATACTGTAAAAACTATTGTCCCATTTAGAACATTTGAAACGCCAGAATCGAAGTTCTGTTAGATTGACTTTGTGATTCTTCTCAGCAACACTTTATAATATAACTGAGGCATTTGTTTAATGGACAAAACATTAAATAAAGGATCCTTCAAATACACAAAGCACTCCAGTGTTGTCATGAGTCCAATCACGGACATAAACCTCCCTGTCAACCAGCTGAAGGTCCCATTTCATGACATTGTGGTCAGCGAAAGGCTTGGAAGATTTGTGAGCATTAAACCAATCTCCTAAATGTCCCCTATCCACATTATAGTGAATAGGGGATATCTAGATTAGGCGTGTAAGCTTTTTCTATCTGTTACGTCTAATGGAGCACATGACACACGCAGGTGTGCCCCAGGGCACCGTTAGGGTCCCACCTGGCTAGGCTGGTTAAGAAGGTTAAAGGTTAAAATCGTGCCTAGCAACGAGACGACGCTACGATGATGGCCGCTAGCTTACCCGTACCGTCATGCCATCTCAATCACCGGTTAACCAACAGTATAAATGACACGATATAGACGATAGATAATCATAGTGTAGCTGCTGCTAGATTGTTTTAATACATGAGCCCACTTAGCTTAACTTACTAGCATGGCACTGCAGGTTAGTTGGCATTACCTCGTTAGCTCGGGGGCCGAGACACGAATTAAAGACACCAATAAAGTAAACATAGCGATCGCTGTTACACAATGGTGCCGTGTTCTAACATTGATTCCGACCTGGATTATGGTTATTATTATTATTAGCTGGAGCGCTAATGTTAGCCTCACCTCACTGAAGATGTCGTGGAGGTATCGAAACGGCGGCTTGCCGAGCAGTTTGTCGGTCAGAGGAGGCTTTTTGATGACTTTACCCAGCGTGTCCTGGGTCTTCTTCACCACCGCCCCGTTCATGGCAGCAGTATAAGCGGATGCACCCGCCGATTGATACTTTATCAAGGCGTTAAAGTTGAGTGAGTGTCTGGGTTTGTTGCTATGCCCTTAGATCCCCACAGTGCATCGTTACCCGAGGGAACGCGCATGCGCGAAGGGTCCGCTGCCAATGGCAACGGCTAACATTCTGAGTGGAGCCACGGAGGGCAGGGGACATACAGACATAACTGTTAAACATAGACATATACCAACATATAAAAAAAACCTTTTTATTGTAGCAATCAATTGCTTAATCAAACACACTTAACTGCCCCCAAAAATTATGTATGCATAAAGTAATTTTCCATAATTGACATGATGGCAAAGCAAAAAGAAACGCATGGCAAGCAAAATAATACTCCAATTATGGGCAGGCAACGTATAGTCATAACACGGTGGTATTAAAGTACATAATGTAATCACCTAATGTCAAGTCAAGTCAATTGACTTATATTAGCCCCAAATCAGTTACAGTCTCAAAGCTTTGCAGGCCCATTTATTATATACATTATATACAACACCCCTAACTCAGAGGGAATATACCTTGAGAATGAGTTTGTGTTTGTGTGTGCCTGTGCGTGTTTCTTTTTTAATTGTACCTTTATTTTACCAGGAATAATCCATTGAGATTCAGAATCTCTTTTACAAGGGAGTCCTGGCCAAGACAGCAGCATATAGTTCCATATAAAATATAAATTAAAAACAGACAACATCAAACTGTGTGTGTGTGTGTGTGTGTGTGTGTGTGTGTGTGTGTGTGTGTGTGTGTGTGTGTGTGTGTGTGTGTGTGTCGGGGGAGGGTGGGTGTGGGTGTGTGGAAATGGGTGGGTGTGTCTGTGCATGTTCTGATGCCTGTTTGGTGAGTTTAGAAAATACTATCAAGAACAGGAAGGGCTAATGTTTAATTTCTCACCATTCAAGGTAAGGAACGTTTGTACTTAGCCAAGGATTGCTTTGATTTTTAAATGGCTTTTAATGATGCTTTTTAATGATGTTTTAGTATTTCTAATTAGTGGGGTTTTTTTACATCATCATTTCCATAGCTGCATCTTTAGTTATTGAGTATCTTTCTTTAAACCTAACTGCCAGTATTACAAATCTGATGCAAAAGTTAGAGCGGGGAAAACCTACCAATAGCTCCATCTTCAAAAAGCTTTTAAGCATGGATTCATTGCTGGTTTTGTGGTTGCTCCCTCAAGTCTGAAAGGATTGTATATCTGGTTTGGTGAGTTGATACAGCAAAGAGCTGCCTTAACTCTGCAATATCAGTCAGTTAAGCACCAAACAAAGAAGGGTTAGTAAAACGCTCTGCTGAACGTCACCATTAACAAGTACTTGGACGGTCTCTCTTGCTCTCTCTCTCTCTCTCTCTCTCTCTCCACAGAACCTAGACGATGCCGGGCACAGTGTTTTGGACTGCCTTCTCACTGCTCCTGTTTGCCTGTAGCAGTGTGGCATTGAAGGAAAAAACTAAGTTAAAGCCACAGAGATTGTCAAGAGGTGGGTCTTTCTGATAGTTTGACAACCAGCCGGTATAGATGATAATATCGTCCACGATGGTATTCACGTTCTCAGAAGCAGCATTCAGATATCTGCACTAATTACAATTTGGATATGTACTTTATAGATGTCTAGGCTAACACAGCACAGTTAAAACATACACTTTTAATATAATAAGGTATTAATCAATAAAAGGAATTTCATGTGTTACGGCAGCAAAAAAGTACAGAGACGCAAATCAAATAATTATCTGAGAGGTAATGTATTTTAGAAAATGCATAAATTAGAATGCTTTATGAAGGTTTTGATAAGGGCTAGAGAATGATTTGACAATGTTTTGAGAATTAGTGATTTAAGAAAATAGTGTTTTTCTTCTTCAGGATGGGGAGACCGGATCACCTGGGTGCAGACCTATGAAGAAGGTCTGACTAAGATGAAGGCGAGGTACGTTAACCATAACTCTGGATCTGATCCAATGGATAAAAGGCTGAATTCCTATGTTCAATGAGCTTGTTTATCTGGTTTGGAAGCCATTCTACTTGGCTATGTGGCATGAGAGAAAAAAGCAATGCTAATGTTTCTGAGAAACACAATCATAGCATATTAACATTTACAAAATAAACCTAATCTTATTTAATGCTTTGAACAATATAACATTAGATATTTGTAGTCTTTGAAGTATGCCTTGCCAAGCTACACCTTTAGATAATTCTTGGTGAACAGGTTAGTCTAGGCCAGCTTCCCACAGCCTAGCCTAGTACCTATTGTCATGTTGAATGTGTTCAGTTGGCTCAGCCTGTGGTTGTGTTTTACAGTAATAAACCTTTGATGGTCATCCACCATCAAGACGATTGCCCATATAGTCAAGGTATGTCGTGGAATACAGAGCAACATAGAAATACCTACTAGCATAAAAGCAGGATCCTGATTGTCTTGTACTGTCTGTATGAAAAAGGGCAATTTAATCACCTCTGTCTATGGAGGCAATTAAACTGCGGCTGCAGGTTAATATTAACTGCCTAGGTCCATCAACTGTTGTGTTTTAGGTTTTTCGTGAGGTTCCTGTAGACTATTGCACTAGGTTCCTGTAGCCTCGTCAGCAGTGGAACTAAACATCAACCTTTTCTCCACAGCACTGAAGAAAGTCTTTCTTGCTGATAAATCAGTTCAAAAAATGGCGAAAGAAGATTTTATTATGCTCAATTTGGTGGTAAGCATTCATATATATGTGGTACAGTGTGTGTGTGTGTGTGTGTGTGTGTGTGTGTGTGTGTGTGTGTAACACATTCTTTAAATTAGTCACCGTATTGAATGCATTTACTGTACCGTGTTTTTGACAAAGACCTATGAGTAATGAAGTGGTGAATGTAGCAGAGGAGGATGGCCCAGCTCAGAAAGCAAACGTACTAACCATGCATTTCTGCACCCACTCATTTGTGAAATCAGACACCTTACTTGTAGTCCATGGATGGCACAAGTACATGGTTAGTTTCTACTGGCTGAATTTGGGTTTCCTCCTCTGATTGTAAGCAATACTCACTTTTGTACTGAACCATGTGTAACTCCTCCTAAAGCACGAGACCACAGACCCCAACCTGGCTCCGGACGGTCATTATGTTCCCAGAATCCTCTTTGTTGGTAATAATGGCTGCCTCCAACCCCCGTTTGGGATCAATTCTCTGGTCGCACACAGACTTGTTCATAACCAATTTGCCCTTATAACTGATGTGTTTATCAGTAATAAGGACACGAATTGATCCTTTTACAGCTTTTTAGCATTGGGCTTTTATTAGTTTATAATGCTATGCGATGCTATTATTTAGTCCCAACATTACCAGCCTTATCTGCCTTTGTTGGTCAGCTGTAAACATGAATGGTTGGTCCTGGGCTGGCTAACAGCAGCAATTATATTTTTTTGAACCTACTTTAAGAATATGGATGAGTGGTGTGTATTATTTATATGAGTAACACTAAGAAGCCTACTGGTTAGTATAAAGTCATGTTGATAATTATAGTATGATCATTGGCTACGCATTAATCAATCGGTGTTATGACATGAATTGATCATTACATCGAAGGGTATAACATCAGTTATACATGCAACATTTAAAAGCTAAGTAATCTCATCATCTGCTCATCTGTTTCATTATTTCCCATCTCTGTACATTCTACTCATCTCCTCTTTACAAAACGTAACACTTTGAAATCTCTTGTGGTCTCTCTCCCCCCTTCCCCCCTTACCTCCTGTCCCGGGGCAGACCCGTCTATGAAGGTGAGAGCGGACCTCATGGGACGGTACACTAACCGATACTTCACCTACGAGCCTGCGGACATCTCTTACTGTGAGTAATTCTCCCATCCATCCTGTATTATTAAGGTTCCTTTCCTACTACTGTTTTTGTATATGCTTCATAGTACTGTTTTTACAAATGATTTTCAAAGTAGTTGACATACAGAGGGGAAAACAAGATTGTGAACCAGTGGGACTGAGCCAGGAATATATAAACATACATACCCACAAATGCATGCCCACACACATACATGCCCACACACTCGATGTATATGTGAGAACATATGCAGGCCCTCATACACACAGGCATGCACGCATCTGAAAAGGTGCTGCTGCATTTGCTATGTCATGAATTCTAGGTGCCCTGAGGAGTTATCCAAAGAAAAACCATACCTAACCAAAAGAATGACAGAACACTACTGTGTGTGTGTGTGTGTGTGTGTGTGTGTGTGTGTGTGTGTGTGTGTGTGTGTGTGTGTGTGTGTGTGTACAAGCACTTATACTGCTACTACTACTTCAGCCTTGGTACTAGCAACACTTTTCCTTAATGCTGATTGTACAAAAGATGTCGAGCACTTTGCCCTTGTGTCTGATGAACGCTGCCATTTGACACCTTACACATTGGGTTGCATTTTACCCATGTTTCCAATCCCCTGATGAAAAATCAGTTGATTGAGCCCCTCTGTTTTGAGCGGTTATGGTGAGCATTAGCATTTGACCGGGCCAAGGTGAAGCCGTACTCCTATCGCTGAAACTCATTAGCGCTGTAATCGGAGGCTGAAGAACTCAACTTAACCTTCATCAGTCGAACATAAATATACAGTTGACACTCTGAGGAATACTGGGCAGGGTTGTTTAGGGGTTAGGGCTTTTTGATTCTGGGTTCAATCTCCAATGTCGGCAGCCTACCTGGGCACCCTTTAGCAAACCCCCACCTGCTTCTTAATGGCCTGTTCCTGAAAATAAAGGGGTGAAATCATTGACTGCCCCGGACAAAAGTGGCTAATGTCCTCATAAAATTGAAGTAAACTGTAAATATAAATGGGAAACCTTTGATGCATGGATTGAACAACTATACATTTACAATGGGAGATGATTATTCCCTAACATTTTCATTGAGTACGTTGTTTTGATGAGGACTTGTATATAGACCTCTGGGTATGGTGCATATTGTCTTGTGTTGAAAAGTAGGCTGAGTTCATCAGAAGGTACTCGTTATCTTCATCCGTGTGTGAGTCTAATCCTCATCTTCTTCTGCTTTAAACGTTTTCAGTGGTGAAGAACATGAGGAAAGCCAAGATTCTGCTGCGAGATGAACTTTGACCTGCTGACTGGGTTCCACCGTTAATATGATGATTGTAAATGAACAATTAACTGATCAGATCAGCTGATCAACTACTGAAGGTCAACAAATCACCCTAATAATTATGAATATCAGAAAGTCTTCGATGTGAAACAGTTTTCAAACACATTCTATTTGGCATTAACAACATATGTGCTTTTAATTAACAACATGAATAAATACATTAATAGACTTACAATAATTAATAGTATATTGTTAGTTTCATATTGCTTCATGCATTAGAAGAACAGAAACAAAACCATGATTTAAAAGTCAAATAAAGGTGAAATCTTTTTAAAATCTTCTAAAATTCAGCGATCATTGAATATGTGTAATCTACAAATACTATTTATGATTATCTTTTTTCTCTTTTTTTTAATTCAAACTTTCTACAGGCAGCGACAATATTCTACCACTAGGTGGCAATATACTAAAGATAACCAATGCCATAGATAGATAAATAACTCAACTACCCTATGCTGCCTGTGTGAGAGAGCGAGTGAGCGTTAAAAATCCCGCAGCACGGAATCATTTCATATTCAGGTTGTGCAACCTAAAATACGGAAAAAAGGTTCCAACTAATACGTTAAAAAACTTTTTTAATGCATTATTCAAAAATTTCTGTTGAGGAAGTCAGTCTTCAAAGAAATATTGTAATGTTTTTTATGTTTTAGATAATTTCCCCTACGTAGGTTAGTCAATGAAAAATGAATTATTCACCTCGCCTGTTCCTTGTCTTCGTCCTATTTGCCTTCCTCTTTCCTATCGTCCGGTTTGAGTTTCAACCAGGCACATTTCTTCTACACCCCTTGAGTATTCAACCGCACCTCTGTTGTTGTTCATCCTCCGCCTTCTCCTCTTCCTCCTCATAGAGTGTAGTTCTCAGTCTAATAATGGGCAGAAATTAGATACATTTCAAGAGATTCACTTAAATATATATTTTAATTGAGGTCTACTTTGATGTTAATTCAAACTCCCTTGTCCTTGTTTGTGTAGGAAAGCAGCCCTTGTCCATAGTCTCACATTCATATCGAAACATTCTAAAAGTGATTTGAATGAAATGCCTTACGGTAAGAGAGAAAATATAAATAATTAACAATAATAATAATAATTATAATAATAATAAGGGAGAGACAGTGTACTCCCCATGCTTGCGTATTCCAAACAGGGAATTTGAATAATAATTTCAAGAAAAAGCCCAAAAGAAAAAGAGAAGATATTAATAATAAAAAAGGAGAGATTCTAGCTGTAATGTATTCACTTTAAGCTATGAAGTACAGTGAACATTGCAGAGAGTGAAGCAACAGCCACTCTAGTCTTGTTGTCTCACTGACACACACCAAAGACCCGAGAGTTGATGTACAGTACATGAATGAATAGGAATGCCTTCCTTTGCATGAACAGAAAACAGAACAATGTGCAAAACAATTACCATAATGTCAAGGATCCCTCCCAAACCTTTCATAATTACTTCATTTTTCAAACCGGGCCAGTGTGAAAAATTGCCCAAGTTTGAATCTGCTGACACTGAAGCGGTAACCTTCAGTAGAAGCTAACTCCAGAGGAAGTTTCCCAGCCAGACAATAAGAGTCTCTGAAGGATGGTCAACAGCTACATTACAAATTAAGTTAGACCCATATTCATCTGAAGGACAGGGGTGTGTGTGTGTGTGTGTGTGTGTGTGTGTGTGAGTGTGTGTGTGTGTGTGTGTGTGTGTGTGCGTGTAGTTGTGTGTGTGTGTGTGTGTGTGTGTGTGTGTGTGTGTGTGTGTGTGTGTGCGTGTGATTTTCTTTGTGAAAGGTAAATGTGGGTCTGTTTCAATGTTTTTGTGGATTTATGTGTGTGTGTCTGTCTGTGTGTGTGTGCGTATGTGTGTGTGTGTGTGTTTTAATTGAGGGTTTAGTGCGTGGAGATGGGTTCCTCAGAACTCCCTCTTCAGGATGACAAAACAATCAATCATTCCAATACTAGACTCTTGGTCAAGTTGAACATTAATTTCTTTCAAAGCACACTTGTTATTCATTCAACTGATGATCACAATTATTGCATTGTTCCTCTTCCAGATATTTTTATATTATTATAATCCAATTCATGAAACATACCTTTAGGTGGTTTGTTGTGGTTCTTAATACTAAGAAAAGATTCCACAACACATTAAGAATTACACATGACTCACTTTAACACACACACACACGCACACAGGAACACATACACACTTGACTTTGAGCGGGGCTGTGACAAGGACACAAGGCCATTAGTGTTGGGGACAGTTTAGATATTCAAATAGAGGAGCTGGCTGCCAAACAGGACCTTAATGAAGAGCTGGCCACGTAATACGCCATAAATCTCTCTCCCCTCAAAATGTGCCTTATCTCTCTCTCCTTCTATTTCTCCAAGCCTCTCGTCTCTCTTGGAATTTTATTAGCCTCTACCTTCCACTGTCTTTATTGAAGACACACACACACACACACACACACACAATCCTGAAATTAAAGGTGCAGTTTGTAGAATTTGATCACTTATTCACTGGGCAGAAATTGAATATAATATTCGTAAGGATCTTTTTATTAGTGTATAATCCCATTGGAAGGATTGTGTTTTGGTCACCTTAGAATGAGCCCTTTACAGCGACATGGGGAGCAGGTCCCCATCCCCGGAGCCCGCCATATGGCACCGCCGTGTTTCTGCAGTAGCCCAGAACCAACCAATGGTTGTAGAGAGGAGACATGGTGAGACTAGATCATGCACACAGTTATGCACACCATGCACATCAAACAAACGGTTTGCCAGTTTTATAGCAGGTGACCAGGGCGCGGTAAATTCCCGATACAACCAGATACTACCGGTCTACGAGAGGTTGTATCGGATCAGTGTTAGGGTCAGTTTTTATGGCCCTCTGGTAAATGAATGTGTGAATGGCTCCATCAATGAATGGTTGGATGGTTTTTCCCCATTTCTTTTTCCATGGAAATGAATTTTAGGAATTGTAGAACTTGTCAACCCTGATCTTTTGACTGCGTGAAGAACAATAATTAATGATTATTAATTGTATGCAATAGTTAATTAAATAAAACCCATTGTAGTGGTGCTAGGGTATCCTCTTGACCAATGAGGTAGGCGGTGTGGTGGTGGGATCGTGGGATTGGCTAACATACATCAAGTCCACTGAGCAGAAAATTGAAATGGAAATATGGTCCTTGAATCCTTGGTTTACCCATCTGTAACCCTGCTCCTTCCTTCTTCCCCCCCCCCCCCGCCCCCAGCTCCTAATGACCTGTCATCTCTGTCAGGGACACTTCTTGCCTCACACACACATGAGCGAGACATGCAAACGCAGACACATAAACAAATACATGCACATTGATGTACACACACACAGGTTTTTAAATGTTTAACATTTGAAACCTGTTTTGGATGTTGTGGTTTTGGTTGAAAAACTGTCACCTACAGTTGAGGACGGTCCTCTCCTTGTTGCAAAAGGATCTTACAATTTTCAATGAGCAATAATTGTATTGAGTGGAAACCATCCTACTATTTTATTTACTGTCTATTATCATCTCCTACGTTTAGCAGCAAGGATATTGGATAAGGTTAAGAGCTGCAGAAATGATGCATCAAAAATATTTCTTAAGGTTTGGTGACATTAAGGGGAGAGTAAACTCCCATATTAGCAGGTGTAAAGGCTTTGGAAAATACAGAGACATTGGGCTCCATAGGAGCAAGAGGCCTGGTCTAAACCCACATCACACTCTTTCGAGGTAGTGTACACAGCCAATAGAACACCTTTCTGAAAACGCTTTTAAACCGGAAGTAGCAGACATCTTTCACTTTCCTATGTAGATGTACAACTTGAGAACATGAATCTACGGTGCAAGGTAACAAATGTTAATGTTGAGGTATGATTATTAATAGCAAGAATATTGTGTGTGGTAGTATCTTCAACAAAGATTGTAAGGTTGAAGTATACATTTAGATGATGCGTAGATTTAAGGTTGGTTAAAAGCAAGAAATGCGGGTTAGTCATTGTTGCCAATCATAAATATAATTAAATCATACAAATATTTCATATGGAAGAAACTCTACAAGATGGTGCTTAGATAAAACCCACATACCGGAAGTATTGGCTTTTGAAATAATGAGATGTCGGCTATTGTTTCGTGGCATCATTACTACATCTAAACTACTTATCTAGTCCGTGGAGTACTGGGAGAAGAAAGATTGAGTGTATATATGATTTGCTATCAATCGTCCGACCACTATTCAATTCTTGGCCTCGGAAACACACATTTAGTATTTTCTCCTGCAGTTGAGTGGTCTTTTCTTTAAAATGCATACGTCGTTAGTGCTACTTTAGTAAGGTTAAGATCACCTCCAATCATCTTCCCTAGCATTCCTTCCCTTACCATAGTTATCCATAAAGGAATAATTAACTCTCAAAGTAGGCTACAGTTCTATAAATATTGTGGTTGGGAAGAGTGGTGCAACCTGGGATTTGTTATTGTTTTAGAATGTGAACTATTTCTTTAAAACCCGAAACCTAACCAAACCACTTCTTCTCAATTCATGTAGAAATAAAAGCCAGAGACGCACAGAGGAGAACACAACAAGAAAGCTTTGAGTCAGATGGAAAAAGAACCGCAACCGTGTGCAAAAGTAAACTAGGATCTCTTTTATTTATTTTTTCTTCATTTTCATAGATCTATTTTCATCTGTTTCCGTTTGTCGTATTTCTACAGAAGTCCTTTAGGAGTTCCTAATCATGCGAGGTGCAGCTTCAGTGTGGATAGGTCATGCAAGGAGGCTGGGGCGACCGAGGTAGACACACACCTGGCGCCAAGATGGAGAGAGAGAGAGAGAGAGAGAGAGGGAGAGAGAGAAGACAGAGAGGTGAGAGACCGAGAGAGAAAGAGAAACGAAGACAGAGAGCCAGAGAGAGAGAGAGAGAGAGCCAGAGAGAAAGAGACGACAGACTGAGAGACAGAGACAGAGACAGAGAGAGCTATTTGGGGCAAGGATGGAGTTCCCAACGTACAAGAGCAACCCCCCCCCCCCCCCCACCCGCAACCCTTTTCGTCAGTCCGATGGTGATTCCCTTCCCACCACAGTTGCAACCAGGGTGGGGGGGGGACTAGCCCTCTTTGAGGACGAAGAGGAGAAAGCGAGAGAGGAGTATGGGGGGAGGGGGAGCAGTTCAATTCTTGCTATAATAGTCACCATCCAATCCGCAGCGCGGGGGATGGTTCACATCATGACATCATCAGTTGACATCTTTAGTGCAGTCCAAAAAAAAAAGGAAACAAAAAAAGGAAGAAGATAAATACAAGTAGAAGCAGGCAGTCTTTACGAACAAAAAAAAACGTCTCAACAGTGAGACGGGAGACGGAGACAGGAAATTTATCTAGAAATCTATTGGGACAGAGACAGAAGACTAGAAGTATATAGTAGAGAGAGTACATCAGAAAAGAGCAGGAACCGAGAGGGGGCATTGAAGCGGGGGTGGGGGTGGGGGAACCTTTTCCTGTTCCTGGTGGGAAGGAGTTTGCGGGGACACCAGGGGTCATAGGGCGGGGGGAGGGGCAGGGGGTATTGCTTCTGATGGGGGTCATCACTCTGCCTGGTAAGAGAGAGCTTGGTCCCACAGATTTCAGGGATGTGATCCAAATCAAACAAGGGTTGTTTTTTTCTCTCTTCTACTGATCTTCTCAGGTGATGTCTTGTGTTGGTCGGCTTGGTTCCCGGGGCAGAAAAACTACTTCCTGGGAATCCGGGGCTATACTCTCTCTGTGTGCATATGTCACTTCCTAGTGAAACTAAAAACTACAATCTCCAGCTAGTACCTAACTCACAGGGCATCGCAGACACATTTACAATGCATCACACAGTTCAAACATCATATGGTAATATATCTATATAGATATATCCATATCTATATATCTATATAGATAGATATATACACACACACATATATACATATTAATATCTATGTGTGTATATATATATATATTAAAAAAAAAGGAGTGTGACATAACATATGCCACGACCCAGTCACCTCATTGTTTCCGTGAGTGCATATAATGTAGGCTTGGGTGGCCCAGCCAGAATGCTACCTGGAGCTTGGGTCAGCCCAGTGGAGCCATTGCATTTCACATTAAATCCCTTCAACAGATCGGGAACAAAATAAAATCACCACTCACTGTCCCAGCAGTTTGACAGTAAAGAGTGCAGGTATGGATAGATTTTCTTTTTTTTTTTTTTTTTTACATTTTTTCTTTTTCTTTACATGATTAGAGCAAATGGTTTTACAAAGGTCAGAGCTTGTTTGTGGTTTTTGGCTATATACATGACATTTAGGTGTAGATGTAGTATCTTTACAATTTGTACACCTAGCAACTGACAGGTACAGGTGTTTCCAGGTTTTTTCTGAAGGTATCCTGAAGACGAGGGTTCCCTTGTTCTTTCCGTTTTTTTTTTCTTTGTACAAATCAATCAGGTACAGTGCATTGTTCATTAGATCCCTCCAAAAAAAAACAAAAATAATGCCAACAAATCTGGATTAAAAAGAGATTTGGAGAAGAAAAACAAAGTCTTTGTAAAGCAATTATGGCAGGGAAACACACACAGGGATAGCATCTTTGGTGAGGATTCTACAACCTTTGCTCACAGAACCAAAACACAAAAAGAGAGGAACGCTTTGCTCGCGCGACCAATGCCATCGGCTGGCGACGCTCTTTCACTGGCTGTAACGTTCAGGAGGTCAATGTTCAGGAGCTGATATTGCAGCAACAATGCAGAGAGAGGACGAGAGACGGTGAGATGACAAAGATGGTGCTCCAACGGTCTTTCATCGTTACTGGCCGTGTAACTGATTGACATTGAGGGGTCTTCCTGGGCAAACCTCACTCTCGACGCCCTTAGAACGTCTTGCCATCTTTTGGTTTAGCGGTTGGAGCGTTTGCTTCCCGAACCCCTTCTGGCATAGAACCCATGTTAGTGTACAAACTCTGCAGAATGAGCTGAACAGGAAGTCCTTCCAGAAGCAAGCACACTGTGATGCTTGGTGGTGTGGTGTGCAACCGCTGTGTGTGGAGCTTCTCAACAATGGGGGAACCGGTTTCGCGGCTTGGGAGTGAGTTCCCTCTGATGATATGCTGCACTGCAGTTTAAATAGAGTTTAGATGTACAGGGAGAAAGAGCTACAATCGCTATCTGGAGGAAGGGAGGTAGGGAGGGCGGGCAATGTAAATGGGAGAACTTCCAGGGGTGAGAATGTGTCTATAGATCAGCGTTTCTTAAACTATGGGTCAGGACCCAAAATGGGTCGAGATGCAGTTGGAGGTGGGCGGTGCCTGACAACGCACAGAACACGCAGAAAACGCCAGGATTGTACTGCTTTCATTTAAGAAAAGGATTGCCAATTCTGATGTTTTCAGCATTTTCTGAGTGTGCGGGGGCTGGGTCCAACAGACTCAAAGAAATGGTATTTTGGGTCCTGAAATGAAAAGGTTTAAGAACCCCTGCTATAGAGGGAGTTGGAGGCCTAGCCATCTTCATCTCCTGGTCTGAGTGAAAAGGTGGCATGGTGGACACACTGTGGATTCCTCAAGGGGTTCTAGGGTTCCTGGTGTCTGCTGTAACAACCCTAGCTGCAGCGCTGTTCCCATTTGTCCCAAATTAGGGAACCACCTTTTCACCTTATCCTCATCTACTCAAACACAACCCAGTTTAATAACCAAAACCCCCCCCGAAATCAAACAAAATCATTCAAACTCAAATGCACACAGAAACATCTAGAAAAGGGAGCAAGGAGAGAGAGAGAGAGAGAAGGTTTCAAAGCTGCCTGTGGAGTAGCAAGATGCTGGCATTCATTCACAACGTTCCAGCTCAAGGCTTTCCTCCAAGTTCAGTTCCCATGCAAAGCCCTGGCGTGCAGCCCCTCCACACACACACACACACCTGCCCCCTACTGCCCTCTGACCCCACCCCAACCACAGGCCAAAACTGGGAGGGGTGGGCGGTAGGGGGGTGTCAGGAAGGGAGGGGTGTCATCAGCCTCTCACCATGGTTCATGTTTTCATAAAAATGAAATGACAATGGCCTTAAAGACGCCTAAAAGACACATATACAAGAATGAGGGGAATATTGGGAATCAAATGGTGAGGAATGAATGAATCATTGATAGAAATGATTAAAAATAATTCATTATCATCAATTCATTGCTAAAAATATATAATTCTTAGTTATTTATACAAATAATAATTTATAGTAATTAATATAAACTATAATTCATAGTAATTAATACAAAATATAATTCATACCAATTATAAAAGGAATATAATAATTAGAATAATTGAGGGCCACAACTCTTAGGATCAGGTCTTTCTTTTTAATAAAGGCTCTAAGAAAAAAACACAACTAATACACGTTTTATTATATTTAACCTTTTCTACTAGATTTACATCCTTCAGAAGTACGCATCGCTTTTAAATTAAAAGTAAAATGAAAAAATAAAAGGTACTTAATAAATCAGCCTGTTTTTCTAGGTAAAAACTACATTTCGCACACAATAGACATAATGTCTGTACTTAAAAAAACAAAAAAAACAAGGAGTGATGAATGCAATAAGGAAATATCTGATAAAAACGTCATAAAAAAATCTCAAACGATTTAAAATTCCAGTTTTAAGTTGATTTATAACTATAAACAACAAAACAACAATAATAAAAACAGCATGACGTTTGAGGATGTTCTATGAGGAATGAGAACGAGATGAGGTTGGCGGAGGGGGTATCGTTGGTGAAAACACACATACACACACATATTTACAATGTGTATGAAGTCCACATCCACACACACGCACCCCACCTCCCCACACACACAAAAACACTAACACACACACACACACACACACAGGTCAGGTCGATGGGAAGGGGGGGGGGGGGGGGAGGGTCGCATTCAGGCCTGGGTAAGAGGTGTGGGTTTGTTGTGGTGGGTTGAGCGTGTATTCATGTGTGTTAGTGTGTGTGTGTGTGTGAAGGACAAGTTTGTGAGTTCCAGAAGGGGTGGGGTTCAGATCCTGTCCCCTGGTCCCCTGCTCCCCAATGCCCAGGGGACTCAGGAGGTAAGGGTGAACTGGTCCTGTTCGATGGGCTTCTTTACCCAGGCCCCCAGGCCGGCCTTGTGGAAGGCCTTGATCAGAGCCTGCTTGGCGTCGTGGTACTCAGACGCAGCCTGCTTGGCCTCGTGGTACGAGCCCGGCTTGGACACCTTGATCCTCAGCGTGGAGGACA
The DNA here is from genome assembly GCF_949987615.1 of Pollachius pollachius. Taxonomy (NCBI): domain Eukaryota; kingdom Metazoa; phylum Chordata; class Actinopteri; order Gadiformes; family Gadidae; genus Pollachius; species Pollachius pollachius. The sequence goes on from NC_136936.1 coordinate 37,177,527, forward strand.
GCTGTGGGGGGGGGAAGGGGGAGAGAAAGAGGGGGCGAGGGGGGAGGAGGTGGAGCCGGTCGAGGAGAGAGGGGGTGATGGGCGGAGGAGGGTGGAGAGGGAGTGGGTGATGCGGGGAGGAGAGGAGGGGGAGAGAGAGGAGGAGGGGAGAGAGTTAGAGGGGGTGATGGGGGGAGGAGGGTGGAGAGAGAGGAGGAGGGGAGAGAGTTAGAGGGGGTGATGGGGGGAGGAGGGTGGAGAGAGAGAGAGAGAGAGAGAGAGAGAGAGGGAGGGGGGGTGAGGGGGGAGGAGTGGGGGAGAGAGAGGTCGGGAGATGGGAGGAAAGGAGAGGGAAAGGAAAGAGGGAGAGAGAAGACAAAAACCAGGCGGTCACAGTTAATAACGGAGGAGTTGTTGAATAACAGAAAAGCTGGCCTCAACCGAGCACTGTCTCTCCAATGTCCCTCCCTCTCACTTTCTGCCAATCTATCTTACAATTGATCCCCTTCTCACTCGTTCTGTCCGTCTCTCCCACTCTGGCCTCCTCTCAATCTGGCATTCTGTCTCCTTCTTTTCTGTGGGGGTGTAAATATTAATATAGATCTATTCTACAGTGAGACTCGGAGTTGGAAACTTTTTGCTTCCTAAATCACATATTGCATTCTTTCTTTCAAGGATTTTACAACCGGTCAACAATGTCTTACAGACGAAAACAATAAATTTAAACTTAGTTGAAAAATGTTTCAACCCCTAAATTCACTTTATTAAACTCAACTTTTCACACTTGATGACAATGAAATGTGTACACAAAATATGTAAATAGAAAGATAAATAATAGATAAATAGATAGACCTTTCTAGATGCTTTCATCTTCCCACGTTTTGGCAATAAAACAGAAAATGGTGCAATAAAAACTAAGAAGATTCAAAGGTTTGAGTTTTGTGTACGTGTGTGTGTGTGTTCCGTGTGTGTATGTATCCATTGAGGGACACAGCTGTAGGTTCAAGCAGGTTTAAAATAAAGAAAGATAAAGACATACAGGTACACTCTCCTAGACAAAAAGGTACCGGGTTCAATCCCCAATGTTTGCAGCCTACATTTAAGCGTCTTAAAACAAGATAACCTTACCCCTGCCTGCATATTATTGGCCTTGCATCGGTATTCACTTTAAACGGCTTCTGATACAAAGCCTCTGCTCAAAGACTTCAATATGTAATCCCTATGCTAAATCCTGCTGAGGTCCAGGTCCGATGCGGGGTGCGGGAGGGTTTTGGGTTGTTACCTTGGTATGCAAGCGCACCCAGCGGCTATAGAGGGCGTGTTTGCAGAGGCGAGAGGCGCGGCCCACGTCGTCCTTCCCCGTGGTGGCGTTGATGACCTCCAGGGCCTGGTCGCCCACCGCCCAGTTCACGCTGAAGTTAGGGGCCTTGCCCGGCTGACGTGCCTCCGCATTGCTGATGCCTGGGGGAGGGAGGGAGCGGTCAGAGAGTGGTCAGACACACAGGAGGCAAGTAGTTGAGAAATAGTGTGATAAGAAGGTCAGAGCACAAGTCAGGGAACAGTTAGAGCACAAGTCAGGGACAGTCAGGGAACAGTTAAGAGCACAAGTCAGGGAAGGTAACAGATGGAAAAAAGTCAGAGAAGAGTTTGAAAACAAGTGTGAGGGACAGTTAGTAAACAGCTAGTAAACGGAACAGTTAGAGAAAAGCCTGGTACGGTAGAGAACAGCTAGTAAACAGATAGTAAACAGAACAGTTAGAGAAAAGTCTGGTACGGTAGAGAACAGCTAGTAAACAGTTAGAGAAAAGTCTGGTACGGTAGAGAACAGTCATAGAACCATGCGATCAGTCAGAGAACCTTTAGAACAGTCCAAGTAACAGTAACAGTCAAAGTAACAGTCATCCAGCATCCATCCCACTCTTTCAGCCCTCATAATAGGCAGCGAGACTCAGGTTCATCTGTCTACCATTCAGGCAGAAGACAATGTCATCTGGAACAAATGTTGCGCATGATTTAGTCTTTTCTCCTTTCCTTCATTTTAGTAAAGAGATGGTGCGGGAAAGAAGGAGGGAGAGAGCGAGTGTGTGTGTTTGTGCGCACGTACACATACATACGCATGTATGTGTACGTGCGCACTCAACGAGACAGAGGCGGGCATGCATGTGAGTACGGCTCCAGTCCTCTGCCTCCATTAGCTGGGGAGGTGACAGATGATGATGAGGAGGAGGAGGAGGAGGACGAGGACGAGGAGGACGAGGAGAGGATGGAGCGCTACGCCAGTGCCCTTCGCCACTGAAACCCTCTAAAGCGGAAAAGGTTAACGACCTCCCCCGCCATTATCCCCGAACAACCCACAGATCCACAGGCCACGCGGGAAGGACGCCCAGCCCGCCCACTCTCTTATGCCCCCCCCCCCCAGTCCTTGGGAGGTTCAACTCTGGTTCCTTCTGATGGAGTCCACTGGCTGGTCGCCTCAAGACCACGACTAGAGTGGGGGCTCACCTGGCCTCCATTTGTAGATGGTCATTCATGTGGTGTTTAATTCATATGAACACACATATTATATTAATAACTCGTACATATTTAAGAATTTATAATGAATAATTAATAAGATATTCATAATCCACATTACATTGTATATAATCTTAGCCGCTTTTTTATGACTCTACTTCACATTATCTTATATAATTGTCTTTCCAATTTTGGGGGAAATAATTGTATTTGAGATGTTCTTAAAGGGTTTAGATAATTACTATTTTATATTATCACATAGGTGTTCTTTAACTTTCCAATTAACATAAGCTAACAGCCTTCAATGACATATCTAGACATCAAGTCTTGTCTCCTGTATCTACCATTTACCTTTTACCATTTACACAACGCTTTGCAAATGTTGACCATTTGCATAAACCAACATGTTGAACCACATCTCAGTCACAGTATGTAAATGTCACCGCTAATCAATGAGTTCAACCATGGACCACTACCGGTCTCCTATGGCCATGGGAACGCTCTGGAGAGAGTACTGACCATCTAACGGCCATTAGCCATTCACTGTGGAACATTTAGAAAGAGAAAATAATTCCAAAACGAAAAAGGTAAAAGGCATAATTTGGAGTCAAAATAACAAACTAAATGGATTTAAAAATAAAAATGTATAATAATCAGAGTATATAATCTGAAGCATTATTATTTTTTCAAATCTGCTAAATATTAACTTCTGTTAGCGTCTGGACGTCTGATTAAAATTCCCTTGCACCTGGCTCTCAAGTAATCTAATCTATTCTCCTGGTAGCCACTGTGAACCAGTCATGCATTGTGGCTAATACCTGACATAACCTTATCTCCTTCCCTAATCAAACTCCCAACCTAATATTTACCACAAACAACTCTAATATAACCTCAATTTATTTTATAAAATATACGCACGCAGCCACACACGCACGCACGCACGCACACACACGCACACACACACACACACATCAAAGCTAATACGACTCTACTGTACAGTAGAGAAGGATCGTAGAACTCTAAAAGTAGGAGCAGTAACGCTTTTCACCCAGCCCACCCTCCCCTTATCCAATCTCATCACATCAGGTCCTCTGTGCGGTCTGAAGGGGGACTGGCCGGGCTGAACCGGGACTCCACTCCCAAGGAACCACTGACAACAGCAGATACTGAGCCTGGGACACTGACCGCTGAGCAGTGGTCTGTTGAGGCTGAACTGGGTGGGCAGCTCCTCGATCTCCGAGATACGCTGGTACATGGCCCGGGACAGGTGGTCGGCGTGGTACAGGCTGCCCAGGATGATGCTGGAGAAGTAGATGGGCTCCGAGAAGTAGCTCATGAGAGAGCCCTGCACCCCCACCACGTTCCACCTGGCCGGGGGAGATAAGAGAGGAGGGGTGTTACGAGGCGGTCCGGACTCGTGCTCGTGCGCGCTCCCCTCCGTGGTGGGACCAGCCCCCTCCACACTCGCTGCACCGTCCCGCTCCACTGGGGGGCGGGGGGGAGGCTGTCGACTCGTGTTGTCGTTCAGTTCACTTTTTCCACGCGATGATAAACCTGGTCGTTGCACGTTTTTATTTTTACAGGTTCCAAAGTGTGAATGAGTGAAATGAAAGCGTGAATAAGTCAAATACAATCAACTGACACAGTTCCGCCTGTTAAAGGGACAGGCCGTCTGTCCTAGCAGACGAACCAGCCTTTGCCGATGTTTGTTCGCTTTGCCTTTAGCGGCTAGAAGGTACGTACGCACGGAGCGACACAAGCTATTTCAATATATCATTACACTCACACATACACATACACACACGTGTACACAGGGATGCATCCAATTTCATTCTCTCCGGCATTCCAGTGTATTTCCAGGCCGTGTCATTAAGCATCTCTCCTCCCAGTCACCAACCCATTGACACGCTCTGTGGAGCATCACCTGCCTGGGCCCGGGTGGAGCCCCACCGGCCACACACACACACACACACACACACACACAGACACACACACACACACACACACACACACACACACACACAGAAGGAGAGAGAAGGAGAAGGAGTCAGACAGACAGACAGACAGATAGAGGAGCAAGGAGAAAGAAGGAGAGGAAGAGGGAGTTGAGAGAGAGAGAGAGAGAGAGAGAGAGAGGGAGAGAGAGAGAGAGAGAGAGAGGGGGACGGGGGACGGAAAGAAAGAGGGGGTTGCAAGAGAGAGTGAAAGAAAGAGAGGGGGGGAGAGGGAGGTGGGAGAGCAAAATACAAAGACAAAAAAGAACGAATGAGACAGGGAGAGAGAGAGAGCATAGGGAGAGATAGGGGAGTTTGAAAGAGATACTGACTGAGTGCAGGTGAGAGGCTGAGGGCCAGGGAGTTACAGAGAGAGAGAGAGAGAGAGAGAGAGAGAGAGAGAGGAGAGTGGGGGAGTAGGAAAGGCAGCACTAAAATACCATTACTGAGCAACAGAAATAAGACAGTGACAAACATCACTGATGAGGAGCTCGGTGCTGTCAGGCTCCAGGCTGTGCTGTCTGTCGGTGTTTCTATTTGTTTGTGTGTCTGTTTGTGTGGTTAAGAGTGTGTTTGTGCCAGTGTGTGTGTAAGATTGTGTTTTTGTCTGTGTGTGTTTTTTGTCTGTAAGAGTGTTTATGCCTGTGTGTGTTTGTAAGGGTGTGTTTGTGCCTCTGTGTGTGTAAGAGTGTGTTTGTGCCCATGTGTGTATGTAAGAGTGTGTTTGTGCCTGTTTGTGTAAGAGTTTGTTTGCGCCTGTGTAAGAGTGTTTTTGAACCTGTGAGTGTAAGTGTGTTTGAACCAGTGTTTGTAAGGGTGTGTTTGTGCCATGTGTGTGTAAGAGTGTGTTTGAACTTGTGTGTGTAAGAGTGTGTTTGTGCCTGCATGTGTAAGAGTTTGTTTGTGCCTGTGTGTCTAAGAGTGTGTGAAATTGTGAAATTAATAACATAGAGGTTGCGTAGATAGTGGAAATGAGGCCCTGTAGACCTGGGGCTACCAAACTGAAGCATCCAATAATAATATTCCATACGCACCATGAGAGAGAATGCAACTCACTCTCTAGGGCATTGAAGCTAGGTAGTTAGTATAGTATGACAAAGAACGTCACAATATATTTCGTCTCCGGCAAACACTCTCCGTCTCCACACACACACAAGGGTGGGTGTGTCTACATTGTTGTTGTGCTAAACAGCAAACCCCATCACCTCCACCCAAACAGCTGCTGCACCACTGCACAACCCTCCCTAAGCCAGCTACAACAGGTAACAGGAACTCTTACTGGGAGAGATCTTAAAAAGTAGTCCCATCACCACTCTGGTTGAACAAACTCGCAGCTGTGGGTGGGGAGAGATTGCAATAATGACCATTCAATTCACTGTGTTGTGAAGAAATGATGCACCAAAATTATTTGGATGAGTATATGTTTGTCGAATTGTAGTCAATTCAAGTACATTTTTCATATTTACAAAAATGTATTTTGAAAATGTGCCTGGACTCATAGTTTAAGTTGAACCGAAGATAGAGAAACCCCTTATTATAGCACAGTACCATGTGACACAGGGAGCTAGTACTGAAACACACTCTGATCTACCGTCTTAGTTTGAGAGGAACCTTCTTCAGAGATCTACAGCAAGCGCTCCGTCACCGCCGGGTGTGACTGGAGACTCACCGGCAGGAGAGGAAGAGGAGGAGGAGGTGGTGAGGGAAGAGGAGTTATGAGACGCGTTTATCCCCCCATCAGAAGGTAAGACACAGCGTTGCCTTGAACATGGACAGATACTGAAGGCGCAATGAGTTGCCTGTAAAAGTGCCTGAAGGACCCCAGGGCCTATCAATCTGGTCCGTCCCTGCCAGGCTAGAACACACCGCAGGGGGACGGTGTTTGAGTGTCTGTGTCTGTGTGTGCCGGAGCTGTAAAGCAATATGTCACCTTGTGACGAGAGGGGGAAAAGAATGAGGAATGAACACAAAACTACAATGTCTGAATGATTTATGTGTGAAATGCATTCAGACGCGAGCCCACGTCTTTCATTGAATTAAATCCAAACGTTCAGACATTCAGACGTTCTTTCATTTAATTAAAAATAGATGTGTTTACGGACTACTTGTACTCTTGTTTTTGGTTTGGAAAAGTGTTCCTTTTCAAACTTCTAGTTATTTGGTAGAGTAGAAGGAGGCACATTTAATTGACAGAAATAGATAGACTCAGTTATCCTGTACTTGGGCTTAATCAAAGCACCTGAAATAGGCAGAATTATTTATTCATTTTGAAAGGACATCTCATTATCTAATTTTGATCAATTTCAGATAAATAAGAAAATATATATGTATCCGAATAACAAACTGCCTAATGAAATAGAAAAAGGTGCTGAAGTTTGGTTGAGTCAGAAGCCGACCAATGCCAGGGATGATACCCGGGACCTTTGGAAAGGGGATGGGGATTAAACCAACAACCCATTTGGATGGGTATCAAACCACCGTTGTTGGGTGGCACCCAACAACTTTGAGATGGGGATGGAACACACAACCTTCGGCACGAAGATCGTCAGGACCTAGAAAATGGGGATTGACCTTTTGGATGGGGATTGATCCGACAACCTTTGGTATTAAACCCAGGACCTTGGGACGGGAATTGTACCCAGGAACGTTAGGAGGGGGATCAAACCCATGACCTTTTCAGTTAGCACTCAGGGCCTATAACATGGGGTTGGACCTCTGGGATGGGGATGAAACCAAAACCTTTGGGAGGGGAACCAGGAAGCGAACCCAGGAGCCATGGGACTGGACCTACCGTGCGATCTTGTCACTGCAGGACATGGTAAGCAGGCGCTCCCCCTGCAGCACCCCGTCCCAGGTCTGGATGGTGTTGCTGGACCTCACGGGGATGGTCCCCTCCCCAGACTCTATCTTGGTCCTCAGCTGGCCCCGCGCCTTCCTGTTGGGGTGCCGGTCGCCCTGGTCTGGAAGCACAGCGGCAACCAGTTATGACCTGAACCACTTTAATAATTACGGTAATAATTGTATTTAATTATAAGGGTCAGGTCTCATTTAGGCTAACCTCTTCTGCAGAAGAGACCTGATTTGCATCATCACACAAAAGGTTTAATCTGTTAACCTGACACAAGCTGGTTCCGTTAATAACCATTTATAATTTGGTTAAATTGAATAACAATGTATTTGTTGGTCCAGAAATGACGGTCCATACAAACAAAAACGATGACCCAATACATTTTACAATAATGATGGATGGATATCGCAAAATATCAAACCTATTAATGATCGCCTGTAAGTAAATAGCCTTGTGAGACCTTCCAGATATAATTAGGTTAAGGTTTTGAAATTAATATGATGATCTGTAGAGAGAAACTCGCAGGGTTTTGATGGACTCCCTAGGCTGAAACTACACTACGTCAAATCAAAGGAGGCTTCAGTGATAACCACTGATAATCAAGCCTTGAGACGCAAGACGACACAGCGGCCTGAAAACTATTAGCTAATCGTATTTGATCTTTTTTAAAAAAAAAGACAAGTTGATGGTTGTATCAGAAGGAGCCATTATTCAGCGGAACGTTATTAATGTGTCCCGGCGCTATACAAAGCCAGCTATCTCTACAACGACTAATTCAGTGCAGCCGCTATTCAAACCGCACGCACGGACGGGGAAACTGTAGAGGGTGGGGCGGAGGGTGGTTAATCACAAGAGATGGGGAAGACTGATGGAGAGGGAGGGAGGGAGGGAGGGAGGGGATAGAAAGGGAGAGGATGGAAGAGAAAGAGGGGGAGGGAAAGAGAGAGATGGAGGCAGGAGGGAGTTGGAGTGGTTGGGATAAAAGAGTGAGAGAGAGAGAGGGAGAGAGAGATTTAGACAAAACATGCTAATTACTTCAGCTTTATTTGAAAGGTGTTTGTTAAGCGCATTCGGACAGCGGAGCACAATTCTAATTAAATGAAACGGAGCACAGAAAGTGGAAACAGAGAGTTAATTGAATGAAAATAAACAGATGTCGATATTGAATTTGAGATTCAATTAAAAATGAGTCAGAGGGTGTGGGGAGGAGGGGGAGACGGAGCAGAAAGGGGTTATGAATAATAGCGGAGCCACTGTATGGGGACTTTGTTTTACGCCCCTTATCAAGAATGTGTTGAATCGCACGAGCAAAATGTGCACTTGTGTATGTACAAGTGTGTTTGTGCATGTGTGTATGTGCATGTGTGTACGGGTTTGTGACACGTAACAGACCACAAATTGGCAGAATTGCACATCGTACAAATTTCATGGAGGCGACTCGGCATACCACGTGATTCTGCTACTTAGTATTAATCATTTAGCACACGCTTTTATCTCAAGCCACTCACTGTTTACTATTTGGCCATTTAGTAGATGCTTTTATCTGAAGCCACTCCCTATTTACTATTTAGTCATTTATATACTAAATGACTAAATAGTAAATAGCGAGTGGCTTCAGATTAAGTCTACAAAATTTTTGGTGGACGCTTTTATCTGAAGCTATTCACTAGTTAGCCATTAGTAGACGCTATTATCTCAAGCCACTCGCTTTTTACTATTTAGCCATTTAGTAGACGCTTTTATCTGAAAACACTCCTATTTAATATTTAGTAATTTAGTTACTAAATTACTAAATAGAAAATAGCGAGTGGCATCAGATAAAAGTGTCTACAACATTTTAGTAGACGGTTTTATCTGAGGCCACTCCCTATTTGCTATTTAAGCATTTAGTAGACGTTATTATCTGAAGCCACTCTCTTTTTACTATTTAGCCATTTAGTAGACGCTTTTATCTGAAAACACTCGTATTTAATATTTAGTAATTTAGTTACTAAATTACTAAATAGAAAATAGCAAGTGGCTTCAGATAAAAGTGTCTACAACATTTTAGTAGACGCTTTTATCTGAGGCCACTCCCTATTTACTATTTAGGCATTTAGTAGACGTTATTATCTGAAGCCACTCGCTATTTACTATTTAGCCATTTAGTAGACGCTTTTATCTGAAAACACTCCTATTTAATATTTAGTAATTTAGTTACTAAATTACTAAATAGAAAATAGCGAGTGGCTTCAGATAAAAGCGTCTACAACATTTTAGTAGACACTTTTATCTGAGGCCACTCCCTATTTACTATTTAGGCATTTAGTAGACGTTATTATCTGAAGCCACTTGCTTTACTATTTAGCCATTTAGTAGATGCTTTTATCTGAAGCTACTCGCTGTTCACTATTTAGCCATTTAGTAGACAAACACTATTATCCATTGGGAGTTCAGATATGTCCTACAGGAGCAGGTAGGCGTTAAGAGCATCCTTGCTAAAGGTAGACTGTGGACATTCAGGAACAAACCCAGAACCTTTTGGCTGGAGGCTGAAAACTCTGACTACTACACTATTCTGTCCCTGCTGAAAACCAATCGGAACGCGGGGCATGACAGCCCAGTGCTACGGGTGTTAGTCCTCCCAGCCGTGAAGTTCAGGGTTTCATTCCCAAATGTCTGCAGTCTAACCTGCCGTCACCCTTGAGCAAGACGCCCAAAGCCCTACCTTAATGATGGAGCTCCAAACAAAGTCTGCTTCCTGACTCGTTGTAAATCTCTTAACTAAACTGAACCAGTGTCTCATTTGACTGGTGCGGGGGTGTCGTCAGTGTGTGTGTGTGAGCGTGTGCACATACCTTCCATTGCTGCCTCGTGGGGGGAGAATATGCGTGCGTCTCCGCAGGGAGAGGTGCTGATGTACAGGTGGAACTGGACGTTGTCCTTCAGCCGGTAGCCGCGCTTGTCACAGCGGAGGAATATCGACTTCTGGTGCTCCTCCCGGTTGTTCCTGTGTGTGTGTGTGTGTGTGTGTGTGTGTGTGTGGGGGTGGGGGGTGGTGGAGACGAAGCAGATCAAAGCAGGTTAGATATGAGGCTCGTATTCTGAATAGTCCCACGTCCAAGTCCAAATTTCTTTAGGCTACAGAATGAAGGTGTTCTAAATATTCCAAATGAGACTATTGATTGAAAACTCCCGTATTCAAACAAAAACATACATAAACGCAACACTCAAACTCAGACACTTACGCGTGCACCTACTCTATTCGCCCTTACATTTCATTACATATATTTCTATGCGATCAGTGTAAAACCGTGACACCACACACACACTCTTTGATGCACACACACATACACATTAAGACGCACACACACACACACACAAACACACACACAGCCAGAGACTGACCCCAGGAAGTGCTCCAGCTGGGTGTAGAGGTATCTGATTAGCGAGCGGCGGGCGATGATCTCAGCGTGACAGTCGTTGAGCGCCAGGCCGCGGTCGCTCATGTACTCGCCGTTGATGCACTTGGTTCCCGTGGAAACGCAGATCACCTGCGCCTCCTTCACGTCGGTGCCTGAGGGGAGTCGGGTGGGGTCGGGGGTGAAGGAACAAGGACGTTAGTAAGACGCACACGAAGACAGACACACACAGACACACACGCAGACTTGAGAGACGAGGCGTGGTCGCTCATTGTATCTGGTGATGGGCAGTGAGTGTTTATGTGTGAAATGCATTCAGACGAATAGTCTGAATGCCCCTTAACCCCATGGTGATACAGAGCAATACACACAATGATGTGTTTTACTATTCACATTCATATACATCGATGATGGAGCTAGTTTGTCTGCTGGTGTGTGTTTCAACAGGTTATTTGATTTTAGTGATGCTAAAAGAGCTAAAATGTACTACGCAAATAAAAGGCTCAAACATACTTTTTTAATATGTATCCATCCATCCATCTATCAAAAAGCCAGTTTTCTCACATTAACGGACAAATATCGTAGTAGTGATATTGAAACGTATCTTGGCCACAGGTTCGGATCAATAGTAAAGTTACTCGGCGCTGCCCCCCAGCTAGTGTTTCCTAGCGTAGAGAAGCGAAGAGCAGGGCATATGGTCCTGCTACGCTACTCTGTTCTGCTTCTGCTACGCCTCCTGAACTGAGCGGGATCTCAACCATCCATGTGGGCTCAACATATTGATAATGTGTCCAGAAAACAGAACCTCAAAGAGAACGGACAGAACGTCAAAAGAGAAAAAAGACCTCAAGCAAAATATAACACTTCATTACTGATATAGTTATATACATTCATCAATCTACCTACCTACCTAATTTCTCTAAGCAAAACAAACTATATCATCCATCGGTTACAGCATTTGAATACACCCGTATGTGCTGGATGTAGATGTGTTATATCGACCTATAGGAACCACAAGCACCACTTTGGAAGCATTTGAAAAATAAGTTTTGTTTTTGTAAACTTCATAATGTAGAGTGACAACCTAGTGTGTGTTTAACGGTCCGTACAAGGCCTGGTGTTTTAGATTTAATGCCAGGAGAATATAACCCCTGTACTTAAAGCAAAGTGCCACACTGTTATTATGATTGATGGCCTTTATCCCAGTGGCTTCTCCAAAAGCATCTTTCAACGGTTAAAAACAAGAGGGAATCTTTTTCTATAACAATTGTAAGTGTTTTTGATGGATCAATGAGTTAAACAGGGGAATATTTACTATTTAGTGATCAGAAGATGCTTTTATCTATACTGACTTGAAAGGCATTTCTTTTAATATCCATGTTAGAAGCAGGTAGGGGTTTGAGGTACACATCCCCCCAGGATGTGTACAGGTAGTCTGCAGACATTGGGGGACCGGGTCACACCCGAACCAGTCCACTGTCCTAGCCCTGATGGATGAACTAAAGGATTTCATGGGGCGACTTCAACACTTTCTTACACGTTAGGTCAATACCTTCCTACACGCCTCATTTCAGCATGCCTGTCATCTACCTGTTGTCATGACGACCCCCGCAAGGACTTTCCGCCGTGCGTGAGGGGAGGTGAAGTTTTCTGTCAGCTCACTGAACTTATCCACCACCAGACGGGAAACGGCGTCTGCAAGCACCTGGGGAATAACACACACACAAACCATTAACACACGTACACACCGTTAACACACACATAGCGTACGAACACACAGTACACAAAAACAAATAGCGTACACCCACACACACACACATACCGTTTACACACACGCATACCATTATACACAAGACATACCGTACGCACACACATCCCATTTACAAGCACCCGTACCGTACGCACACACAACCGACCCACATTTACCTTCACAAAGAAAATCACATGCATCAAAACATTTACACAAGCACACAAAAACACTGACAGACGCACGTGCCTCCACAAAGAATCACACACATAAAACCATCTACGCACCCCCCCCCCACACACACACACACACACACACACACACACAGACCCCCCACACACATAGACACTGAACGAGCCACTCCTTGCCGCGGCGTCTCCCTGGTCAGTCACCTTGTCCCCGGGCGTCCACCTCTAACGCGGTGGAAATGATGACGGGCGGGAGAGCACCGCACGGCTCGATGGCCTCAAATTAGGGAGATTAGTGAGATATCAGCAGAGACCCCCCCCCCCCCCCCCGGCAACGCCGCGCCGCTGTGGCCTGCCAAGGTCGCAGACCGATGGTGCATTTAACCACAGGGTCCGGGCCGAACACATCTTTTAAAAAACGTTTAAGCTTTATTATTAAACAATCTCGGCCAGAAGCCCTTTGCTGTGACGAAGTGCTTTGTGGCATACGCACGTTGAATCGGAGGTGGTAAATGGACTGCGTTAATACGGTGCTTTACGCAAAGCGCGGCACAATTAGTGCCCCCGCATTCACCCCGTTCACACGCTGAGTGTGGTGTCAACCGTAGCAGCCGGCGCGTAAGGAGGGGTTTAGGTGGAGGGGTTTAGGTGTCTTGCTCAGGGACACCACTGCCACACTTGGCGAGGAGGAGCCGGGGAGGGAACCAGCATCCTTCTGGGTGCCAGACGCCCAACTCACTCCCGAGCTACTGCTGTCCTCTAGCGAGGCAACTGGGAGACCAACTAGCCAGCGAATCAATGGGCAGGATTGTGTACGTTGAGTTGCCCAAACTAACTCTTTTAGGGTCAGTTTTATTTGAATGTGGCTCTCTCTGTTGTATGTGCCTTCTGTTTTCTCTATTGTAAGATGCGTGTAAACATTATCTATCTGCCTGCATTTTAAGTTGAAATTAGGGATGGGTCAGAATATTCGATTATTTGTTCCCGAGGGTCAAAATCGATTTCTAACATTTGGACCGTTAACATTTTTCCCCATTCAAATATAGTTTTTTTCACAAGCCATAACTTTGTTTCCCTGGTAACACCTGAGGGTATGACTAATACCTGGAACATTCATTACCTTCCCGTAAGGTTCTTATGCAACGTAAACGTTGTTCACTCCTCCAGTAAATAGGACGGACCTTAGCTACGACTTGGCAACGGGAGGTATTCTAGTCCGCTCAACTATGAGCCAGAGAGCTAACATTATGCATTATGCATATTTATAATTCAAAATTCATCCCAGCCTTTATACAACAGATACCCTAGGGCAGGGGTCGGCAACCCTAGGCACGCTTGCCACCACTGGCACGGGGCAGCATAATCATTGGCACACTTGAAAAAAATAATAATATATATATATTTTTTTTTTTTGATTATTATTAAAAAATTTCACAGCACAATGGGGCAGCATAATCATTGCTACCATTTATTTTTTTTGCACTTTATTCTGTTTTGGGCATTTCCTCCCAGTGCAAATATGTTTAAATTAGTTACAGAAAGCAGTGTTCTGAAATGGGATCAATTAAAAGTTTTTAAACCTATGTTGTGAGTAATAGAGAATAAAATATTTAAAATATTGTTGCAAGTGGCCTGTATGCATTGCCTTCACATGGTTTTGCAAAGCTGTACATGTTTTAAAGATATTGATGTGGATGGTTCCAACATTCTCATATATTCTCGTTTTTTACATTTCTCACAGTGCAAATATGTTTTTGAATGAGTTTCTGAATGTTTCTGATATGTAAGTATAATTTGTAAGCCCATGTTGCAAATATAACAACCAAAAAAACATTTAAAATGTTGATGCATGATTGTGGACTATGTGGAAATAGTACAATTCCAGGTCTTCTGGAAATGTTTTTGGTCCCTGTGTCATAATTCAGCTTAATTTTTAATATATTGTTGCTTAAGGCACACTCATTAACGAGAAAATGTCAAACTGGCACTGCACGTTGAAAAGGTTGCTGACCCCTGCTCTAGGGTTTATAGAATATAACCGCATTGTCTGATTACAGTTTAATTCATTTTTCACAATTTACCAGCTCTTGTTTTGAAGAATAATCACGGCGCCATTCGTTTCAATGGAGATCGCGACGGTCTATACTTTCAACATAAAGTGTACATATTTATAATTTGAAATTCGTCCCAGCCTTTATACCACAGATACTAGGGTCTATAGCATATAACCGCGTTTTCTGATCACAGTTTAATGCATTTTTCACAACAGACAATTTGACTCGAACTACTTAGCAGGTAGTTGTTTTTTTGCGTTTAAGATATTAAGTGATTTCTTCGATTTGTTCTTCGGCACACATCGAATAATCGATTATTCATTCATACCACCCACCGATTATTCGACCATGAAAAATTTGAGTTATTCACATTCCTAGTTGAAATGAGTTTTAAGATGCTTTTAGTCAACGGTGAACAGTTGAAAATGTGTCGGTTAAAATTGCGTATTTATTTTGTTGTTAAACTAAAAACAACTGCATCTACCTTAATGGATGGGTCAAAATCCAGCTTTTTTAAAACATAATTTTAAGGTTTTTAGGTATGGGCACAATAAACCTACTCAACTCATAAACTATCAGGAATACAATTAGGTGATGAATTCATTAAAACACAGAGCGTGAGCGAACATGGAACAGCACGGTAGAAACAGTTTAACTTAAACAGTTCCTCCTATTAGCCCGCCGCCAGAATACTTACACACATTAAGTAAATATCAACGGACGTGAATTAATAAGGGAAATTAGTTAGGGGGGTGTTGGCACTATCGCTAAACGGGAGGGGGGGGGGGGGGGAGTCGTCACCATCGTCGAATAAATCACCTGCACCTCTGGAGAGCGTAAGTAAATAAGGACGGGGAATGCCGGACAAGCTTGGTGGGGACGCCGTTGACAGTACATCTCGCTGATTGCCTGCGCCAGCTCCATTATCTTGCTTCACACAGAGACACGTCCCTGACCATCACCTCTAGTGTGTGGGCAGACGCAGACACCTGCCTGCCCCCCCCCCCCCCCCCCTTCCCAGCGGGATGAGGACTTTACTGAAAAGAGCTGTCAAAAGAGAGGACTTCACACACACACTGAGCGGCTCTGCATGTCTGTGGGTCCAAGGGGGGAAGGAAAACACACAGATACACGAAGGCTTTCTCGGGCCAACAGTCAACTTTTGAAAAGAGCAACTGGCCCTTTATGCTGTGGTTTCCTCCACAATGTATGTGCAAATCTATATTTAGGTAAAATTTTTTCTGCCAACGCGCAACATTAACAGAATGTCCCTTTGAAAAAGTGTTCAAAGGAAGGTTGTGCAGAAATTCCTTTTTTTTATTGTGTTTTCCTTAGTTTCCGAACATTCCTTTGCAGCGTCCATGGAAAACTTTTTGAGTTTGAACTTCAAATTACAAAAACTATTAGCACTACTTTAAAAGGTAATCTTCCCTTAATTAAATCTTCAGTCATACTAGACTGTCGTCTTAATTTTGAAGGATTGCTTCGAGTCCAGTGAGGGTTAACAGAGTATCTCATTGCTCCATTTCTACAGGACCGGGAATATAATTGAAAATTAAAGAGCTTGTCTCAACTGAATCCTTAAAACAGAATGTGAAAGCGAAGCACAGAGATGAAATTGGAATTAACCTAAAGAGAATAAGACAATAACGGTCGGGTCTGATCCTAACCAGCCACACCGAAAGCTCTCGAATCACCTGGTTTCGGATCAAACCCGAACGCACCTCATATTCTAAAGCAACCGACCATCACCTTCATAACCCACCCAGTCTGACGGCAGGCCCCACCACCGCAACTAACCAATTTTCTGCAGGGAACCCTGCATCACAAGTGTAACAGTACATAAAGCATTAGATCACTGCATAGAGCGACAGCGTTACCTGGGGGAGGTGCAGCTGCAGCCCCTCTCGCGGGATGGGCTGGCGGGACGGCGTCTGGTCCAGCTGCATGTTGAAGAGCGCCGACAGCACGGCCTGCGCCGCCCGCGCCTTGGCCAGCTTTTTGTTGCGCCCTGAGCCCTCGAACGTCTGCGCGTCCACCGTCACCGACATCACAAAGTTCTTGGCGTGGCTCTCGCCGCTCTCCGACACAAAGTCGTACTTGAGTCCCGGCCGCAGCTCGTTCAGGATCATCACCGGGTTCTTCCCGCTGGTGGGCGAGCTGAAGGCCGACGGCGGGGGCAGGGGCGCCTGGGCAAGGCCGCTGCCGGGGGGCACGGGCAGGGGGTACTCCCCCAGCGAGTTCAGGGGCCCACTCCCGTTGGAGCCCAGGTAGAAGGCGTCGTCGGGTGGCGCCGGCGTCTCGAAGCCGTTGAACAGCATGTCGGGGAAGTCCGCCTGGTCGGAGGTGAAGTCCGTGTTGACGGTCAGCGTGCGGCCCATGGCCAGGTGGGCCTCGGAGGCATTGGGGAACTGCACGAAGGAGCGCAGCGCCTTCTCCGCCGCGTTGAGCTTGGCCTTCTTCTTGGTGGGGCCCATGCCCTCGAAGAGCTGTCCGTTGACCTCCACCGTCATGACGAACACGGGCGCGTGCACGGGGCCGGTCTGGGACAGCAGCTTGTACTGCAGGCCGGGCTTGATCTCGTTCAGCTGCATCAGGGCGTTCTTGGGAAGCACGGGCCCCGGCGTTTTCTTGCGCTTCTTGGCGCGGAACTTGGAGTGCGAGTGTCCGTTGCTGCCCTCTTCCAGCGGGCGCTTGCGGCTGCCGCCGCCGCCGCCGCCCCCCCCGCCGCTGCCGTTGGAGAGCGGCTCGGCCCCGGCCCCGCCCTCTTTGGAGGACACGTTGTCATGGTTACGGTTTTCCTTAACCTCGGTGCTGCTCGAACCTGCGGTGCCCAGAAAGAGTAACTTACAGCGCCTTCGTTGCAGGATCTTGTAAATGCAAAATTTATGGATTCCTTTATCACTCTTTGGAACTGAACCAGTGATTTGTGTTTCTTCATGATAAGAAAAGGAGCCAGGTTTAGATTTTGGCCAACATTAGTCTCTCCTTTTTCTAAGTCTAATCTTTATCCCTTGGACCGCTAAAAGGTATAATTGCAGTTATGATTGACCACTTTTGTCATGTTAATAGGAATAGAGGATAGATTACCATTTCGGGTTTTCATGTAAATAAGTGAGTGAGGATATGCTATGATTTAACAAGAATTAGGGTTAGTTTGGTAAATTCTAGCTTTTTAATAGAAGGGGAAAACATTGGGAAAAGTAATCATGTCTTTATCTAAATAAATACTGTAATGTAACATGCATGTAAACAATGCACAATAAATGTATTATAAGTTAAAATAACATAATACTATAAATTCTCCCTGACTGTCAAATTTGCATATTTCTCAATGAAAGTCAAATGTACAAATGAAGGTTCTCTATAACTATGCATTGAATATTAACTCAGGATTAAGATTGTAGGAAACACATATCACCAGGTCCAGTTAACAAAGCGGATGGAATAGTGGTGCAAAAATTTCCATTTATAACATCCTTCAGCAAAGACTGAATAGGTTACTCCTTGCGGTACTCGAGGGAGAAGGGGGGTGGAGGAGGGTTGGGGGGTGCCCTAGATAGATGTTTGGGTTCGTGGGAGGAGGAAGAGGAGGAGGGTTGGTGGGTGCATGGGGAGGAGTGCAGGAGGTGGTGAAGGAAATCGAGGACCAGGCAGACAGGAGAGGAACCTTCGTCCACCAAAGAAGAAGATCTTGGGAGCGACCAGGCCACTTGGTTCAGGTGTTTAACAACGTGCTGGCAAACCCTTGTTACATGATGTTGTTTCCAGGCCAAGGAACCACCCAGACATCCATGGAGGACTACAGAATCCTGATCTAATGGTGATGGGCCACAGAGCCTCCCCTCCTTCATCTTTAAGCTCTGAACGTCGCGTATGCGGTAGTTAAACCGATGCACTGGCAAGCCCATACCCTCTGAATGCCATCAGAGATAAGACCCAGAATGAACTAGTCGAGTCTATTCTAAATTGGACTTTTGTCGTGAAAGTGTCATGAAAGATAACATAGTCATACAGTCAATGCACAGGCCAGCCAGGGATCATAGAGGAGGACATTTGACAATGCGGAAAGGCAAACTATTACTACCACTTATGCTAATATAACTGATATGAGAGTATTGGCAGAAACAAATGTCAGGTTATTAAACTTGTTTGGTTTGTATAAAAAAAGCAGAATGCCAACACCAACAGGCCACAGCAATCAACTGATAACGAAACCAATGACAGGGCTGACAGGACAGACAGAAAATCAAGGAGCATGCTCATGTTTGCAGATTCAATTCCTACGACCAATAAAGAAATTACAAATAAATCTGTTCATTCTAAAAAATCTTTTGATAGCTAAAAATGAAGATGATCCTAAAAATCATAGATCATGAATAGAAAAAAATATATTTTCCAGTTAAACATTATTAATTATTTTGGAATAAATAGCTTAAAGTTGCAATGTGTACGTTTTGAGCCCCCACAACATAGTAGTTGGGAGACTCTCACAATTCAAAAACTCTATAACAGTGTTCTGTCTCCTCCAACTGGCCGGTAAACTGTGACGTGAACTAGCATAGCTTGGCTGACTTGGTGGGGAGAGTGGGAGGGGTTTGGTGGTATGATTCTTGTAAACAAAGACAGGTATGCTGTAGTAAACAAAGACTGCAGTATGGGCTGACCAGCATATTAGATCACCTATATGATGTGATTTTACTGATTACATTATGGAAATCACTATCAATAAGCACTGAGTACAGATCTGTTAAGATTATTTTAAGCCCAACGCTTGTTGAAATGTCACACATTGCGACTTTAGGTAAGGTTCCTTAAAATATTCAGCAGTTTTCCTGCTATTGCCTTTAGATCAAAGCTGCAGCAGCAAGCTTGAGTTTAAGCTTCTTAATCATACTTCGGAGTGGATTGAGGCTCTGGCATTTCTGATCATTTGCCTTTTTATAATCAGCATTTATTTTAGGTCTGGCAAATGAAATCCCTCACATATTTGTATGAGGGGCAAAATCTAAGATTACCTTTTTTTTTGCCATAAAAAGTGTGTGTGTGTATGACTAAACTCACACTGCACTGCAGTCTCAGCACCGAGGAAGCAAAGCTTCAATAGAAACGTTTCCCTTTGACTTCATGTCAGCCATGTTTCAATAAGAACTGAAGATGGTGGTTCCTTAGGGGGGGGAAATCATAGCTCGTCCTGAAAGAACGGTTTCCCTGATCCCTACTCATCTGATGTAGGGGATCCTACCCCGAACATCCAATTAAACCTCAATACACCCAGAAGACAGGAGGGGGTGGGGAGGGAGGAGGAATGGAAGAAGATAGGAAGACGGGGAAGGTAAGTTGTTTGACCTGCTGCTTTTCAGATAAAATAATTAGTTCTTCCATAAAAGTTTCTGCACAGTAAAGTTCAGCTTTCTGTGTGAATATAAGTGGCCTATGCTTCCCTGTGTGTGTGTGTGTCTGCATTTGAGAGAAAGTGTGTGTGTTTTTATAGGTGTGTGCACGTGTTTCAGGTTCATGTAAGGACTGTAAGCAGAGTCACGTGCATTTATGGTTTTACTCGCACATTGTGAATTCACACGCCAAACAATGAAGCATTTTCTAGCTATATTATGCTAATACAATAATCTTTAAGTCGGAGGGAAACACATAGACAGCAAATAAAATATTCAGATAGAGAGAGAGAGAGAGAGAGAGAGAGAGAGAGAGACAGAGAAAAGAAAGACAAAAAAGAGAAAGAGAGAAAGAGAGGAAAGAAAGACTGACGGATTGAAAGCGATAGACGTAAAGGAGGAGAAGGACAGGCAGAGAGGCAGGCGGGCAGATAAGCCAAGACAACCATTTAAACACAAACACTTGAGTGACAAACCAACACAGACCCCGGACGGGAAGACATGCAGCCTAACAGACAGGAAGGAGGAGGAGGAGGAGGAGGAAGAGGAGTCGAAGAAGACACTCACTCATGTTCTCTTCCTCGTCCACATCCATGGTGAAGGGTTTGGCCTGGCCTGGCCCGGCTGCTGCTCCACCTGGAGGGAAGGGGGGGAGAGAGGGAGGAGGGAGAGAGAGAGAGAGCACGGATATTGAGTAATTTTGAGGCTGCTGAGGTTTCAAGGTGAGGGATCCAGACTGACAGAAGCAGTCTATTGTGACTTTAATATCCTCCTATTAGACCTCATTTCCCCTGCTCAGAGATATACTGGCTCTGACACAGCCCCCCCCCCCCCCCCCCCCACACACACACACACACACACACACACATGGCTCAGCCTCTGCTCTCTATAGAGCTTACACACGCACGCCCACAAACACACACCCACACGGACACAGTTTCATGTAAAAACTTCACAAGTATATATTTATTCAGTATGCGCATGAGCAAATTCCCTCCATCAGCATGAATAACATTTCATAGAAACCACACCCACACACACAAGCAAGCACACGCACGCAAACACACGAGAGGTATTATAAAGAGCTTTTCAAACATCACACATATTTCACAGTTCAACAGAGTTTAGACCTTTTTTTGCACAATGAACATGCGATTCAAACACATTTCACATCAAAGCTGGAGGCACAACCCGGCACAACGGTGGCTCAATCCACAAAACAGCCCCGGAAGGATTAACACTTCTTAAGACCACTGGAGAAAAGGAAATATCTGGTGCAATGTCCACGCAGTGACCGAAAAACATCCATTCCAGGTTGGTGATTTAGCGACACTCAACCAGGATTAAGTGGCCAAGCATAGTACGGAAAACGGTCTGAATTAAAGAGGTGATTATCTGCGGAGATGGGGAAAGTTATAGCATGTACGGTTAGATTACCATCAAATGAATGCTTCTTCAGAGATCCGCTGAGCTGCGCTGACCAGGGAGAACACTGAGCAGTCCACGGGGCCACTTGCTTAGAATCACCGTAAAGATATAGATTTATGATAATTCCTAATAATTTAAATAATATTGTTTATATTCCTATTTTTCCCAAATTGGAAATACAAGCAAATAGAGTGTTCTCAAGTGGTATTTTTCAAAATGTTAATCCAACAGTTAAACAGTTAATCCAAATTCAAACCATTAAACCAAAGGCCTAACGATGGAAGGTTTTGTATAGTTCTTCAATTGAATTCTCTACCTAAAACTTGAGCTCACACCAGCCACGTCAGGGAAGACCAAAAACATGAGGAGCATCTATATATAGGTAAAGGCAGAAGTAAACATATCTACGAATCAGAGAATACAATAAGAAATGAAGACGAAACAAGAAAACAACAGCATAAGGATTTGAAACAGACTGTACCAATTCAACTTCTGCATCTTTTCACTGGAACTTCCATTCTTCGTCCAAACTAAGCTAAATGGGCAAATTAATCTAAACTAATGTCGAATGACAGTAAAATATGCTAGCACAATTATGGGCCAATTAAAGATTCATATTCCGCTCAATAATTTCAGATGAAGAAGCGGGCTGGATGTGTGGAGAGAGGGATAAGGGAGGAGGGAGGGAGATGGGATTTTTCTTTGGCAGCTAAGAGAGTTTCCAAAATTGCAGACAGGTGTGTACGGCCCCTCAACTCTATGCACGGCTAGTTTTCACTGGAAAACACACCTGTACACCGCAGGAAGACAGACGGACACGCATGAAGCACAAAAACCCATTCATAGTCACAGAAACATGGGGAGTGTGCACTGTTGACCGACATGCAAAGGATGGCTAGCGGATGCTTTCTGGTAAACAGATAAGAGATAAGTTCAGATAAGTTCTGGACAAAATCTTCAATCACATTTTCATGGTAAATAAACGTTGGAAACATTAAGTGGAATTTGTTTTTATCTTGCAAAGGCCTCTCTCTTCTCTGAGAAGGTGATGAATTCTTCAAAATATAATTTAAGAGTGAAATACAATGCAATTGATGCTCTTTGTATCTTTAAAAAAAAAAAAAGCACATACAAGAGTACATTTCATTTTTTTAAAAGGGATATTAATCATTTCTTTTTAAAGGCATTGGACTTGATTTAGCTAACTGTATTAAGATTGGACCAATGAATGGAAGAATGGAGACTGGATGAATGAAGCCCATGTCTCAAACACAGTAAATATTCATTGGGTTTTCAAGCACGTTGTGTTTATCGGAGTCCTGGTTACAATGCCAATGTGGCTGTCACTTCTGCTTTCAGCATAACACCGCCTTGCTCATGAATCTTAAGCATCTCAAGATTAGGTCCAATCTATGGGCTGGCTAGAGGAACACAGCAAAGAGAACAACGTCTCCTTTCTGTGGTTCAAACACGCCTTTTAGGGATGATTCTAGATTCAATCTCAATGCAGGCTTTTCAACAACCACACAACAAACATTTTGGTAGCATTTGGCAGGTTTGACTTCGGCAGGTTTGAAGTCTTTCTGAAACATGTTAAATACTAATTATATTGTTTGGTTAAATTGTATTATTTTTCTTGCTGTTGATATTTATATTGTTATTTTGAGATAGACAGTGTGTAAGGCAGATAGCTCAAGTTGCAGCTGTGTGGTTGAGAACATGGACACATATACTTTCCAGTGAGCCCGGAGCTATCAAGCACATATTTTATCCTCATTAAAGTTTTATCATTTCCAAATCTGATTAAGTAATTCGATTAGTTTGATGTATCACGTTCACACAAACAAAAAATGTAATCCTTATGAATAAAACTAGATTCAACCATTTCATTTGGGTGATGTTAGTAGGGCTTATGACATATTTAAAAAAAAACAAAATTTAATAAAAAGTAAAACCTCAAAATGCATTTTGCTAGCTTGAATAATAGCAGCATGTAGACATTTTCTTAAATCTAAATTATACCCAATCCATGTCTATCACGGTAGTTCTCAAAACCAAAGAAACCAAGGATATCTAATAAACAGAGAATCAAAAGTCACGATATCTGGGGACTGCCAGAAGTGAGAAACTAGTCTACTAGTCTACAATCCACTTTTTTAAACCATCTTTTGATTATTTTTGGTGCCAATGAGGTTTTTTAGTTTTTTTTGCCGCAGAGGGGCTGGAGCCGGGAGATACGGAGTGAGAGCGAGAGTGGTTACCTCGGGCGAGCAACCATCGGCCCGCCACGAGCATAACCGATAACCGATACCATGTCGTCAGAGAGAGACAGAGAGACAGAGAGAGAGAGAGAGAGAGAGAGAGAGAGAGAGAGAGAGAGAGAGACAGAGAGGGAGAAAGAGAGGCCTACTGGCACTGGAGGTAATTTCTACGGTGACCGGGAGTAACGGGAGAGCGGCGAAGGATGAGGAACAAAAAAAAAATGAAAAGATGAAAAAAATCTCAAATTCAATCTAGCTGACGAGAGGCAGAGGTAGAATAAAGGTGCGTTTGATATGTCTCTCATTCTTTCACTTGGTGGTACCGGGGCGCGCGGGGGGGGGGGGGGGGATGGCTGTCAGAAGAACACCACCAACAGCCCTTAGCACCGTCGTCTCCCTCATCGTCTCATTGGACAAAACAAGGCAGCGCTGGTGGTGGTGTTGGCGGGGAGCCCAGGGACGGAGAGGTGGAGGTGAGTGGAGGTGAGGGAGGACGGGTGGGCGAGAGAGATAGAAAAAAGGCAATCCTATTCCGAGTAGAAAGAGAGCCATTATCTGCTGTAAAACAGAAGGCGGCGGGGTGTTGTGACAGGCCACGGGAGGGCCGAGACTATTCTGGAATGTTCTTAAGCCACAGCACGGGGAGCGCTCCGTCACTTCACGGGCCACCTGTCAGTGTCCCGCAGTAATACGATGATCAAAAGTGGAGTGTGTGCGATGCAGGTATGTTACGAGACGCTCCATCAATGGCTCAAGGCCAGCTGGGGCTCTCTGTTTCACTGTTGGGGTTGGGTCTCAGCTGAAGTCCAGAGCACACACAGTGCAAATTACACTTGACATTTGTAGTGCGACACAAGCATAACTAGGATCCTATTGTTTTAACTGAGCAAAGCACACGCACAAAGCGCGGATGGAGCACGGTGTGTGTTTGCTTTCGCTTCGAACAGGACTCGAATCGGGACAGAATTGTAAAACAGTATCTTGTGTCCCGTCCCAACAGGGCTGCCTGCTTTGGGCTTACCCGGTCACCACGCAGTCAAAATAGCCAATAGAACAACACAGCAGCGGAACAGAGTTGAGATGCCCTGTGATATGCGCAGTTGACATGGCTACACAATATCTTTAGTGTTTTTAGCCATTTAAATTGATCAAATGGATCAGGGTTTTCATGCAACAGACCAGTAACATTAACAGATTCAGATGGAGCTTTCCCAGTGTGTACTGGCCCAGATAAATAGTGGTTTGGTGATTATATGGGGTAGTACATGTACAACAACTCTCTGCTACTGTTAAATCGTGTTCATCCTTCTTATTGCACCCGAATCTCCTGATGGGACACCCAATAACTCAAGACTCACAAATTACACCAGCTTTCAACTTTTGAAAGATAAACCTTCAAATGTGTGTGTGTACATTTAGCTCTCTTCACCCTGTCTGGGTGTAAAAGCTGAAAGATATAGAACCTACATACTTGTAATTGTTCCAAATGACATGGCAATTGGCCTTCTGGCAGTGCAATGGATTATAATTGGTTCTATGACAAGATGATGGCTCCAATTGTAACGCGAGTACGAGTATAAACTCGCTTAGGTGCATTGTAAGTTAGACAAGATCTTTTCATTTTTTCGTAAGAGTTGGTCATCTCACCATGATACAATAGGCTCAATATGTTTGAGCCTGAAACTCCTTTTGACCGGTCACGAAGGCAAGCTGCTAGATGGATCTGTAGCATTGCAGAATCTGTAGCATCGCAAAATCTGTAGCATCGCAGAATCAAACTCACCTCAATTGAGTAGTTGAGTTTAGAAGCCTCGCTCCACGCCTTTCAAACATTATACAAATGAAAATGCTCCTTTTTTTCATTTCTTCAGAGAAGAACATTGGAGCGCATGTAACACCAGTCTGTCCTTACATGCATACAGCATGTAAGGATATATATATTTTGGAATTATTTGTTGAATGCAATCCAATTTGTTTAATTTGAAAACATCAATGGAGAAATTGGAGAAATACTGAGAGCAAAATAGCGTTCTGATGTAGAAGAATAAGAAACACAAGATGATACTGTAGGTGGCATTAGCTCATGAATGGCTTCCAGACAAATTTTGGGAAGCATAAAGAGAAATAGTAACACAATAAGTGACTTAATAATTGTAAGTGGACTACATATTGGATTGTGAAGATCAAAAGCAACAGTATAATGAGACCCAGGGGAAGAGGCTACAAATGCAGACTGAAAACAAAATTTGCTCTACAACATTAAAGCTAAAAATAAATTCAGCACTGTCTACGCGCACATCAACACTGTGTGCAAGGACACACCAGCACTGTGTGCACACGCACATCAGCACCGTGTGCACGCGCACATCAGCCCCGGGTGCACGTGACTTTAGCTCACTGCATTCACACATCAACCCAGTGCCCCTCACACACACCTCGATCTTCAGTGGAAACACCGAACACCGTCTTATGCCCGGCCCCAGAGGGAAATCTTCTCCTGCAACCCAGCCTACATTAGCAGCACATTAGGGAAGTGTGAAAGCCAGCTCGCTTCAAACTCCAGGAACACCTGACACGCCGTGGTTGTGACAGCATCCAGGGCTCACATGAAAGGGAAAAAAGGGGAAAAAAAGCAAATGTATCTTTGAAAGGCCTCCGTGCTTAGCGTCTACGCCTGTCACAAACAGACACAAACGCGATGAGCAAAACACGCCTGGGTGCACCCCGGGACAGCCTGCTACATATTTTATCTCTGCGTTCCCGATGTTTTGTTTCCCCCCCATACGGGTCCCTTGAAAGAAACCAGGCCGTGGTGATGATGGGAACGGGAGCAGGCCGCGAGAGGGATGACATGCACGATGATAAGATGTTCACGTGTACTAAGCGTGACTATTAGTTCACCTATGAATGTTCACGCCTCGGAACATGGACTCGACAGATTGGCAGAAACATCCGAGAGCTTGACATTTCTGTCATCTCGTTTCATGATAGGCACCTTGGGTTTTTAAAACTAATTTGATTGTTAACGGAACAGAGAAAGACCCAATCCACTTCAAGTTAAATCAAATAAGAATTACATTCAGGTCGATTAAAAAAGACAATCGATAACGTTCTTCTTGAACCTTAAACTCATTTGATTACTTTATACTGAGAGGTCAAAGAGAACAATTAGCAAAAAGTGAAAGTGAGCATACAAAAGAAAATAAAGAAATTTCGGCTTATGCAACAATGGCAATAGACTCTGGAGACTGCCTGTCTCTCTCGCGCACAAACACTTACACACCAAGTAAATCATATTTTTAGTTGTGTTGCTCTGATGGTTTCTGCATGAAATAATATTCTCTGTGAGGTCCCGCTCACAGGATGGCGGGCGAGGGCGGTAATATGATAGACAACGGTTTGTATTTACTTTATTTATGGGCATGCTAGTGTGATGTTTACCGGAGGCAAGCCCCCATCTTCTGGAAATGAGGCTCATAATATTGTAGCGCTCGGCTGAACAGTAATAGACGTGTCGAGTTTTTAAAAGAAAAAATATAAATTCTGGGCCGTGGAAGACTTGAGAAATGTTCTTCCCCTGTATCGGGTGTGTTTGGCAGCAGTCCATTTACAGCGACGGCATGAAAATGAAAAGCGCTAAGCTAGGCATTAGCACATAGTAGCAGTAAAATGCTCCTAACTCTACCTGAGTAGTTAGTTTTATTTGAATAATTTTAAGTTTAGAAACCAAACTTACGGTGGTATCGAAATCCCATGCACAGCCTAGCAGATATACTTTAGTACTTAACCATGGTCTGTAGGTGATCCAAAGATTTCAAATTCTACTAGAAAACCTAAAATGTTTGACAAAGGACCAGAAAATGTACAGAGACCTCAATTTAGGTGACACTGTTTACAAACCATATCAAATAACATTTCTTACATGCTATAATAATTTGAGTATTCAGCCCTCAATGTCCAGATGGTGCGAATCCGTGAGTGTATTTGGAGTGGCCTGGCCAATAGGATTCAAGGCTTTTTTTGTGCTGGAATGGTATTGATCAATAGAAAGCCAGCCTTGCTCTGCTGGCTAGGTGTAAGCCAAAACAAAGGTAGTCTCCCTGAAATGCAATGGCATTGAACAATAACATGCAGCGTCTCGCAGTAAACAATGGTTTCGACCACTGGGTATGCAGCCGGGCTAGATTGGCATGTTGTTGCCCAGTACAATGACCACCCCTCAGGTTGAAGAAGGATGTCGACCAATAGGACGCCGGGCTTGCTGTGTAATGGAGCAACACCGTGCCCCCACCGAGCAGCTAGAGGGAATAATGGCTGCTGTCCCCGCACGCTCACCATCACTGGAGGCCGTGAGGCACGGAAAATTCAAAGTCACATTCTTCAGATTTATGCTGGGCTGCTGTCACCTCCATTTTGTAACCAACGCTGACACTGGGGAACAGCATAGAATGATGTAGAGTCAAATACATATGGAATAATATAAAAACACATTGTGTTTCTACAATTGTATTACCTGACTTACATTTACAAATGGCGATGATGATTTGTAGGATTCCTTCGTAACACTTTAAGTATCCACAGCCTGTCTCAAAAGTAGGGATTTAATAACTTTATTCTGAGAGTGCTCAGTCCAAACCCTCATTCCGTTCGGGAACGTACAAATATATGAAAAGACGAAATAGTCGTATATTTCAATAGCAGATTGAGGAAGTAGCCTGCCTCGGGATCTAGTGTGGCTGTGTCTAATTAACAAACAGTTATCTTGTGTTTCACCCAAAACCTCCTGAAAACGAATCTTGGAATTGCAGGAGAGGAGAGGTGGTGAATTGTGTAGTCCTGGCGATGGAGTGGGTGGAGGGGGGACAAAATGCAGTCTTTTATTGTGTTCCAGACTGTAATATTTGACAGTTGGCCGTTCATCATTGCAGACCGCTGACGGCCAAGTGGGTGGGAGAGGGGAGGGGTGAGGGGGTAGTGGAGGGAGAGAGTATCAATATGAATTTTTTATTTGATGGGTTTTATGGTAGATTGTATTTTGACGGGTTCAGGAGGAGCCAAGGTTCAAGTGAAAGTGGCAGCGAGGCCAAGCAATAACTGAAGAGAGAACCCAGTGTCTGAGACTATTGGACTGGCAAACAAAAACGTGCATGCACAGAGACAATGGGTGTGCAACGGCGTGCACGGGAGGGCCACCACACATGTGGACACGGGTGCGAGCAAAGACTCAGAAACGATGGGAATTGAAGGGGATATGGATTTTTGTCACGATCGGCGCTTGTGGTTCAGGTGACCGTTGGTTTTGGTACTCAGCCCTTTTTACGTGGAATCAGTACCAATAGATACTCCGGGTAAAGGCTGATGTAAAGCTTGCCTCTTAAAGTCCTGCTATCCTTCTCTGCTCCTTTACTTGCATACTCGTCCTTTCCTTTCTTCCCCCTTTCCACCGTACACACTCCTTCATCAATGTCCCACTTAATTCCTTCTCCTTCCAAGTTCCCCTCCTCTACCAACACACACACACACACACACACACACACACACACACACCTTCAGGTGCAGTCATAAATCATGTGGCTGAGTGGCCATGAGTCCCTTTAGGATGAATGAAGGAGCTAGAGGATGGAGGCAGGGGGGTGGATGACGGGAGGTGGAGGTGGTAGATGATGGGAGGTGGAGGGGAGGTGGTGGAGGAGCAGGTGGAGGAAGGGAGGTCGAGGAGAGGCAGTGGAGGAGGAGGTGGGAGAAAGGGAAGCAGGGAGTTGGATCATGGTAGGTGGAGGATAATGGGAGCTGGGCGAGGAGGAAAGAGATGTGGAGGATGGCGGAGGGGAGGAGGTGGATACTGGTAGGAGAGGAAAGGCCGATTCAGAGGTGAAGGAAAGAAATGGACCACAAAGGTAAGGTAGGGTTGGGTAAAGTAAGGTTATTAATGTAAAGGTAATGCTGGCTTGGGTTAGGAAAGTTTAGTAAAGTTAGAGTAAAGTAAATGGAAGCAAATTAACATAAGGTAAGGTTAAGAATATAACAGTAAATGATGGTAATGCATTGTAAGAGAAATAGGAAGGGGATACTATTAAAGAAGAAACTAAATGGACGGAAACAAGAGATCAGAAGAGACAGACAAGACAAATGGGTGAGAGGAAATTGTGTTTTGGTCTCGTTCTGTCACACACCTCTTAGCTTCTCCAACAGTAAATCCACTCCATACCCATGTGACCCTACCATTAACCCGTTCTAACCATTGACATGTACAGCAGGCCTATGTACACCGGCCGGGGGGCTTGTGTTAAGGAGATCCTCATTCACTGCATCGCAACCATCACTCATTACAATTCGATTTCAAAATCCACATTACAAAGACCCAGTGCTGAAGTTGTATGTCTGACCGGAAACCTATTTAGATCCTCAAGAGATTAACAGATGTATTAAATGTATTATAGAAGTATTCAAAGAGATGGCGCTGTCACGAGAGAACAACAACAAGAACGAGAGAGAACACAAGCGAGAATGCGAAACGAGAGTGAGAGAGAGAGAAAGGGGGGCTGATTTAAGTACAGAAGGATATCAGGTTTGGGAAGGAGGGGGGGACATGGTAATCATGGATTGTCCTCATGTCTGTGATTGGCTAGATGAACGGTACAGTCTCTACCCCAGCACCCTATTACTCTCCCCAATCAAATCCTGCCAGTCGGCTGATTACCTCCAGGGAGAGTGGGAAGAGGGGTTTTAATAGAAAGTGAAAATTGGCCTTTTTTTGTCAAGTCAGTTCGACCCTCCGTCATCCAGATTGCGGCCCCATTTCTTGTTGCGGCACGACACCATGGTCACTGGTGACCGGGGGAGGATGGGGGGGTTGTCGTGGTAATGGGGTACAGGCATGGGTCCACTCGGGGTCCTAATGGAGAAGGGGTCCTATGGCCGAAAAGGGAGCTGTCTGTCGTAGTGCCTGATTAAAACTGATGGACCACGGGAAGAGACCCCAGAGGGCATCTAGACGACATGTACCTCTGTGGGGTTCTCACACACACACACACACACACACACACACACACACACACACACAGGTAGACACACACTCTCACACACTCACAGAGGAAGAGAGAGACACACACACACACACACACACAGAGGAAGAGAGACACACACACACAAACAGAGGAAGAGAGACACACACACACACAAAGGCAGAGACAAACGCACACACACACACACACATACACACACACACACATACACACACACACACACAGGCAGAGACAAACTCACACTCACACACACACACTCCATTATTCAATTTGGCCCTTCTAATGACCAGTGAATTAGCCTGCCAGAAGTGATTTGCCTTTCTGAGACCAATTCCAGGCCTTACACGGGATCCTCCACTCAGTGCATTAAGAGAACAGCCCTTTATACCCCCATACACCACTCTCTATCAGGGATACAGTGGGCTGGTCTTCATGGAGGAGTCACAATCTGGAGCGCAGGCTGCAGGGTTTCAAAGGGACCTTTTAAAAGCCTGTGTCTCCAGAGTTGAACGATTTCTAATCAATTCAGGTAAGATACATTTTGAGATGTACAAGATGAGGACAACAACTTTTAGGAAAAGCAATACCAGGGCCAAAGTGCAAGAACTAATTACTGAAAATGTTCAATGTGTTGTCATAACATAGGATCTTTAATAACATCCGATCCACTCTTCCTAAAAATAGGAACTCATCCAGCTCTCAGAGAGGGATTATTAGTTACCATTCGTTATTATGTTTATGTAAGTTTTGCTTGTTTTCTCAATGACCAGAGGTCACAACAACTTTATTATTCTGAACAACTGTATTATTCTGAATATGATGCTGAATAATGGTCTCATTCCAACCAACGGAATAACTTTTTACAGCACACTATGCTCATTATTGCGAATATTGTTTTGAATAACTGCATTATTCTGTGTATGATTCTGAATAACTGCATTATCTAGAGCGGGGGTGGGAACAGCAGCGTCTGGTGTGTCACCTCCGTACCCACCGTGATTCTCTCCCGCTCTGGCTCCTGTTTACGTGGGCCCTGCGGGGGGGCCAACCCCTGCATCTCACTGTTTCACTTCAGCCAGCAGATTTAATAACATCAATAAAATGTCTCAATCCTCCACCCATCCACGGCTGCACCCACCTCTACGTCCCCCTCCTCCCGCCCGTCCCCTCCTACCACCTCACCCCTTTGTTCCTGACCCTCTACCCGACTCACCCCCTCCTCCCCGCCTTACCGCCATGCTCAACTCTCCTCACCCCCTCACCTCCTTAAAACCATGTGTTTTGTCAAGGTTGCTGGATGGCCTTCCCTGCCCTCCTCCTCTCTCCCCCTCCTTCACCACCAGCTCTACAGTCTGGGTGACATCTCTGATTTATTAAAGCAGAGCCCAGAGTGCTGGTGACAGCCCTGTGTGTGTGTGTAGGTGTGGGTAGGGGTGTGTGTGTCCAGGTCTCTAGTCAGGTCACCCTGTAAAACACACTAGATGTGCATGGCACACACAAACACACACACACCTCCTTCTCTCCACAAATGGGACACTTGAATACACACA
This sequence comes from Pollachius pollachius, assembly GCF_949987615.1. Taxonomy (NCBI): domain Eukaryota; kingdom Metazoa; phylum Chordata; class Actinopteri; order Gadiformes; family Gadidae; genus Pollachius; species Pollachius pollachius. The sequence continues at coordinate 37,209,906 of NC_136936.1, forward strand.
CACACACACCGTAAATAATCTGGAGCAAAACTTTTGGAAAGGGCTGACAAAGATCCTAATCATCTTATTAGAATTTGTGTGTGAGATAAGTAAGTGTGTGACTGTGTGTGTCTGTGTGTGTGTGTTTCCACACAGCCAACATAACAATCAAGGCCAAGTCAAAGGTCAGAGATCAGAGGCTCCTTTTAATTCACAGCAAGCAAATAAATGGTGCCGCCATTAAGAGGGTGTTTGTTTGTGTACAAGTTATGGAATATGGATTTTTGTTGTGTGCACCTATTTGTTAGTGTATGTACATGGATGTGTGTTTGTGTGTGTGTGTAAGTCAGGGTTTGACAGCTGGGAAAGGACAGGGTGCATAATGTCGAGCAGATAAGAGGAGCCTTGACAGCCTCGAGAAAAAGAGAGACAGAGAGAGAGAGAGACACACAGAGAGAGACACAGAGAGAGACTGAGAGAGAGACAGACAGACAGAGACAGTAAGACAGACAGACAGACAGACAGACAGACAGACAGACAGACAGACAGAGAGAGAGGGACAGAGAGAGAGACTGAGACAGGAAGGAGAAGAGCCAGATAGAGAGAAAAAGAGAGCGAGTGGGAGGGAGGAAGGGAGGGATAAAATGAGAGGGAGAGAGAAGGATGGCGGGAGATCAAGGGAGGGGAAGGAGTTCATAGTGCATAAGAGATGATGAACAGAGTAGGTGTCAGGACGAGGGATGAGGTGGAGGATGAAGAGGATTGAAAAGGGATGAATCAAGGCTGCGGTGAGCAGTGAGGGGAGCAGAGATATCATAAAACGTCACCTTGCTAGAGATGTATTTGAATTTGAACTTCAATAAAAAATAAACGGGGGGAAACTGTGGGTCACTGTGTTCTAATGTTGTCGATATCTTTATTTTAGCTGTGAATTAATTGGATGACATTGGTTTGCTTTAGTAGAAATCTTTAATGAGGAGGCAGTCTGGCTTATCCCAGTTTAAAACTCAAACATGGCCGCTCTCGCAACATTAGACATGCAAAGATCTAAAGCTGCGCTGGAAAGATGTCTTATATATACAGTATTTGCTCAATTGTGAATATTTGGAGCCAGCTAGGACCAGCTACACCTGCCCAGCATACGTAGCTACGTCTCTGTTGGCTAAACACACCTTATTGCCGCTGTATTGCCAGGCCGCCTGTCAAGCAACCAAAGCATTCCTCTCCGTCAGAGGCAGACGGCTGCTGATTAGCTTGTCGCTAACCTAGGCTAATAGCACCCAGACAGCCCGACACAATTAAATTCTTGTTTTGACAGAGGGCCTTGCTAGTGCTTGGCGATAGACGGCTAGTAAATAAGCGTCTGGTTTAATCAACAGTTTGTTGTGTGGCGAGGCTAGACATCTGACAGCGCAGCGCGTGTCAGACTGCAATTGTTGTGGTTGTCAGAAGAAGCTAATACACAACTTGCCGTTTTCTGCTTCTTCCATTTGGATCAAGCCATGCCGTGTTTGTATTGTCAACGTGTACGCAAATGAAGGCATGAATGTAACGCTCAAACTGAATGGCACAGAAACATAAAGGAAGGCAGAAATGACAAACATTAGTGTTATTAAAAACGTGAGGTTGTTTCAGTGATGTTTATGATACTTGATGTTTGCAGACAAGTGTGAGTAAAGAAAGGCCAACTGAAATCCTTGAAAATGAAATAAAATAACGATGACAGAAAATTGTGAGGGTAGAAAAGAAAGGACAAAGGGAGCAAGGAAACAAGACAAGGAAAGTAAGATTTAAGGAAGGAGAAAAGGTGGAGATTGAAACGATGACATCTCTTCCTCTGTGATGGATTGTAAATGGTTCAACCCCCCCCCCCCCCCCCCCCCCCACACACACACACACACACACACACACACACACGCACACACACACACACACACACACACACACACACACACACACACACACACACACGCACACACACACACACCTCTGTACGAAAGCTTATTTGACACTTTTTTGCTGGCACAGCATAAAGCGGTTGCCATTCTCCATATTTCATCCACGGCCCATTGGAAAGCCATCGGCAGCCCCGGTGCAGTTAGAGGGGATGCGTCTGAAGACCTCGTCCAAGACACGCTGAAAGTCAATGTAGCTACTGAGTACAGGAGACCTGCTTCTGAATATATTGACTTTATCTTTACGTCAGGATAGTGAATGGTTAAGCCCAAGAGGTTCTGGCAAGGTTCTGGCAAAAGGATCAGTATTAACTTTGGAGAATAGTGTTGTCATTAGTACATTCAATCATTACATGGATACCCTCCTGCTGTGAATTATTTATATAAAGTTTGAATTGATTATCTGTCATTCATTCAGAAAAGCTTATTTTTTTATTTTTGTGGGTGCTCATTTATTCATTAACATCTCAAATAATTCTCAAAATCAAAATATTAACCTCACATAATCAATACTTGAGGTAAGACACAAAATTTAAGCAAAATTGCAACCTCACACTCCTAGCATATGCGGTTAGCAGTTAGCCAGCCTGAAAGATCCCAGACCCTGGAACTTATAAGCAACTTATCTCAGCGAGCCTGCTGCTGTTAAGAGTATTAAAATTGTCTGAGTGAACCGGCAGGGAAACTTCACCCCTGCTCCATCATCGCTTCCCCTAGCGTTCAAACGCCCCTCCTCGGCCGATAAGCTAGCATTTGAGCAAAAGGGCGGGAAAAAAAAGATGTGTGAAACGCTGATGGTTGAAGTCAAGTTGTTAAGAGAAGAGTCGGCCGGGGTCGGGGTGAGGGGGAGGGGGGCAAATCATGTTCTCGGGAAAATGCCCACTCAGCAGCAGAGGATTTTTACGCGGATGATTGGGCTCGGCTTTGGCGATCGGTGGTCGCCTGGCTAGCTATCAAAGCAAGTGGCTGACACACGGCTAATTCTGCCAGGGAGATGAGGACACCTCGGTAATTGCTAGTGCCTTTGCTACGCTAATCCCCCGCGCAAAACGGGGTAACGGGCATGCTAGGGGGAAGTGCTTGTCAATCTCCTCCCATTACACAAACACACGATGTGTTTCACAATGAGGAGGAGAGGAGGAGAGGAGGTGGAGTAAAAGGTAGCTTGGAGGAAGTGGTGAGAGAAGAAAAAAGAAGTGAAAGGTAGAGGAGGTAAGAGGAGAATAGTGGAACGAAGGAGGTCAGAGGAGAATAAAGCAGTGAGAGGAGACTGTGATGGAGAATGGCACGAGTTAATATCCAAACCAGAGAGTATGGTAATATGAAACCTCTGTAAATACATCAACAGTTGGATAAAGAGACCATTTTCAAGAGTGTGTATGAATATATCGTAAGAGGTCCATTGGTATGTCAGTACCCTGATTGAGTCAAATGTGGTTGCCCTATTTTGGTTAATACCTTTGATAATGTAAATTAGAGAAAACATTCTTAAAAAAGCCATTCATATTGTCGATTACCGGATATCAGAATACCTTTTAAAATGTCCTTTGAGTATAAATAGACTTAACATTTGAAACAACTAGAAAACTACACAAAAGAACATCAAAAACTGAACATTTAAATGTTCAGAATGATTTTCTTTCTTATCCACCTTTCTTTCTTTCTTTTTTTTTTTTTCTTTTTTTACTTATTGATCACAAATAAAATGTAGAGCTTATTTACCCCCAAAAGAACCACAAGAAGAACTCCAGTCCCAGACTCTTAAATGATCAACAGTGTCACTTATAAAACAACTTAAACAAATAACACTGTGAATAACCCTTAAGCCAAGCCTGCCAACACTCACAAATTCACCTCAATGACTCTTTTTTCGACAAAATAACAAAACTACATTACAATAGCAACGCAAGAGGTGCTGCGTCTCCTGTTGCTACGGGTTGCGTCTGCAGTTGCCACGGGTTACCTTTGCGCTCAGAGCGCTTGGTGCGCCTCCTCTTGAAGCGCCGGCGGATCAGACAGAAGTAGGAGCCCAGGCTCTGCACACCATCGCCCGGCAACGCCATGCCTCCCCCGACCGCAGCAGGTACCCCGCTGGACTGACCCGGACCGGAGCGCACTGGACCGGACCAACGGACTGACGCGAACCGGAGCGCACCGGACCAAACCACCGGACCGACGCGGACCAAAGTACAGGACTGACCTGGACCGAACCAACTGGACTAATCTGGACCGGACTTGACCAAACCGCTGGACCGGGGCGTACCGGACCAAACTGACAAGGACCGGGTCGTACTGGACTATCCTGGACCGAACCAACTCGACTAACCTAGACTGAACCACTTGACTAACCTGGACTGAACCACTTGACTAACTGGATCAAAACAGGGCTATCCTGGACTGAACCAAAAAAGAACTTCTGAAACCAGACTGCGAGAGGTGACTGGTTCTTGATGGCCGTATAAACCAGTCCAGGGTGGACCAGAGCTGCGCTAAAAGAGCCACCCGGCGCACGCTCAGACTCCACACACCTGCAGCGATCCTCTGACTACACTTCACTACTTCCCTACAGCCTGACTCTCCTCCTCCTCCTCCGCCTCCTCCCCTCTCTCCCTCCACCTCCCCCCGACCTACCTCCCTCCTCCTCTATAGACTCCATCTCAGCCGTATTGGTTCCCCGAGAGGAGAGGAGGAGGAGGAGGAAGGAGAGAGAGAGAGAGAGAGAGAGAGAGAGAGGATATAGTGCGAGAAGGGAGACAGAGAGTGAGAGACAGAGAGAAAGACAGATACAACGAGAGAGAGTGTGGATTCCAGTTTTTAGAGAAGCCGATTCTCTCTGTCCTCTTGTCTCTCTTCCTCAGATGAATAATACTCTCAGACCTGCTCCTCGTTCTTATCCAGCAACAAACACCTTTGTTCACTGATTTGACAACATGAACTGGGACTAAAAATGTATATTCTGTTTCTGTTCTGTATTCTGGAACACATTTGCACACACACACACACACACACCTCTTTTGTCCTCTCATTGCAATACAAAATGTTTTGGTGCAATTATTTCTCAACTCATCTCTGTCTACTTCCGCAAAGGTAGGAGTCAAAGTAAAAAGATCCATTCAGTTAAACTCTACACCCATCTAGTGGTTACTTTGTGTAACAACAAGTATGTAAACTCAGAATGGGACAAGGCACACCCTAGCGTTTGAGATTTAACATTACATTTGGCAGCAATAGCGACAAATAAGGATGCAAGAAAGAAAGATAGATATAGAGAAAAAGAGAAAAGTATAACTAGTGAATGACAAAGAAAAAAGAAAGACAGAAAGAATGATAAAGGGAAGATCAAAAAAAGTAAAAAAATAAATATAATCGTATAAAGATAAGCTCTCACCGAGTTGGATTCCCGTTTTCTGTGATTCTTACGGAGAGAAGGAGCTGGTCGTTAGATGACTGCAGAGGGAAGAAGAAAGTCCATTAAATCACCCAGCCCATTAAAACATCCTGTAGATAGTACATCACTGGGGAGTAATAGTCAGAGGTTAGTGGTGGTCTTTATTCCTATGTGGATATATGGACCTCATTTCCGAGCCAAGCTTCAGAGTTGCAGTGGAGTAAGGTTTATACAAATACATTGTGTGATGTTTAAGATAAGATATAACTTAATTAATCAATGATGGGACACTTTCGTTTCACAGCAAAAAGTGCAGGAAAGCAGTAGATACAACATTTAAACCACACACACAATGTGATCATAAATGTAAATGTCATGTTAATTAAATAGCTCAAACATAAACGTAAACATAACCGTCACTTGAGGTAGACATTAAAAACAAAATATGCTACATAATGGAAACTATCGATTTTTCACCAATCGGAACCACCAAGTATCTGAGTGACTGGGTCTTTCTCAGGCTAAAGTGATCCTCTCCTTGTGAGTTCTCTATGCACCCATGGAATAGGGTGACGCTGCTTTGGTACCGCTGTGAGAGTGTCCACAGCATAAAAGCATGTTTGTATTAGAAACTGTATGCTCACTGCTGGGAAACAGCTGCATTGTCTGCCTCCTAGGGGGTCTGTGTGTGTGAGGTTGGCACGGTGGTCTGGTGGTGGTGTTCCAGACCCAGTTCCAGTCGAGATATTCTGGGTTGGAAGTCCAATATCCACAGTCTACCTGTTGATGCGTCCTTCAGCAAGACGCCCCTAATCCCTCTTTGCTATTTATGCACATGTATTTTCAACGTAAATCCTGTTTGAATATATGCATCTGAACTAAATAGTAAATACCAAATAGTGTGTCTTGGAGTGTTCCTCACTCCCAGTTCCTTATTCATAAAAAAAGCCAGTTTCCAAACTTGGATTTTATCACAACTGCGCCAAAAACATCACTGTATTTAACTTAATTGAGTGAAATGAGTGTCGGTGAGACAGAAGTAGAGAGTAGGAGGTGTGTGTGTGTGTGTGTGTGTGTGTGTGTGTGTGTGTGTGTGTGTGTGTGTGTGTGTGTGTGTGTGTGTGTGTGTGTGTGTGTGTGTGTGTACTGGCGGAAAAAGAGAATGAGAGATGTGTGTCTATGATTGTGAGCATGTGTGTGTCTCTGATTGTGTGCATGTGTGCGTGTGCATGCGTGTGTGTGTGTCCATGTACTTTGAGAGGGTAAAAGAGGAAGAGAGATTGGAAAAACAAGAGCACGCATTGGGAATAAAGATTTGAGAAACACAGTCCAGATGGTTCTTCATTCATCCAGGGGTCAGGCTCCTGGCCAATCCCAACCGCCGGCAACGTCAAGCCCCGCTGTCCCCCCGAGCTCCCATCCATCTTCCATTACAGAAAATAAAGGTGTACAAAGGAACAAGAAAACAAGGGAGAATACAAGAGCAGAGCCTTGTGTGTGACCGCTGTGAAACGATGGGAAGTTCAGTGGCTTAATACGGAGTCGACGAGACCACAGCCTTTTTCCTCTCTCGTCCACCTCAAAGCAAGCCATGCATAAATAAAGAAAGTCCCTACTGCTCCAAACAACCTTTATTTTGAAAAAAAAAACACTGCTTGAGACCTTTTTTAAGCCGCAGTTCCAAGGCCGTTGATCTTAAAAAACACTGTTGCGAGAGACCTTTATTTTGGATACACCACATTCCCCCCATAATGTGGGTTTTCAAAGTAAATGTCTCCTCCAAAATAAAGAGACCAGATGAATGGTGAACTTCCCCTGGCATGCGATGCGGTGGAGGAGGGAAGCAGAGACTTCCACTAATCATGTTCTGAAACCCTGACAGATGAGTGCTCCTTGCTCCTCCATAGCCAAACAACTATTCCAAACCACTACAGAAACTACATTAGGAACCCCTGCCTTAATTATAGAAGTATATACAAAACGTTCAGCTCACCAAAAGTTTGAGCAGAAAACTGTATTTTATTGAGCACAGAGTGTTAATACAGAATACTCTATGTGTGTGGGCACTGAAGAGTGAGGACCTGCTTGATGTACTACAACAGCTGGGAAATCTTTGAATCTGGTCATGGAAATCATGTGTTTGAGGGACATTGAGTGACTGGTTAGACAGCAAGACAGATGTCGGGTATGGAGAAGGAAACTACAACTTTTTACACTGATTTGAAATGCAGTGTGTTAGCTATTCACTACGGTATTGTGTTTGAGGGTGTGTGTATGCGTGTGTGTGGTTTGTGCAGCTGTGCGTGTCCATGCAGATACATGTCTATGTGTCTTTGTCTGGGTGTATGTTTGTGTGCAAGAATGTGTGTCTGTGTGTATGCGTGTGTGTGTGTGTGTGTGTTTGTTTGCGTGTGTGTGTGTGTGTGTGCGTGCATGTGGGTATGCGGAAGAGTGAGTGAGTGTGTATGTGTATGTATCCCCGGACAGGGATGACAGGCCCTAGGGCTTCCTGCAGACAGGGTAGATAAGCCCCCCCACCCCACTCCCTGCACTTTCCCACCAGCAGGAGAGACCCTGGGCTGGGCCTGACAGAATACATCCCTCTAGGAGGGGCTGGAGGTGGAGGGGAGAGGGAGGTGGAGGAGTTGAAGTGGAGGAGGAGAGGGAAGATGGAGAGAGAGAGAGAGACTGATTGTGATGGAGAAACCCTACTGTTCATATTGTGTTGGAAATTAGAAAAAGATGGGGAGATGGGAGATGGGAGAGAGAGAGAGAGAGAGAGAGAGAGAGAGAGAGAGAGAGAGAGAGAGAGAGAGAGAGAGGGGGAGAGAGAGATAGAGGGCGACGGAGAGGAAGAGGGAGAATAAGTCAAAGATTAAATTGAAATGAAGAGCTTTAACTTTTAGGGAGATAAAATGCAAAAGGCAATTAAACCTTGTCGGACCAATCTCTGACAACGTGAACGGAAACATAGTTCACTTTTATCTTTTTCAATGTATGTATGTGTGAGCACCCGTCGGCGTGTGTGTCTTCATGTGTGTGCATGTGCGCATGCTGCCAGAATAACTAAGTACATCAACAAAGAGTCCATATTTTCACAGAAATGAATTTGTTGCGTGGGGGTTTCAGTGTTTTTGTCATTTCACCAAAAGACCAGCAGAGGGCAGGCTTGTTACAATAAAACGTTTGCGGACGTGCTGCATGTAATGAGAGAACACAAGCATTTACATATTGTTTCAACTTCTCTCAGTCCAATAAGGTGGTTTGTCACACTATACCAATCACAATAATAAGGTACACTCCACAAGTTACACTATGTAACACTATTTACACCCAAGAGGTGTAGCGGACACTACATTGAGAATGGGCACAGACAGAATCATCAGCTGTCGAGGTGTTGTGGGTTGGACCACATATTGCCTCAGGCCTACCTGCTCATTAATGACATTTATCGAAGAAAAAAAATCCCTGTTAGGCTGTTTGGATAAAAAGCATCTGTTAAATAGGTTGTCATGACGTTTGGGTGCATTTGTGAATGCTCGATATAAAGCCGGCATGAACATAAAAACACGGTGGCCATTAGAAACTAGAGGAAGGGGCTGTGGATAAACGGGATCGCGGACCACCCTACACGTGTGAGCAAGGGGCTCCCCAGTCCTACTAGCAGCCGGCCTGCCGGAATTGAGATTCAGATAACATAAAAAAGTGTATTAACATCTGACCTCTTGGACAGACGGAGAAATATTTTATAGTCCATTCAAACATTAATTTGTGGAACAGCGAAGCATCTCTCAGCGGTGGAGTTACGTAAAGGCCAAATACCCAGTTTACAAAGAAATATATATTAAAATATTGTTAGAAGATACACGGTTTGATTTATTGATTCATTAACTGTTGCAGAGGTCCTTTACTGATGATAGGAGATATTAAGCATCTCAATTAGAAGCAATAATTCTAGTTTAGCATAGACTATTTATTACTTAGTGCTAACCAAATTACTTTTTAAAGCAACAGTTCCTGAAGCAGCAGTGAGCACGTGGGCATCTTGCCCAAGGAGACCTGGAGGGAGGATGCAGACTGTGAGGATCAAACGCACAGCCTTTTCGCCCGACGGTGTATGATTTCTGTGTCTCCTGCGGTCTGTACAACTACATGTTGTCATGGAGACACCCTCTCAACACCAGCCAAAGTATGTGAACATCTATGATTTGCGCTTCTGTCCGAGCCTGGCAGGTAGTGGACAAAAACGAACTCTACAGGCAGCATGACAGAGTGGTTGCTACATGTTTTTTATTATAGGAAGCACTTCAAGGCGTTTCCAGAAAGGACATGGCAATTTAGTCGAATGTCAGCGACACAGATTCTAGGGTTCCCCGGTAAAGTCGAGGTGCTGGAACACTTTCATACAGACCCCACCGGCATCTGCCCCCACTGCCAAGGAGAGTTACAGAAGGCTAACCATGGGCTAGGGTGGGTAGTAGAGCACAGGGATAGCAACCAGTTAGCCAAGAGTTGGCACAAAAATAGGACAGGGCATTACCTGAGCGCAGAACTAGTACATAGCCAGTGTAGGACTAGCACCCGCTAGCAAGCTACTGCACTGTTAGCCTAAACCTGACACAGGTCTAGCAAAAACCTGGCACAGGTCTAACACCAAGCCTTGCACCAAGCTAATGCAAGGGCTAGCATATCCTCATAAAGGGCTATTGAGATGTGTGAATGAGGAGCCCTAAAGGGGGGACAAGACAAGCAAGTAAATAGTTTGATTTCGATGAGTGCGACGCAAAAAAACAAAAGAGCGCAGCAGAAAGTGACAGAGGGCCACCAAGGGCGGCTTTGAACGTGTAGATATCATCCTCAGACATCAAACTTTCATAAAAGGAGGATCCCTATCTCAAGATTAGCTGCCACTAGAGACAGTGAATAGTAGGCACAGAGCACGAGCTCTCTCATCAGTACCCAGAGTTTTCCTCAACAACAATGACTTGATTCTTCTTCACAGAGTCTCCCCCCCCCCCCCCCACACACACACACACACACCCCACCCCACTCCCCACTCCCCTGGCCGGCCACATTTTCTCCCAGTTGACCATCCGCCCTCCTCGGTGCCCACCCTTCCCTGCGGCCCAGCCCCCAGCTCCCCCCAGCCAGCTCCCTCTCCACTTGGCAAAGGATTTGGGTCCCTGCCCGGTGCCTTGGTCTGAGGCTGCGCGATGAGTGTGTCTGTGTGTGTCAGTGTCTGTATATGTGTGTGTCTGTGTGTGTGTGTCTGTGTTTTTTTGGCGTAATGTGTTGCATGCGTCTGTATGCGTGTGGGTCGTTCTTGTGTGTTGGTGAGTAACACAGTGTGGGTGGGTGTGTGTGTTACTGTGCCCGTGAGTGTGTGTGTGCGTTCTTTCTTGTGAATATGTGTGTAGTACATGAGGGGAACATGGGGAACAATGGATGGCTCTGTGCTGGGTCTCTCTGGCAGGGCCACACACACCTGACGAGAGCTCAGCCAATCACACAGGAGCACGGTGTGGTGGAGAGCCAATCATAACAGAGGTGTTGGTGTGTGTGGTGGGGCCCACAGAAGCCGGAGCTTGGGGGTGCGCAAAGACTGACTACATGAGTGGCTTAACAGGGCAGGGTATCGAACATGCAACCTCTTGGTTACAGGAGAAGAGGGTCCAGAATCTTTGGCTAAACGGCTCCCTTACACGTTACCACACACACACACACACACACACACACACACACACACACACACACACACACACACACACACACACACACACACACACACACACACACACACACACACACACACGTGCACAAGTAGGATACCATCAAACCAATTAACTCCATGGTGAGTTAATTGGTGGAGAGAAACGCACGCACACATCTTGTGTTACATTCATCAATAGAACTGTCTGGTGACCTCTACCACGCTTCCCTGGTTAACAGACAACCGTTACACAGACAGACAGGAGGACAGCTGGACACAGACATAACCCTTGGACCGACAGACAGACAGACAGCCAGGTAGACAGGTTGTTTGACGAGGATAACTAAATACCACAGAGGTTATTTATATAGTGTTTAGGCAAACAAAGAAAATAAAGGAACCATACCCCTAAATGAGAAATACCTCACATGAATGTATAAAACCTAATATTTTTGTTTCTCTTAGGGTACTAGGATGGGGTGTAAGGAAACTATGACGGGGGGTCGGGGCTCTAGGACAATCTTCTAGCACAACTCCGCTCCAAGTGAACCAAAGTGAGGTGTGGTTGATGTGTTCCCAGCGTCTCTCCATAGAGTGGAAGAGGAGAGCGGGTGGGGGCGAGACCAATAGAGTGTTTTACTGCACTGCAATGCGGTCTGACATTGGGGTAACGACATCACACACACACAAACACAGGTCTGCACACACACACACACACACACACACACACACACACACGCACACGCCCATACACAACTATGTTTGAGCTTCTCAGAAACATAGTAAACAAACAAAGAGTGTGTAAACATGGAGGGGGTCAAGCAATCAAATGGGATTTAGAAATTAAAAAGGGCTCAGACGGCAATTCACAAACAAACACAAGAAAGATATATATCTATATATTTATAGATGTATAGATATCTATAGATATACACGTGTATTTATATACATGTGCAAACAGACACACAAGCTGTACACCTGTAAGGATATCAATCAGGGAGATTCTCCTCTGCAGCAGATCTATTAATACCACAGCATCCATAATGACTCCACATATCTGGAGCTCAATGTGTGTGCTTAGCTTTGTGAGCTTAGGGGTGTGTGTGCGTGTGCGTGTGTGCGTGTGTGCGTGTCCCCTGGTGCTATGTGTATCTAGGTCAGCCATCTGGGGACTTGCCTAGTTTGAACACACACACACACACACACACACACACACACACACACACACACACACACACACACACACACACACACACACACACACACACACACACACACACACACACACACACACACACACACACACACAGGCATACAGGCACACACTCCTACACACACATACACACCAGGTAACATCTGCTTGGCCACCGCCCACAGCACCGGCCAGCACCACCTGAGCCCTCTCTCCCCAGGACCCCGGGGAGAGAGGGGCCCCTGTGTGTGTGTCTGTGTGTGTGACGGTGTTTGTATGTGTGAGCGTAAGGAATTTACAAGGTGTTGGTGCCTCTGGGATGCGTGCCTACCAATGTGTGCGTGCGCGCAATTGTACGCTTAACATCTACTAATACGGTAATCTTCTAATTTCTGTGGATGTAATTCTGAACTCTGGTCCCTCATTACCCCGGTTGGCCCCCCATCAACCCTGTTCTTGCATTCTTCTAGCGGCCTCCTGTAAAACTCACAACAGCCTACACCATCCAGGTGATCAGAAAGAAGGCATTGCATGTCTTTGCCCACAGGTGAGTGTCTGATCTCCTCGTTTATTATTCCACGTCTCGACACCTCCCGTCCTCACATTTCGACCGCCCATCCGTTCCTCATTACTTCCACTCAACTAAAAGGTGCACCTTCCTCGACCCTATGAAACCATCTTTCCCAATCTATCCAGTTAGCTGAACCTATGACCCGTTTCGAGTGAATTCTAATTCCAATCTACATAGAAAAGCCTTGCTACAGATCGTCATCCAGTCTTATTTTTTGGTTGCATTATTTCAATTTGTTCTGTCTGTAATTGTGCAGTTTTTTATTTCAACTTGTTTTTTACATTGTTTATTTATATTCTGTATGTGTGAACGTTAAGCACTTTGTAACTGTAATAACAAATGCAACATGAATTAAGCTTTTCTTACCCACTCAGTCCTGTGTTATTTTCTACTGAACATTGAGAGTTTACTTGAAGTGCATCAACCCGTCTAGGGTGAGTCCTCTATCCTCTGTAGTTCTATGCCTCGGTTGTTCCCGGCCTCACCGGGATAACAGCGAAATGACTGAATGTAAAATGAGTGTGACGCTGAGCCTCCAAGTGTGGTCTCATTCTCCGCAGGAATGTGAGCTAGTGAAGATGAATACCTGAAGAATACCCCCCCCCGCTCCTCAGACAACAGAGCCCCAGTCACTCCCACCACGCCATCGCTATTCACCGGCCACAGATTGGGTTTCAACAAGGCTACCTTTACAGTGGGTTGCGATAGATTGCATGCTGTGTGTGTGTGTGTGTGTGTGTCTCCAAATGCCTCTATCACATTATGTCTAACCATACCGACCGCCAACAAAATGACATATGGTCATAGCACAAAACATCGAACATACGTATATACGTAATTATAATACATATAATATATATATATATAAGTAACTTACAGCACACAGTTGTCTACTGCTGGGTCGCTTAAGTCGACTCCCCTACTGCCAAACGGAGGGATTTAACAGCAGTGATTGTCAAGCCAGGAACAGATGCATCCTGGGAAAATATACCAGATATACCTTTATATGGGAAGTAATGACAAAGCCTAGTGTATTGTCTGTGGTGTCATCCTGCCAGACACAGTGTGTGTGTGTGTGTGTGTGTGTGTGTGTGTGTGTGTGTGTGTGTGTGTGTGTGTGTGTGTGTGTGTGTGTGTGTGTGTGGTCATAAGGCTCCTACGGTCTGCATGGCACATTCCAACACAAACATAGACTTTTCCTCTTGCTAGAGAGAGACAAACACACAAAGAGACAGAGAGAGAAAAAATGTGAGAAGAGCGTGCCTGTGTGTGTAATAGCAACTAGTGGTCAGGTTGGAGATTGCAATCAACAGAATACACTCATCCCTTCCATTCCGAGGACTACGGTGACTACGGGACTACCTGTACTGGCCTGTATTGTGTAAGGTGCCAGTAGGCAATTCAATTTTAGACGGCTCTAACCTGCGGCCAAAATCCGTTAACCAATAACAATAAGGCATTTTTTTTCATAGTCATCTTAATCACTGTACAAGTTGAGGACGTTTCGTCTGTCAGTGGGTCCGTCGCTTCTGAGCTTACGAATGCGGAGTGCTCCGGGAGAAACGGAGCAATACCAACGGAAATCGGGGCGGCAGTATAGAGTCAGAAGTCCAACCATTCGCGAAAATAGAGCGTAGTAAAATATCTGAGATGTATTTAACGTTTTATACTTATATTATAGTATATACCTGACCTTTTTATTTTATTGTTCACCTGCTTTGGCAATGAGTTATAACTGGTCATTTAAAAATGGCGCAACATATTGAGGAGAGAATCTGCGGGTTGGTGAGGGGTGTCACATTCTTTTTGCCGATTTCGGATGACAAAGCAAAATCCTCTCTACAGATGCCATGTTTGCGATTGTCGATGCCGGTAATTTGTGACACGACAGTCACTGCCCTCTAGACTAGAGGATGTATTGCGTAACATCCATAACAACGATGAAACCGGATGGAGGTATGAAGGGTAGTCCCGGAGTTTGGTAAGGACGGACAAATTTCGTCGGGATCCGGAGGTATGAATCAGCCTTTATATGTAACGCCACCTTCTGTGTGGATGTTTGGCACTCCGTCTGTACAGCGGTTGATTCTGATGTCCGTGCCCGAGAGAGGGTAAGGCTTCTGAGGCACATAGTATAACGCTACCAAATAGAACTGCCCAAAACCCTCTCCTCTTTTAAATGCGTTCTCTTTAGATCCGTTTGTCCGTTCTGGGCTACTGTGAAACATAGCGCTGAAACATGCAGCGCTCCGTGGAAGAGAACCCGCTCTCTATGTAGATACAAAAGGCTCATTCCGAAGTTCTGAAAAAAAATATTTATCTTATTTTCGTGAGATTATACACTAATTAAAGAATTCTTATGAATATTACATTCTATTCCAGTCCTATATTCCACTGAATTCAACACACTGCCCTTTAAATAGACGCTAGACGTTTCAGATTGCTTATATACGCACTTCAAATAGGACTTCCAGGTTCGAAGGGAAATCCCGTCTACTCGGGATCAAAGTGATCCTGTTGAGAAATGGTAACGTGCAAGGAAAATATATAAAAGCCCAGTCCATGTGAGCCTGCGTGTGGAGCTCCAGCAGGGGGACAGGCGGCCGGACCAGGGGCAGTAAAGGCCTGAAGACATGCCACACTACAGGCCACTGCACTAAGCTCCTCTCCCTGGGCTGCTGGCTGGTCGGCCATCAAAAGACCGCTTCTGTTGAGAGTAGTGCTGCTCTTGCGTACGGTGTGGTTTTTGATGTATTTACAAGGAGCTTAGTAAGAAAATACAACAGTTTAAATGAATACATTTTACATATATATACATAGAAAGTATTTCAAGCAAAATAATGAGGCTTCTGATTTGTTGCCAAAAGGAAGTTATGCATTCACTTGCGGAGGGAATTATGGAATTATAGGAACATTTAAAGGTATTTTCTGCCAAGGAGATGGAAAACTTTGGGACAATATTTGGAAAAGGGATTTTGATGTAATATATGCTTTGTATGTATGTTTGTATGTTTGAAGGCCAAACGTTTAGAGATGAAAACGGACAACCAATACAACCAGACAAAAAGACAAACTGCTTGTTCACATTTGCGCACTGCAGTTCTCTGTCAGTTCTCAGCTCAGTCTTCATCATAAACATTTGATCTCCCTAACATTGTGCATGTTTGACTCGTGACCGCGTGCTTTAGATGTGTGTGTGAGTAGGAGGCAGAGAGGTCTGTGAGTGAGATGCCCTGTGTGTGTGTGTGCGTGTGTGTCTGTGAGTGAGATGCCCTGTGTGTGTGTGTGTGTGTGTGTGCAGAGCGCACCTGTTTTTTTTTGTTGAATTATTCACACAGTGTGGGTCTCTTCACTCAAATAGAACTCCCTTCAACAACTGACCCCTCCTCACCTCCCCTTCATCCCTCCATCTTCCCTTAAATATTTATGAATAAATTGCGCGAGCGTGGGCCGAGAACTCTTCTTTGGGATCCATATATATTATTTTTCTCTTCTTCCTCCTCACTATTTATTTTGTGCGCGGTTGCACTCTGACAAAGTTAACAAGCCGCGGTTCTTCAGAGCTGTGATTGTTCCCGCTCCACTCCCATCGTCGAAGGGCCCTCGGTTGCATAAGGGCTGGTCTATTTCTGGAGCACCAAGCCAACACGCCTCCGTGAGGACGGTTGCTCGCCACGGCAACGGCTGTCTTCACTTAGGTCAGCCGTTAGATTCCCCAAACAGCATCCGCTTCTGTGGCCAATCAGGACGGACACTGAACAAGGTGATGGCTCTGTCCTTTCGGCGTAATGCGACACCAATCTGGATCCAGGTCTGCTGTTTGCTGTCTTGGGTCTGCTATGTGTAAAAGATGCGGGGAATTACCATACTGCGTGCCCTCCATACTAAATTGACTGTAGCCGGCTAGCATTACGGGGAAGATTAAGTGGAATGGTGTTTTGGTCCCAGCTTATTTTCGGATAAAGAAACTGTGTTAAGCTGTGTCTTATTCCATCCGGAAGACTTTATGAACAGATCATTTTTTGTCTACCAGAGTCTAACTGCTGCCGCACTGCTCTGAGGTTATTTAGGGTAAGAGAGATGAAGATGGATGCTGCCTTTTAGTCTGGTTTGTGTCCATGTATCCATCCATCCAGATCCATCCATCCATCCATGCACCCATCCATGCACCTATTCATCCATCCATGCACCCATCCATCCATAGACCATCCATTATCCATCCATCCATCCATCTATACATGCACCCATCCATCCATCGATCATCCATTATCCATCCATCCCTCCTATTGGATCATCATGTGATCATGTGAGGGTTCTGTTGGACCTCTGTGATGCTCCTTCTAACGTCCGTGTTTACCCGCTCTACTTACCATGTTATTATTAGCCCAGCATTGTGCTGAGCGAGCGTTGAGTGGGTTTCTGCTGAGGGGGCATTGTTTGCACCGTTCTAAAAATAAGAGCTTTCTCAACCCCCCATCCCCCCCCTTTGCGTGTCCTTGTGGACAGCCAGAGCATGGGGTTGGGGGGGGGGAGGCGTCTCAACGAGACGACAACACACTCACGCACACAAGCACACTCACAGCTGGACATGAAGGGCATGCTTCCAGCCGGGGGGGCACTCAAGGTGAACAAGAGACACAGAGAGGGAGGGAGGAGGGAGAGGTGTGTTGCGGGGAGGGCAGAAAGGGATGGAGAGAGGGAATAAGGGGGAGGGGGAAGAGTGGGAAGGAGAAAGGAGGAGAGTGCGGGAGAGAGAGAAAGAGCCAAGGGGAGGGGGGAAAGAGACAGAGATGAGGAGATCGAAAAAGAGAAAGTATAGAGTGGAAAAAGATTAGAAAGAAATACTGATAGCGAGATGGGAGAGAAAGCGAGAGAGAGCAGTGAAGGTTAACGTAAAAGACAGAGCTTGGCCGGAGAGAGGGGGATGTCTGAGGGTTCAGGTCTATTTCTGACCTCTAATCAGCCGCAGCCATCATCGACCCAGTGCCTGCTTACAGCCCTCATCGCCATCTATTCACCCTCCTCTTCATCATCCTCATCCTCATCATCCGTTCCATTGGACACGTGTTAAGTCTCGGCTAAACAACCAGGCAACATGTAACTGATGTTTTGCCGCTCATAACCATATAATACGTAACAATCTTCGACATCAGACCCTGTAACCTAACCAAGGACCAAAGGTTCGATACCCGACAGCCCCGATACACACCAGAGACTCCCAGCTCGAGAAGACCCGTCTCATTCAGTGCAGAAGATGGTATTTATTAGATCAGAGGAACAATCCCTGGGAAAACTGCTGTACAAACAGGCTGAAGAGCCTGTGGAGTTAATTTGGTTATCTCTCATCTCCTAAATTACCATTCCTTCCTCTTAAGTGGCCAAGCGTGTAATCAGCGGAGCCCACTCTGACGATCGCTTTGGCTGGAACCCGCTGGATCGCCAGAGCGATCAGTGGAATGACTTCCTCCTCATCATCATCGGCATCCTCTTCGTATCTCCTTGGAGCACTTCATCAGTTCATCTGAAGGGACGCCAATCAATCCAAACTGGTCACCCTGCAGCTCTTGGTCCTTGCATGTGTGCGTGAGTTTGCGTGTTCAGCAGTATTGGTACAGCTGCAGATGCGAGGAGGCCTTGAGAGGGAGTCACCAAATGCAGGCTCTCTAATGTGTCACAATGCATTATGGGTATTTGGTATCTAACTTTAAATGCCCTTGATGATGTCTAGATCCCTCAGAAGGAGCGATTGATCGACAGATGGACGCCTGGACAGGCAGACTAACAGGCAGATGGGACGGAAGGGAGAAAGAGACAAGCAGAAGGACAGACCGGTGGACAGACTAACGGACCACAGACAGTTAATCTGTAATCCTCAGTCTTTGGCACACTTGGGTGTCAGCGCAGCGACTACACTAATGGAACGCGAGGTGAGGGATTTAAGGGGTTCCTGAAGCTCTTACCTAATACGACTGGAGAGACTCTGCTCATTGTCAGAAAGAACCGCTGAGGCTAGAGACGCTGTTTTACTTTTCTCCTCTACGAGCAGTTTTCACCTGCTTTCCGTCACCGACTGAAACACACTCAGGACTCCTGTTAGTGTATCTTAACTGAGTTCATTAGACAAACAAAGGGCATCTGCGAACCTTAGCTGCAATTTTCACAGTTAAATTGATGATATCACTGCCAGCGGCAAACTGCTATTGCTACGTACAAACAACGCAGTGAAAGAGGCAGAGAGAAGGCAAGAGCAAGATTTGTAAATTATTCTGTGTTGTCATTAATATAATTTGGTTGACGGAATATGAAGACGAAAGAGAGAGAGGCAGAGGCAGGGAGTCAGAGAGAGAGAGCGAGTGAGAAGGCAATGGAAATAGAATGACATAATGGCACAAACTAACTAAATGTTGGAGGGGGGCAGGGTGGTGGGGGGGTATACTAGCAGCGGCAGGCTGCTCGTTAACAGCTGCCTGCTTGACATGAGCAGACAATTAGGTCATAGTTCTGCCAGGGCCATTTCTAACTTCCTTTATTAACTGCCTTAAAGCCTCACTGTTAACGCTCGCACCCAGGACACACACACACACACACACACACACACACACACACACACACACACACAGCAAGGCTTCATTTAGCCAAGGTGTGTGTCATGCCAACAGCCTCCGGCAAGAAGCCCTTAAAGGGTACCAGCTTCCAGCTCACCTAGGATAAGTTGCTAACCTGGCATTCGTTGGCTAACCTCGGCCACATTGGCAAACTTTGGTAAGCTGAAGCATCGCATGTTAGCTAACTATGTTCACGTTTGTTCACATTAACTCACTTTGCACAAGCTAACTAAAGCTACCCATGAGTATGTTAGTATTTATATCAATTTCATATCTATCGCCTTTCAGAGGGAGCAAGATATTTAGATGTGAGAGAGAAAGAGAGAGAGAAATTGAAAGAGAAAGAAAGAGATAAAAAGACAGAGGGAGGGGGGAGTGAGAGGGAGGGATGAGAGAGAGAGAGAGGCACTCCTACTGTTGGTTGTTACAGTGTGTGTAGCCCAGCGGACCTGAAGGAATGTGTAAATGTAAATGAAGCGAGACATATTGATGGGCTATAAAAAGATAATTTGAATTGAACATTTGATTCGATGTTATTGGCCCGCCCGTGCGGATTTCCCGCCTCCTTTCGGGGTGGCGGAGCTGCAGTTCATCATTCATGAACAGCATCACCCAACCAAGGTTCAAGTTTATCGTCACATGCACAGAACAATGAGCAGCAGGCACTGAAGGCAATGCCTTTCAGCAAAGTCTTGCGGGGGGGAAGAATAGTTAGAGCGCACAACGACAATTTCCTAGAGATAACGGAAACAATAAAATGCCTGGCAGTGGAGACCCACATAAATTATGATAAAACATTGTTGGACTGCTCGCTCTCTAACATTGCGGCCAGTCAATGCATTCTCCCTTATGCATCTTTTATGTCAGCATAGAACTGTGGCAAATGCTCCTGCACTTAGCGTGTGTCACATGTGTTTATGTCCAGTCCATTTACATGCCGCAATGAACCAAAGAACCAAAAGAGTTTTCTTTTGCCACATACCGAAAAGTAATCAGGAATTCTGTACATACGGTTTGTCTAAAATAAGAAAGTGGAAGGCCAAGTGACCTACCTAGACACGACAACTACATTATGCAAAATTCAAAAAATATATTCAAAAAATGGTGAATTTCAAACAATATTTTTATATAAGAAAACTCTCAATGTATGCTTCCTTAACTGATGCAGCTGCTACAATAAGAACAACTGCATTCTCCCTCTTCATTTAGCGTGGTTAATATTGAATTTTAAGTTCATATTGTTGAGAGCAGTTTCATTGCTTTAAATAGAAGCTTTAGCATTGGAGTCAGACAGAAAATGTGTTATTTTTGCCAACATACAGAGGGCACAGAATAGAGGATCAATCAGTGATAATTTGCTAACGTTCATTTGTAACACACGTGTCTTTTCGAGCATATCATATATACATTTATACACACAAGGACACATATATAGAGAGAGAGGTGTGTTTATATATATATAAATATATATAGTTGTACTATTATTGCACAAATTGGAAAATGGAACAGAAAAAAAATATTCTGGAGAAAATTTGACGGATAGACAAATAGGCTAGGCTAAAAATGACCACAAACAGGGTTTTGTATTTTAAATGTGTTTCAAATACATATTCAGAAAAATACAGCCGCTATCTGGTGCAGAAAATATGTCTTCCCCCCGGACTAGAATACACTGAGGACTCCTGTTAGTGTGTCCTAGTCGAGCTCAGACAAACAAAGGCATATGCGTGCCTTAGCTGCAATTTTACCAATTAAAGTATGTGGTAGTGGGTAAAGTTGGTATATATATAAAAAAAGATTATGTATGAAATCCAAATAATAAGTGAAGTAGAGGGAGTGCGAACGCAGTCTTACAAGCAAGTGGATGTTTTTTTTTACAACGATCATTAGATATATCTATATGGTACACCATTAGGGTCATGAACTTCTCTACTTATTTCATTTGAAAATGGATAAATAATGCTATGTTATAATGCTCATCAATGTAAAAAAAACACAATGTTGAAAATACATTTAATTATATGCATGCTTATATTTAAAGAAAGCATTCAAAGTATCTTTAGTGTGGATTGTTATTCTATGGAGGTGGTGATGAACATAATTCCCCCAACAAACATTTCTGTAACATAGTTTTGTTCTCACTGCAAAAGTCAGTGCTTGACGTAATGTTGACCTGACGATGAGGTCACAGAGACATATGAAGTGAATTAGAGCGAGCTAAAGTGAAAGTCTTGTACACACGCGATAACGGGCATAGTAATGATATCCCTTCTACCGGCATACTGCTACTTTAAGGTGAACACACATACAAAGCAGTGAGAGAGGCAGAGCGAGGGAAAGAGATTTTCAATTATTCTGTGTTGTCATTAATAGAATTTTGTCATGTTATGTGGCGGCAATGTGAAAATGAAAGAGAGAAGGCAATGGGAATAGAATGACATGTTGAAAAACACAGCCACTATGGGGTGGAGAAAATGTAATCCCATCACATCAGCTCATTCATCACTGCACAAAATGCAGGTACCACAAATATACAACTCCCATTTATACTCATTTATAATTTAATAGAGCCACAATAGGAAAGAGAGGAAAAGCCTAGTCTATTTGGATCAATGCTGTCCAAGCAGCATGGCTATTATAACAGCCTGTTCAGCCAGCTGGGGCCCAGGTGCATGTGTGCGTGTGCGTGTGCGTGTGCGTGTGCGTGTGTGTGTATGTGTGTGTGCGTGTGTGTGTCTGATGTATTCTCTTTGAGGTCAGTGATTCCAGAAGCCAGTGCAGGCCGTGGAGTTTGGTGATCTAAAAGAGAAGAGTATTGATTTAATTAATGATCTTAGGCTGCATTTGGCTGTCTGTGTGTGTCTGTGTGTGTCTGAGTGTGTGTCTGAGTGTGTGTGTGTGTGCGTGTGTGAGGGTGCGTCTGAGTGTGTGTGTGTGTGTCTAAGTGCGTGTGTGTGTGTGATCTGTGTGTGTGTTCTCTGTCTGTGTGTGTTCTCTGTGTGTGTGTGTGTGTGTGTGTGTGTGTGTGTGCGCGTGCGCGTGCGCGTGCGTGTGTGTGTGTGTGTGTGTGTTCAGTGTCCTGGTCTGGCACTCAGCGAACACGTTGATTACATATATTTGAACATATAGATCTTTCCTAACTGCCGCAGGGAGAAACATAATTGACCTCCAACCACTGATTCCACCCACTCAATGGATATGGTGAGAGACAAACGCTGTTACGAAGCTCCAGTCAAGGACACAGAAACAACCACTAAAGCTCAAAGGACATTTCTACTTTTTTACATGCATTTACATCGCTGCACAAAAAAAAGCAAATATATGAATATTAATAAGTAAATTCAATTCGGCAGTGTCTAGTGTAGTGGGTCTGGTGTTTGACCCCAAGCTTAGAAGTTCTGGGTTCAAACTCCAGTGTCCACAGCCAAACCTGTAGGCATCTGTGGGCAAGATGCCCCAACCCCTACCCGTTCCTGAGTGACATACCAGAAAGCATTGTCGTTGAATGAAATCGAAAATGACAGCTCAACACAGATGATAAGAAACTTGAGTGCTTCTTTTAGTTTCCCCTGTAGACCGTCAGCCTTTATCTCACATGGACATCTCGGGTCTAAACATTTGTTTGTTGAAGAGCTGGAAACGGTTGTACGATCCCATCTGGACCGGAGTCTTCCTGGCAGAGTCAGCCAGTTCGGAACTGATCTTCTCAAATATTAGTTGGATCCGGGTTGTTTTCAATTTCAGATTGGTTTAATAATGTAAGGATTTTATAATTATGTATCACTTTCATTCAATCAAATGATTCCCAAATGTTTTTAACATGGTAGCACTACCACTCTGCCATGTGTGAACCTCAACATGGTAGGGGTAGCAGGCAAACAATTGCGTTTTTAGTAATGAAGGATTCTGCCTGTTTAAGTGTTTAAACAAGGCAAAAACTTGTTTTATACTTTTACCTGCATTCCGTAATCTACAACAGCTCCTGTGTGTTTTTCTTTTTGGGGCAAGGTGTTAATGGAAATGTTCACCATGTACAAACCACCTTTGTTGTTTGTGATAAATTAGGGTTCTTGCCCTTTTGAAGCAGTTTGTGTACTGAAACGTTTATACTGAAGTACTTTCATAGTCTCATTGGTCTGGGTCTGTCTCAGAGTCTGACCCTGACCAATGATTTGAGCTGTGCTGCATTTATTTTTAAATAGTAATCAAACAATATGTTTGAATCCCATAGTAAACCTATTTTAAATAATGGGTTATTTTTCTACTCAGAGAGGTCAGGTCCAACTGAATCTTTTGGTTTTCGGACTTCAACGTTGGATTTCAGTGATGTCGGGTTAAAAGGCTTGGCCAATTCAAGCTCAGGCTGGGTGGCTGAACTTAATATCACACTGAGAAGAATGCCTGGAGAATCCCAAATGGGTCCTGGTTCCCGGGCCAAAAGGACATTCCCGCCAAGGGGGAGAAATGCAGAGGTGAGAGGTCTTTAAAGAGTGATTGACGATTAGCAACGTTTGACATGCTGGCCACCTTTAAAGACCTGGCCGCTTCTAGGGTGCTACGTTTGGCACACACGCATAATTAATACCAATTCTGATGCACTCAAGCAAACTTTAGAATGGAAGATAATTGGATGGAAATTTGAAGCGGTGGTATGTGTAGTTCATGGGTAGTGTTTGTGAGTGTTTATGAAATAGAAAATGCAAATATAACAAAACAAATACAACATTGATGACTATTGATCAGTTAATTATTTACCAGAAACTTTTGTCTATTTTTCGGACATAGACTGTAGACAATGAGGTCTGAGCCTTTTCAACATCTACCCAAACTTACAGATTCATGACAGTTGATCTAGGCTGCCATTTTTCACACGGACAGGTTAATTCAAAAGACCCACGGTAAGCTAGTGCATGTAGTTCGACCTTGGTCACCCATGGAGAGAAACTTGGCGTTAAGCTGGATCTGCTGTTCTGGTGACATGAAGTGTGAG
This sequence comes from Pollachius pollachius, assembly GCF_949987615.1. Classification (NCBI taxonomy): domain Eukaryota; kingdom Metazoa; phylum Chordata; class Actinopteri; order Gadiformes; family Gadidae; genus Pollachius; species Pollachius pollachius. The sequence goes on from NC_136936.1 coordinate 37,234,296, forward strand.
GAGAGCGCCAAAACTAGGCCACCGCCACAGTTATCGCTACAATACGCGCATATGATTTGCTCAGCTTTCATAAGATAGGATAAATTGAGCTGGTACTTTATTAATCCCAGACGGGATATTCCAGTGTCACAGCGGAAAGTACAGGGCAGTAGAAGAAACACATTTATATTTAGCAGATGCTTTCATCCAAAGCGACTTACAAGTGAGTAACTACAAAAACTAAAGTAATTATGCTGCACAACCTAGTAAAAAAACTGCAAGGGTAAGTAGCAACAGAAATACATGAAACTAGTTTATCATATAATAAAGGAAATGGATATGGTGTTACATCTTAGATAAACAAGTTACACAAGCACCCTGTATGGCTGCATGTGTCACTGGGTCGACACCGGAAGGTTGCTAGTCCGAGCCCCGGCTCCTCTTAGCCAAGTGTCCCTGAGCAAGTCAATGGACCCTAACTGCTCCCGACAATCTGTCTGTCGCCTTGCATGGTCGACACCGCCGTCGGTGTTTCAATGTATGTATGATGGGTGAATGTGAGGCACTATTGTAAAGCGCTTTGAGTTACCACTGGTTGTAAGAGTAGTGCCTTAATGCAGTCCATTTACCATTAAAAAAATCAATGTTTCTTGTTAATTTCACAACTTAAAATAGGTCACACGTAGAAAAACAAAAACAAATCCTATTGCCAAAAAACGCTAAATCCAATGCATTGACGTTGATTGGATGGGAAAGGGACAGGCGGAGATCCATTGCATGTCGGTCAAGATAACACCCAGGCGAACACACATGCGTTTAGCACAAACACATGACTGAGGGCTACACGTACACTGGCTGTGACATGAGTGTAACCCTGGCCACCAGAAGGGAAGCCACAAGGAACTGGCCTTTGACGAGTCCTGGCCTGACAAGGGTTTTACGGAAACAGATTGGCCAGCATGCTCCTGCCAGGGACCAGCCTGTCATTTGGCCCAGAGGTGGCTAACCCAGCCTTGCTAAAGTTAGCTTAGCTTTTCACCAGTGTGATCAGTGGGAGAAGTAGCTTAGCCTAGTGGATTTGTTTTCCCTTTTTTGCTTGCAGTGGCTGCTCCACTTTGGCCTGTTGTTTTCGTTTTGAAACAGTCAAAGTGGTAAACAAATGTTTCTGCCAGACCATACTTTATGTGGGTTTGTCTCTTACTTTGTAGTTGACCAGACCCTAAAACAGTGATGGCAATGCCATGTGCATTGAAATTCACTTACACTACCAAAGGAGGCCCAGACATTGTGTCTATTTAACAATTATTCGCTGAAGGCGAAGGGATTAGTTGGGAATAGCCTGTTCACTATTCATGGAGCCTGAGGTGAATAATTGTTTTAGTATATACTACACGTGAACACTCCAAAAATAAACCATATAACACATTTTGCCGGGATTTTAATATTTTTATTAGCGGTTTATTTATTTTTATTAGCGTGACGAGACGGCCATCATGCAATATCTCGAGTTTGAGATCCCAAACATGGGATATTGCCCAATATCCCGAGATAGTGAACCAATCAAATTGCGCCATCTTAGGGGGTTCATGTGTAGCATATACTAAATCTGATTATACTATGAGGGTGTAAGTGTACCTTTCTGTACCCTTGTGCAAACGTCCCAATGACTCAAATACCATAACCTTCAAGGCAGAAACCTCCTCTACTGCTGTGGCCTTGCTTGCCTTTAACTTTGACTTTCAGTTTCACTTCTGGTTGAGTTCCTCACAGCCCCTGGCTCTGGTTGACTGATGTCTTGTGATGGCAGGGAAAAGACATGCGCTAGAAGTATTATCGCGAGCACAAACAGCTAACCCCAGCATATAGTCTGACCTACACACTCTCGCCTCATATCCATCAATATTTCAAGCCAAGCATCCCCATGGGGAGATTATTGTATGATGCAGATACATTAGCAATAAAAGACCAAAGAGGGCCAAAGTAATTACATATAGCCAGGACCTGAATGCCTTGCTGAAGACCACGTTTTGAAAATAAAACACAAAGTGGGATTTGGTTTTCTGACCAAAGAAGAGAAGGTGGGTCCATTGGCATGGTGGACTGGAATAGGAACAAACATCCCATAATACATATAGAGGCATGAAACTATTGGCTTAAATTATGCCAACTACTAAGTATATTTTAATTGGTTGTTTTTATTTGAATATAGATTTTAAAATGTAACAACGTTGCATTTCTAATGTGACAGTTTAAAATATTTGCTAGAAACAAAAACTAAATTCATAACAGTATAGGACAAAATGGAGGAGGCTCTGAGGATAATACTTTTGGATTGCTTCCCTATATTTCCCAGCTAACAAGAAAAACACACTCGCAGGCAGACAGTCCATCTACCATCTGATAAACACACACACACACACACACACACACACACACACACTTTACGCTCCATTGAACTTGTAATGGCGAGTTGGCACAATGGCAGCTGAAACTTCCTCGCTAAACAAACACAGAGCAAAACATGACCGAGTCACATCGCTCCAGGACCAGAAGCCAATCCATAACCGCTGAGGGGGTGGGGGGTGGGGGGGGGGAATAAATGAAACCATTTGAAAGGACAGAAAACAGCTGGGTGCTTCCACACTCTTTGACAATACGATGCAACACTCAAAATCCAGTTCAACGTTTTCCCAAGGAAAATGGCAAGGCAGTTTCCTTCACTGCATGTTCCCCACTTTTAACGACAAGATTTCTGGCATGACTTGGAAGTGAACCGTAGCAGAGATATTTAAAATTCAAAAGCAGAGCCGATTTTAAAAATCTGCCGTTATCCTTCCCTTCTCTTCCCTGCAGCGACTTACTGGTTTAGAAGAATCGTGAGCCTCCCAGTGAGTTTCTGTCCTTCTCCCAACAGAGGGAACACGAGCCAAGGTATACAGTATTTATCCTATTAGCCGTGTGCGCCTGGAGGTGTTTGCTGGGACACCGGTGTCTCTCTCCCTCTCTTGTTATACTCTCTCTTCTGCTCTTCGCTCATGAATGTGTTTGGTGCGTTTCCACAACGACAGAGAGAGACTATTTAGGCACTCTCAAATCTCCTTGGTTTGACCTTCAGGTCCAAGGATGAGCCAGACCAAACAAAATGGCGCAATGACAAATTGTTGCACAAGGAGAAATTCCTATACATTTTTTAAACAAATGTTATTGCAATGAATGTTTTATAGAAATATGTAAATACCTTCCCCTGGAGCCACCCTTTTCATTCTCGAAAACAACTGAGCCAATATTGGTTTCTCTCTGAATTCAGGTCTTATAATGCAATTGGTTGCCATGACGTATTATTTGCTATCATTTTGTTAGTTATTGATGATTGAATCATAAAATATTGCAAGTATGTATTGTATGTCCTGTATTATTAGTTATGACACCCAAAGGTCCCATGTTGAATTAATAGAGTACAATTCATATGATCTGCTAAGGGCAACATAATAAGGTAATGAAATGACCAGGGGGATCCTGCTAATACCAGATTGGGATCAGAAATTGTGTAGCATATGGTTTTGCCCATAGCATGTGCTGGGCTCCTGTAGCACATGTCACATCACATCAGTGCTATCTGTAGCTACTGCTGGTTGAATCCATATGTTATCTTAATCGCTTTTTCCTGCTGCACAATACCACGCATTAGGAGTATGGGGCTGTCTGTATGGAAGGACAGAATATATACACAAAATATAAAAAACAACAGTGTACATAGATAATAAAGAAATAAATGAAATACATACGATACAAATTCTATATTGTATCATATATTCCAGAGGCCAGCTCAAGGATTTAGGATTTGAGTCTTGTTTACCGTTTGTGCCTAATCATTGCCCCTGCATCGTGTGCCTTCTTTCCATCGCAAGACCAAAATATCCAGAGGCAATTTACACAACCCTGAACCACAATCTCTAAAAGTAGATGTGTGTAGCGGCACCACACCCTCCCGCCTAACACTGAACACGTGGAGCGCAGCACTGCGCACATCCACAACACACACTCACCCCCCGCTCTCTCTGAGGCCCTAATTATGGCATGCCCATTAATCAGACCCAGCTGTAATTAGACCACTTTCAACATGTAATCTGATTGGAGGGGGTTGGGTTGGTCACAGCAGCACGTCAACAGGGCTGGTTATTGGGGTTGAGGTTGGCATAAGAAGACTGAAAACAATGACGTCATTTTAAAATCCAACAACAACACCATGAAAAGTTATAGGAATGCCTTTATTTATAAATAGTACTGATTACATTTGTTTAGAAAAATGGATATAAGTGAAATGTTAAAAATAAGGGTGTATATTTAAGTAAATAGGCAATGCATATATATTAAATACATAATTACATTCAACAAAATAATTAATTAAATAAATTACTCAAAAGGCTTAATATGTATGATTTCCGCATTCAATTTATTAATCATTCGCAGCAGTACCAATATGTCATGTAACAGGCCATTTTTAGAGTAGAGAGTTTGTTTGATTTCATGCCGATGTGAGGTTAGTTTTATATTCCAAGTTAATTTCATAGAGCATACATGTTTAAGATAAAGATGTAGGCAACGTACACTATGCTCTGCTGAACAATGCGCCATGTTTGTTGTGGTAATTCATCTCAGATACATGTCATTAATGAGCAGGTAGGGGGTAAGGTGAACTTGCTCAAGGATGTCCACAGGTAGGATGCAGACGTTAACACCCTAACTAATATCCAACCCTGGAGGAAGACTAAGACAACTGATGAAGAATAACTTATTTTTAGGACACGTCTTGAGACCAAAATATTTGGTTTAAATTCAGAGCATGATCATTGGAAGATACAGGCAGCAAAACTACAGGTCCAAGGAGAATGTATTCAAATTCCTTTTCAATTGACTAGTATTTATCTTAACAAGGATTTTATCATTTGTATATAATTCTATATGACTAAGACTAATATTTCCACGACAACGACGAAGGCGATGGCAATGATGGCGGCTGAGGTAATGGGGATATATGGTGGACGTGATGATACACACATAGCCTGAGTATCAGAGCTTGGTGGTGTACAGAGGTTGTAAAGCCCAGTGAGTGCTTTAGTGTTTATTTATTTAGCAGGGGCAAAGGACCCGGAGATGAAAGACACCATGTAATGGGGAGCCGAGGTGGTTTGAAATGATGTGGTGTTCACACACACACAGCTATTGGAGTTCAAACGGAGGACTCAGACTAGCGGTGTGAAACGCCAATGGTATTACGCACTCGCGCACACACACACTCTTTTCAGCAGCAATGTTTTTGTGCTAAAAAGTAAAGTAGTAAAGTACAATTTTGTTCACTTTTTTAGGCTTAAGCTTAAATCATTGAATCGAGCCTCTTTTTTTTTAATGGATAAGCATCGTTTGTGTTTTGCGCTCATGGGCGTGCCTACACGTGTGAATATGTTTGTGCGTATGTGTGTGCGTATGTGTACTACGTACACAAAAAACACAAGTATGTGTGCAGCTGTGACCGCGTGCGCTCCTGTGACCAAGTTTGGTGAGGTTGTGTCAGCGCTCGCCTGTCGCCATCCATTATGGAAGCGCCTTCGTAGCATCGCCAGCGCTAATAACAACACCCGGCCTTCATCACGTGTCCAATGAGCACACTCATCTTCGGCAAGAGTGGCTCGTTCCGCAGCAGCAGCCTAAACAACGTCATGTATGAGTGTGCTAAATGACCGCTCCAGACGCGGTCAGGCTGGTCCTCATCCTATCGAGGCTACAACAGACGTCGCCTGGATACAGAGCAGACCCGCTCCTCGCTATACCCGCTACACCCATATGCTACACCCATATAGCGATAGCACCAGCAGCAGCGCCCAGACGTTCCGGTTGTGTCTGAATGAGCACATTGTTTTTGGGGGGGGGGGGCTGGCTTGCGTACCCCAAACTTGGTTCCAAAACACACAGTGACCCTGTTGCTACCTCCATCTGCCTCCTGTCAAGGAGATACACGTCGCAGATGTGTGTCTGAGTGTGTGCGTGCGTGACCTTCATTCGCCTTCAATCAATTCGTAACGCACTATTCATGCAACACAACATACAAAGTGCTTCACACGACCCAACAAAAACAAAAATATAATGTTTAAAGTGGAATAAAAAAGTCACGCATGTTTAAAATAAAGTTGAACTTAATGAGTCTTTCTACAGACATCTACAGATTGTTTTCGCCAGGTGCCCTAAACACTAGATGTCTTGTACAGCGAGCAGTGTACTTGACAGCCAGAGCCAATACAACAACAGCCAAGCACCAGACAGGAACCAGAGCCCTGTCTGGACAGAGGGCCTGTGACTGCCTGCTGTTATGCAATACAATATTAACCTAATGAATTCTATGGTTGTGCTTACTGTTCTAATAAAACAGCACATTATAACACGGGCCGTTGCAACGCTGTGGTTCAACGGGTTAGCATGAGGAAAGTTCACGGTTGCTTCCCTAACCGTTTGATCGTTTAGCTGTTAAAGCTATGCTTATGACATATACCAGTAGGTATTTCAACAATAATAGAGGTTTTGACAAAACTGTAAAATACTACGAATTGCATTTCCTCACCTGCTGATATTATGACGCGGTTAGGGAGGATTAAATGAGCTTATGTGTGTAGCGACACCACACCCTCCCGCCTAACTCCGAACACGTCTGAGCTTATCGGCTGGTTCCAGGAAGGCAGCTCATTATTCATGGGTTCAGGGCAAACTGTCTAACGTTCTATTTACAATAATGGCAAAACCTAAAAATAACCCCACATGTGGTCATGACCACTGTGGCCATCTGGTATGGGTGGCCTCTCCCATCGCGACCAGACTGGTCTGCTACAGAATACCACTTAACCAGGAAGGTTATTACTTGGATAAATATATGGACTTAATGAGAGCTCAATTTGAAACGGTCGTCCCATTTATTTTTAGTAGGAAGGAAACCCACCTCAGGGATATGGAAGGAGAAGGGGGGGGGGTGGACCGATGTTGCTGAAGACATGCTAATGCTAGTCTGTTTGAGTTTAGCACAGAAAGTGAGAATACAAGTTCGTATGTACATGCTCATTCTTTATTAGCTGAGCAGATATGGGGGAAAAAACTAGCCGACACTTGCATCCAGAGTGTCTTACAAAACCGCCAGTGTGTACATTCTTGGCATGGGAGGCACCAGTGGAAGAGACCCCCCAACCCCTGCCATGCTCTAGCAGCTAGCTTGATAGAACCAAAGGCAGAATGCCAAACATTTCACAATCAATCAAACACCAGACCCCTACATGCTATACCGGTTCAATAACACAGGACCACAGGTGCATTACATTCAATGTGAATCCAACACCCAGCCCCTGGCATGCGCTTAAAGTTAAACTTGACAGGATCCCAGAAAAAAGAAAATTCCAATGGGAGCCCGCAGCTTGTCTACTAGGCAAGTTATTATATTCCAAAGAAACTCTGAAACTTCAATTCAAATAAAGCAAGCGTGATTTGGGAGATCTTGGAAATTAGTCCTCTAACTAAAGCCCCTTTAACACATAGAACTTTCAGGCAACGCTAGTTTCCCTATTCACAGATGCAGCTACATTCAGGAACCGTTCTGTCTTGGGCCCTTTGACACAAGGCATAACTATGTTGGAATAGATGGGCCTAGGGAGAGTCTAGCAGCTGGCGGTAATGCAACAATTATGGAACCCATCCACTATAAAACCTTGCAGACTGATAGGAGCCTCCTTATTTCCGAACCGTCCAGTTTCCAACCTTTTTTTAAAAAAATAAGCTGGTTTGCAAACCAAAAAAATATTTTCTGGGATTGTTATCGAATCAACCAAAGAGCATTGGCACATTAAAATAAACTTATCAGCATTGTGTAGTAATCGGTTTGCTTGCTCCATGTGAAAGCGTCTCACGTCAGATGGGCGTTACCACTCCAGGCAATGTTACTGCTCTCATTCACAACACAGCCGAACCGGCAGTGATCCAGAAATATTACTAGGTCTTGAGCCGATGGACCATGAAGATGGAAGAGAAAGAGAATGGAATTAGGTTTTAATAAGCCTGTTATTTCTACCAAAGGCTCTGCACTCATCATTCATCGGTCAAAGAGAGATGTAGAAACTGTGATCATTCTCGTGGGTGTACACCATTGTCAGTAAGACCCATCAGCACCAGCGTTGGAAAGAAAGTCCTGCACTTGTACAAAAGAAAAGGGATTTAAGCACTTCTTAGATCCCAACAAACTACTTTTTGTAAATGCTAGTTGAGCCAGGATTGTTAGCTAGAACCCATTCCCAATTATTTCTCAAATGACCTTTCTTAATTGTTCGATTTCAGCCATTATATCAACTTCTTCTCTTTAAGCATGGCTACCTGACCATTTTCTCCATCAGTTTTTGAACACAAGTTGAACAAGACAGCAGTCCAGATACAGCTCTGCACAAGAGCTACTCCTATCCGACTATTGAGCCCTGATGGTAAAGAGATGTTCTGCATAAAATATATATTTCCCACCTATCAATAGTACACCAGCCTTGGGATATGAATAGCAACATCACGGTATTAAAAGGCCCCAATAAGGTATTGAGAACTGAATGAGTGTGTGTTTATTGTGCATGTCATTACATTAATGGAAGTGAGAGAGAAAATAGAGTGGAGCCCTGCCAAGGGTGGTGTTAAAAAATAAACCATAGCATCAACAGTGTGACACACGCACACACCAAAACTAATTTAACTTAAAACGTGAGTGTGTTTGGATGAATTTAGCAGCTGTGTGCGTGGTCATGTGTACAAATCTAGCTCTTGCTGCATCCTGCCCGTGTAAACATTTATATATGGATGTTTGTAGGTACGGAGTTGTTAAGTGGGTGTGGGTGTAGGTGCATGTTTGTGTTCATATGGGTGAGAAAACAGTAGACACAAAAGAGTGGTTAGCTCTGTATGGCTTTGAGAGTGGTCTTTTACTTGGGCGGTGTCTCATTTGGGGGGATGTTTTCTAGATGAGTAGAAGCTCCTTGATAGGTGGATTGATCTCCTAAGATGAGTATGAGCAATCAGATGTACCGTGATTGGTCAGAATTCCAGGGAGACCGTGAGAGTCCTGCTTGTTTTAATGGAGAACCTCGTGGTCATTCTGAATAATACAAGCAGGTTAATTTATTTACTTTCTCTTTTCAAGTCATTTAATGTACCGGTAACCTTTTTAGACTAGATCTCCAATATAACCTTTACAGAAAATAACTTAACATAAGGAAACTTTCCTAGGTGCAACCAAGGTAGCAGAGCTCAATCCCAGCCAATGAGTGAGCTATTCTAGATGTTGCTGAGGAAAAATATTCAGGAGGAAGCAAAGTTACTGTTGTTTTGGTTCTCCTCATCCCATCTCGCCCCAGCACATCATTAATCCCAACAAGGGTGAACAGGGAATCTGGTTATTTACAAAAACACAAATTCAACAACTGAGTTTTCATAAAAAGTTATAAGTGGGTTTTCATCAGAAATTCTCATTCAAAATATTGCCCAAACAAACCACATCTCATTCTACACAGCACGCTCACAAATGTAATGACATCAATGTGTGGTGAAAAGAAAACACATTATCTACCATTATCCACCACTCAAAATTGGTTTGCAAACCAAGAACCTGTGATACCATAATAATAACCCCAGGATCTACGACTCTGAGAGTTCATGGCTGCCGTCTTATTTTCCACCCAACACATTGTTGTGTCTTCAGACATCTCTCAGTTTAGTATTTCAAACTTAAAGGAGAAATAAATCGGTACAATTTCTTTGAGTGCCCCACGGTTTCAAGAGCTTCACATATAAATGACTACAATCAGGACAGTAATTCTTTCATAAGGTGACAAAGTAAAGTCACTGGTCCAAACTTGTCTTTGGTTTGGCATTTTGCATGCTTCCTACCATCCATCACATGTATAATCGCCAACAGTAATCCATCTTTGTCTCATAAAAGATGTGTTTTGTAGTAACCCATCTTATCTCCAACTGATTAGGATTACATTATCTGATGTGTACTGATAGCTGCTTTCATTAGCAAGATGGTTGAATTGATTCAAGTGAAGCATAACCTGGAAATGCTTGTTCCCATGTCGTCTGATTTATATTTTTTATATTCAAGGATTAAGTGACGTACGGGAGAACTTCGAACAATACTCTTGAGTCGCTTTGAGTACGGAAATAGTCAAACTTCAAACTTGTGAATCTGTTTCGGTGAAACTGAAAGATTTGCATGCGCCTGGGAACATGTATTCAAACAAGTCTTCAAGGACTTACCCTACACGGATCTGATTACTACGCAATGCTATATTTGGCTTCAGAAGTGACCCAGTTTGAGACATAGATTAAGTATTCTTCTGGCTGAAAATACACGCAAACACACATACACAAACCCAGTCTGGTTTTGTCTTTCAAAAACCAGTCATGAATACAAATTATTTTTCCCCCTAAGTAGTGAAATGTTCTCTGAGCATAGCACACGTATTATTCAGCGATTCTTTGCAATTGACCGGAAACTGAAATGATATCCAAAGAAAAAAAAGATAATGATTGCGCTGTGTGTTGCCAGGTACACCTGGTGGTATTGCTTCTCTGCTTATTACAATACAACTGCCAGTGAGGCGCAGCAGTCTTCTTAATAAATATGCAGTTCAGGGCTGCACTATATCGATAAAATATGAAATTACAAATTTCAACCCTGCCAACGGATTAGTCGCACCTGTGACCTTTCAATGTACTTGGGTCAGATACATTTTTTACATTTGTAGCAGTATTTGTACGAAATGGATTTAAATGCCATCAGGTATTCCCTCATTACTTTGTATCCGTTACTTTTACTGTGCCTAGCATGTCAACGTGTGGTTCAACCCCCAGCTCTCAAAGTTTTGGCTTATCGGCAAATACTAGCTAACTTAAGAAGTGAATTGGCAGAGGATTCACGTTGTTTACGTCCTGTTCCAACAGCACTCAATCAACCAAAACTGAAGCAATCAATCGAGAATTCATCCATGTGACCCGTAGCCCATAGTAATAACACAGAAGTGGACATTAAGAGGACGACTGAAGAGGGAGGGAGGTACTCCACCTACTCGGGGTGACTGGGACTGACATCAGGGGTTAGACGATCTGCTAAACAAACTAAAACAATCTGAACTGAAACCTAGAATAACGTGAAGATCATTCTCAGCCAATGGACCGACGCGTCCCTTATAATTAGCATAAAGCATTGCAATTACCAACTGTTTGTCCCGGTTTTTAACCAGCCAGTTGGGAGTCAAAAACACAGATACACTATAGAAAAGGGTGGTCGTTTTGAACTTACTCTTCTGCTTGCTGGAAGGGGAAGTGTCGCCTTATCAGAGAGTTCTCTTTAGGTCCACAGCCTCCTCTCTCATAACATACCTGCGAATAAGATCAAACTTCAGTTAAGTTTTAAATCTGCATCCGTTTTGTCCACGCTTAAAGCCGTATACCTTTGCAGAGCAGTGAATTGAATTGCATAACGCTGTAAATCCTTCTTGTTTTGGCCCACTTTGGATAGATGTTTTGTAATCAAATAGGTCTTGTATATAGCGTTCCCCACTCAAAAACTATTAAATAAATCACAATCATGAAGGAACTTGACTTTAGCGTTGATCCTCAAGGGAAGTCAAGTGTACACAGTAACATGTGGGTTATTGAAAGTATGTGCCTAGCATCACTTCAGAAAAAGTCTACCACTTCTCATGACTCCACCAAAACAACCTTCACATTGCAGTGCTACTTCAGTACAGAACACAAAGAACATATTGAGCTGTAAAGAGTTGTTGACCAGCAGAAAATTCACAGCAAAAAATGTATGAGGCAGAATCTTTCCGTGGGGGGGGGGGCACTTTGCTGCACCACCCCAAGCACTGTTCCACCCTTGCCCCATGATCTGCTAACCTCTCCCCCCCGCAGCAAGACACCCTGCGCTTGGGCCCTCCAAAGCTACAGGGCCCAAGCAGAACCCAGGGTCCTGCAGCTCAAACCCCAGAACAGCAGTGGCAGGCAGCAGCAGCCCGGGAAGAGCAGAAAGCATAGAGCATGGAGGGCATGGAGAGGCAGCAGCAGATGTTGCGTTGTTGTCACGTGGCGTTAGTCAGTAAACTCCATTAGGCGAGGCTCAAGGAGAAAGGGGACTTTGTGAAAAGTCACCGGAATAATGTACGCCGAATTGAATCAAGAGAAAAGACGCATGCAGCACACATGTACGTTTGAATGGACGGACATGACAAATGTAGCAGGAATAGACACACAAAGAGTCTAAATAAGTACTTCTTGTCACATGTCCTCCATCTGTTCAGAAATATAAAACATTGGTTAATGTGCAAGCTTATGTTAACTGTGTTCGTATGGACACCTTAGTGGATAGAGTATTTTATCTAGGGCATACATTTGCGTTTGTGTGTACGTGTGTGTGTGTGTGTGTGTATGCCTGTGTGCGTGCATGTGTAAATGCATGTATGTGTGTGTTTGTGCATATGCATGTGTTTGTGCATGTGGGTGCATGCGGGTGCATAGGCACATCTCTTCATCATCTGTATTCCAGGCATTCACCAAGGTGCTCCTCCCTGCCCCATGCTGCTGACATTATTTCCTCCTTCCTGTGGAGTCACTTTCCCTGGCCAAGAGCCACCTCCATATGGCCATACATCTTCACAGTAGGCCAACGCCTGCTGCTGCTGCAGCCACCTCATCGGTTATCCGTATGGTACAGGTCACCTAAAAGTCAACCCTCACCTGCTCAATTTAACGTATACTCAACGCAATTAATTTACTAATGAATATGGCATATTCTCCACCAAGGGTTAATAAAGAATGTTATGTCATGTTATATCAAAATTAACACAATGTGAGGTCATTGATGTCAGGCAATTTCATATGTGTCATATATGTGCCTCTCATTCTTGTTGTGTTATTGTGTTGTTTTTCTCTTCTAAAGCAGTTTTTCAAGAAAAGTGCAACAAAATTTAGTTTTATTGATTGAAACTAATAAAAGTACATTTTCTGAATGATCTGTCTTGCAATGAGGTAAGGTCTCTGTTGACTTAGACAAACACACAATAGAACACACACGCCAGGGTTGGTCGAGTTAAAAACAGACACACTATTAAAAATAACTTAGATAGTCCAACCAGGGGGCTGACTATCTGTTATAATTGTGTATAGACTATTCTTGATAGATGAGCTGGATGATTTATGATGATCACATCACACCTAACAAACTCAAACATCCGTCTCACATTCTAGATCATTTACAAGCATGTACCAAATAGAGGCTGTAGAAGGCCTACAAATTCTTAACATAATCCTATTCTTAATCTGCTCCAAGATACCAAAGCAATTAAAGGAAGAACTTTCAAGACAAAGTGTTGCTCCAAACCAGAAACCCAGTGTTGGATCAAACGCACAAAACGCTGGAAGAATGGAGGAATCTTGAGGCGCAGCTTTTTCTTTGTTCAGATCCAACCTCTGCCTGTCCAGAATGGAAAATTGCAAAGGGTCAGCTGTACGTGCCCTGCTTGAATTCCTCTTACAAGGCAGAGAGCAGACTGGGATGAATACTGCGCCCAAAGAGAGGGAACCAAACGGAGAGAACGGAGGAGTCCTTCAAACTAAAAAAGGTGTCACGTCAGCAGAGGTCAGGCATAGTTGTGTCTGCGCGTCGGATGTCGGAGCAAGAGCAGGATATGGGATCTGTGCTTGTTGTGAGAGGGGGGTCAGGACACTAGCTGCTCCGCCTGCTATGCTTCGCAACAGCGCTGGCTGTGATGCTATGGTAGACAGGCTGTATATTTATAGCGGTTTGTTGTTAGGAACACGATCCCCCCACAATACTCCTATGGGTCTATCCCATCATTTATATCTTAGTTTTATTAAGATATTATTAATAAGTGTTATCATTCATTTATTAACAATGTTTATCATTATAGGATGTTTGGTGTTGTGTCATGTTTCTGACTTTGAGAAATAGCTAAAAGCAAATATGAAATATTTAATATCTTGGAATATTCTTCCAAACTGTCAGTACAAAAAATGATATTGAGCCTACGTTGAACAGTATCTTGGCAAACACCTAGGGAAATATGGGAAAAGCAACCCAGCAAAATCACCACACGACACTGTTATTATTATTTTGCTGAAGTGGAGGAGGATAACCTCGGGTTCACCCCAGGCTTGTGTTGGGGGTTTACCGCAACCAATCTCTTTCACCTACAGCGCTTCGTTTGCGACGAAACCCACAGGATCTGCAAATCCCATTCAAACCACACACTGCCTCTGTGTGTTTTCCCCTCCTCGGTCCTGGCATGCTGCTAACTAAAGCCCGGGAGCAGCCAAGGACAGTGGTTAATGCCGATCCCGTCGGAGAGAGACGACTTCTGAGCCGTTCCATGGTCATGAATCAGGAACAATAGATGCAGGGGATGCAAAGGCTTCCAAAGAAAAGCTTTGCACACATTGAAGCCGCTTAGGACTGCAAAACCTGATGATCAAGCATTGTTTGGTTTAAGAGAGAGAGAAAAAAAACATGAGTTTGATACTTAAAAGACCACAGTTCCTTGGCACCGTATTTGGAGTGAAATTCAAACGAAAATGGCCATGATAATTGCAGGTCGCAGCATCCCGTTACATCTTCTGGGGTAATGCAAATGAAAGTGACAAGAGCCATCCTCCAAATTGAACAGGTCTCGGCTTTCCGCATTGAGTTCTCATTAAAAAGAAGGCACGCGAGACGGGAGGTTAAACAGTTCACCCCCCGTCCACTGGCTGCCCCCCCCCCCTCCGATCATGGCTCAGCAGGTAGGCTAATAGCTCGGCTCTTTAGAGGCCGGTCAAGCGGGCACAATCAAGACATCAAAGGCCAAATGAAAGAAATGGGTCACACCAAAAGGAGATGCAAAACCTTTCTGAGGCCACCACTCCCAAGCCAAACTGAATTGTGTCTCGCGATGGGCACTTCAATTGAAAAGTCTCAAATATACTTCATACACTTCTTGGAACCATTCAAAGTATTTGGTTTTCTGTAACTGGGTTTTATTTCGCTGTTTATTTATTTTATTTTATATTTGTAGAATTCAGATTTCGAATATGTATGCTTAAGATGTAGGCAGAGGTTAGGCATCTGGCTCAAGGACGCCTATAGGTAGGCTGCAGACATTGGGAATGAAACCAACACCCTTATATCCCTAGCCATTCCTCACGGTACTGCAACGGGGCATTCATTAAACACTAATTATTTTTCAATCAATATTTAGGGAATAGTTACTTTTCTAATAGTAATAGTTCTATTCTTTCCCCACAGATCAATCAATAGTCACAGGTACAAACACGGGTGAGTGACTTTGCTGCTGGAAATGCCAGGTGTCATAAACACAACCACCATATTTTAGAGAGCTGATGCCCAGAGAGCAACAAATCTTTTGAAACAAACCTTTTTCATGCACCGCTGCTACAACGGTGCGGAGCTAGCAGCCTGACAGATGACGGCTAATTAGCCGTGTCGCTGAGAAACCGTTTTTACGCTTTCCTGATGGAAGCAGGCGGGAATGGAAGGCGAGTAAGTAACATCGCTCTATCCGAAAAACTCAATGGACACAAACACATTGCCAGGGCTGTGTTTGACCTTCAGAAGGGGCGTTTAACAAGAGAATCTGGCAGTTTGTCTTTGGTTGGAGAGATACCGCTCTAATTCCACCTCTTCAAGGAGGTAGGTTGGACAGATACCGCTGTAATTCCACTTCTTCAAGGAGGTAGGTTGGACAGATACCGCTGTAATTCCACTTCTTCAAGGAGGTAGGTTGGACAGATACCGCCGAATTCCACTTCTTCAAGGAGGTAGGTTGGACAGATACCGCTGTAATTCCACTTCTTCAAGGAGGTAGGTAGTGCAGGGCCAACGCTGAAGTCTGATTCATTCAATCTTCACTCAATCAATAATTAAATCTGATCCAATCTAAAGATAATGAACGGAAAAATAGTCTATTGTGCTCTAGTCAAGAGATTAAACAAAAAAAAGAAACAGCAAAGCAAACGATTTTGCTTCATTATCAATAGTATCATTTACAATGTCATACTTATATACCGGCCTTTTTAATCTAATCTGGTGATATTTGAACTCTATAGGCAATGATGTAACTGTTTTTAGTTATAAAAGAATCAAGCTTACTTTGACCCATTTCTCAGAATTGCATTTTACATCAAAAAAGGCTAGTTTGTACAATTGGGCTTGTTCGTGAGTTCTGTGCTCATGACATAGCCAGAATCCTAATGACTGCCTCCTGCTTTCCTCCACCCCTCTCTAAACGTACACAGCACAGCCCCTCACCACCACCGCCACCACCCACGTTACTCCCCTGTTGGCTTGTAAACAACATCTTTCCACACTTCTGTTCATGTCTTCATGCAATCTGGCCATGCCTTGGAGAACCCACAGAGACATCCAAGTTCAACAACATAAAATGGCTGGTTGCCTTTCTTTTTAAAATCAAAGGAACAATACCCAACAAGGCTCCGAAACCAGGCCAGGCCGCTGCTTCAAGGCTAACAAGTCACGTCTGGTTTTATTGAGTTTCCAAGCGAAGGCTTGCAGGCAAATTTCGATAGCTTACAATCATTTGTCATTATAGCTTTATAGATCTCAGGCACACTTGCTGTAAAGAATGCAGTGAGAACACAGTGCAGGGATGAAATGACAATAATAGGATTGTCACAATAATCCTTTGGAATATAATGCGACACAAATATCACAATTTGCTCATCCATGCATAATTCGGTTTGATACAAATCTATGGAGATTGGCGTTGTGTAATAAATGTGGTATTAAATAGATAAATGTGTCATTATGAAATAAATGTGGTATTATGAAATAAAAGTCCCCTGAAATAAATAAGAGCAGTCATTTTGAAGAATGGCCTTTAAAAACAAAAACAAACATTAATTTCAAAATATTGACAAATTTAAAAACGGGCCTCATATTTATTTCAAAGCCATATTTATCACAGATTTATTAAATATTGAAATAGCATTCTATTGAAATCTAACTGATGTTCATTCAAAATTACTACACGTTTATCTAGGGTAAAAAAATTAATCCAATTCCAACCACTTTAACACTACAAACCTCATTTTGAGAGGAATTTTACAGGATTATAATTCATTGATACTGAGCTGATATGTGGAGCACAGAGAGAGTAAACTACATTAAAGAGGAGAAAGGAAGGGCGGGACCCTTGACTGGAATACCTGTATCCAACAAATGTCACTCCATGAAACATAACCATACATCCCAGTGATTCTGCTTAGCTGGGAGTAACACACACACACACACACACACACACACACACACACACACACACACACACAAATAGCTGATCAGCCCGAGGAGTTAGTGCATGTTGGTGAACAGTGTAGTTGATGACTCAGAGCGTTCATTAGCAAGGGGCTTACAATAAGCAACATGGAGGGGTCTTTCCTCTTTCAGAACATTACAAGACGCATGCAGGGCTACAGTAATGTGTGCAATGTTGGTTTCATCGTACAATACGATTGCATCCATGGTACATGGTAAGCAGGTACATTCTGCCGCTGAATGTGTTCCACACCCTCAGTCCGGCCCTCAGTCTTTCATTCACATTCTATACACTTTGTTAGTCTTGATATAAGGATGTCCAGTGCAATACCTTTCTCCTTAGTTTCATGACACATGGACATTTGGAAATCATCCATAAAATAGGCCAGAGATAGACCCGGGACTGATAACGATGCTCGAGAGACATTTCATGACCAAGCTAGAAACTTTGCCATTTAAAAAGCTGGGGATAGGCCACCATAAAGGTACAAGTGGGATTGCCCCCAGACAATGGGCACATCTGCTCACCTTATGCCATAGGCTAGCTTAACAACAGAACACTGGGTTTTAGAACAGTGTTTTAGCTGCTCAAGGCTAGCTGAAAACTAGAACATTGGGTTTTGAACATTGTTATAATGGCCAATGGTTAGCTGAACACCAGACCTTTGGTTTAGAACATCATTTTATCAGCTCAGGGCTAGCTGAATACCAGACCGTTGGTTTAGAAAAGCATTTTATCAGCTCAGGGCTAGCTGAAAAGCAGACCGTTGGGTTTGGAACAGTGATTTACCTGCTAAAGGCTAGCTGAATCCCAGACCGTTGGTTTAGAACAGCGTTTTATCAGCTCAGGGCTAGCTGAATACCAGACCTTTGGTTTAGAACAGCGTTTAATCACCTCAGGGCTAGCTGAATACCAGACCGTTGGTTTAGAACAATGTTTATAAGTTCATGACAAGCTGAATACCAGACCATTAGGTTTGGAACAGTGTTTTACCTGCTAAAGGCTAGCTGAATACCAGAGCAATGGGTTAAGTGAAACATCCCAGACCAGATGGTGTGGTGGTGGTGGTGGTGGTGGTGGTGGTGGGAGGTAAGCTTACTCTAACATCCGCACTGCCAAACACTCGGCCAGGCTGAGTTTTGACCCGAATCGGATGAAATCAAAAACCCAAACACACCGCAAGTCCCAATCTGGTTCCTATCTAGTGTTTGTCCTAAATGACTGCTGTGTTGTAACCCACCAAAGTTGTCCCTCTTCGCCTTGTTTATTTCTTGTCTTTGCGTAGCAGGGTGCTTCGAGACTTAAGCAATAGAAACCGTCAGTTCCTGTACAAATGTATTCCCATTATTTTTAGAATAAGATAATGTAGCAAACATCTGTCTACAAGCATTTCTGTTACTTGTAAACAATCACTCCATTGTGTGAGATGGTTTGTGAAAAGGATGTATATTAACCCACTCCTAAATTATGAAACCATAAATCAACAGAATTACATTCAGAATGAGAGGTAATTTAATTAGAACTGGATCCACTGAACCTAAAGTGTAGCTAGCTGTGAAAAGCACTGGATTCAATCGATTTTATAAAAATAACCAGTAAATAGATTTAATACAGAATGAATAAACATTTCCTGGAGACAGCATCCAAGAGATCTATCTCAGCGATTTCAGATACAGAGGAGGGAATCTTTGCCCTCTTGGGAAAACTAAAATAACTTTTTCCTTTTTTGTGCAATAACACTGCCACAGGATGACATTGAGCTCACATTAAAAAATAGCACCATAAATATTGAAGTATTTAAATAGTTCTATAGTATAATTCTTTTTGGGGGCATTTAAAAATGTTAATTTCTCAGTCTCTCAGTGGTGAAGTGGATACAATTTATAATTTAACAACCATTGTGAGGAAGTCATAGTTTTGCCCAAGGTAATCCCATCCTTTTAAAAGCCTCATTCAGTCAGAAAAACAGCGCAGCAGCAGAAGACGCTTGCGGTAAATATTGACTCTGAATACCCAGCAGCCCAATCACACTGAGGCCTGACGTGGTCACATGGTCAACGCCGGAGAGCCCACGAGTTGTTACTCCAACATTGATCGCATGAGGACTTAAAATTGGATATTGATTGTCGTGTCCATTCTCTGGCTTTGCTGTCGGTCTGCCAGTCGCGCAGAACCGCCAATTGTAGCGAGTCTTCTGTGCTCTTTGTGAGAGAAAGGGATCACTGACTGGCCGCCGTGTGGAGGATAATTTAGTAAGCAGTGGATTGAATGACTAGTCGATGGAGGTCATTTTACCAAACATGCAATTTTTCAAATGTTTAATCAGCCAGCCAAGGAAAACGTACAGTAATCTCTCTTGAAAGTAGTGATATTATAGCCACGGTGAAGGGCAAAGCAAGAAATGGAATGGTCTAAAACTATATCTACATTCACTAGATGCATGGATTTGCTTCTTCACACCTTAGTGGCCTTTGTAAAGTTGTTGGCAAAAACAAAATAATTACAGCAGGGTGGTGACACTGAGCTGAGGGGTAAGAACGAGTTCAACATAGATGGTCATGGTTGATTGGATAGAACGCATCTTCACACTTCTGGTCATTGTAAGACAAAAATATGTATTTTTAGAATGCCTGATTAGGAACGTGAATGACGAAGAAGTCACAGCCATAATAATTCATATGGAAGGGAATTTCTTTATAATATTCATTGCACCACGTGCGTGCTGGATTTGGTAGTGCTGGAGGAAGTAGTGCTGGTGTTAAAGTGCCAGTGTTAGAAGCTGTTTTTTATTAGGCCACGCAGTAGCTGTGTGGCTCATGGACGACTACGGTGTTGCCAGTGGGAGCACGGGGAGTCGTGTTGTGGGGTGGCTGTGGTAAGGGACCCCTTTCACTCCCTTAAAGTACTTCCATTCATAAACCCTTAACACCACTCCCCACGCCACCAGCGCTCCCTTGCCAGTCAACCAGCAGCCCCGCCCACCCGTGACATCATAGCTTGCTGGCACGCTCTGACATTCGTTTTAACAACACCTCCTCCCGCTCATAAAGTAGTGATGTCATGTTGTTCCACGCGGCTATGGAAACGCCGTCTGCAGAAGGGTTTGTCATAACATCCAAATAAAAAGGGAGGCGAGAGATGAATGAGAAACATGTGGAGGGAGTTCGGTCTTAAGCTAGCTCCAAGTGCTAAAACGACCTAGGAGACCGAGAGAGCAAGAGAGAGAGAGACAGAAACAGAGATAGAGATACAGAGAGAATGATGCCGTGAGAGAAGGAAACAACATTTGTTCTTACATGGAGTGAGAAGTATAACTCGGATGGAGCGGAATGAAGAAGGGATGTTTGATGGGCAAAAAAACTAAACAAAGAGGGAAACCATAGGCAACCGATGAATGGCAAGAGGGACTGGTCGAAATGTAATACGAGTGCGAGTGTGTGACTAAGCATGCGGATACGTGCAAGTCTATGCATATTTGTAAGCATGTGTGTCTGCAAGTAAGTAAGAACATGTGTATGTGCGTGTCTACGCAGGTGTACACGTGTGTATGACGTTAGATATATTCCTGATGCAGTGCTTCTCCATTCATTTCTGTTTCCTCTATCTCCCTCATCGCCTCTCTCCCTCACTGTCTCTCCCTCCGTCTCATCCAGGGGACAGGCTAATCTTCTGAGAATGGAGACGGGCCGGTGAATCTCTTACACTGCTGCGGTAATAAGGGGCTCCAGACTTAGACTTCACTACAACCTCAGACAAGGAGAACACACACACTCCTCCTTTCATCCATCCACACACGGGCAGAAGAACCCCTTCAGCACTGGTAGTCCAGTATTCCCCAATGAATTCGTATTGAGTGATTCAGAGTTTTCATGTATGATTCACATGTGAATGTGGGTCAACCCAACGGACAGCAACAGGCCAGGGAAGCACATCCAGGAAGCTAAGTCGTTGGTGGAAAGAAGTTGACAATGATGACATAAATGTTGACAAAGCAACGGCTGAGCCCATATGTAAATGGGTATTTTTTGTCCGCATCTGCTTCCACACACATATTTTTGATTATTTCCACAATCATCCTCACCACAACAATCATCACCATCCCCATGACAACCATTATCATCATCACCATGACAAGAACCATCATCATCATCAGCATGAATCACCACGTCATCATAACCAATAACCTCATCAAATTTAGCTTTCTTTTAATAATCTCTAACATGTTTATCTTCATCATCAAAAAGCCCATCCAAGCTTGTGCCAAATCGAGAACAGCAGTGTCACCGTGGCAACACGTGCTTCGCTTGTTGTCAACCCTTCTTAGCAACCATCGCCAAATTATATTCTAAGGCCTGAGGCGGCAGGAGGGTCGCAAAAAAAGGACAGCCGATCAATCCGAATTAAAATCAGACCGTGGGGAATGCTTTGGGTGAAAACACACTGATAATTAAATCAATTAATATCAATTAAGTAAATGCGCAGCATGTCCTCAGCCAGCAGCGGAAATAAACATGCAAGATTTTCATTTATGCCACATAGTGATGGATCTGTTAGCACCATGGAAACATGAAAATGATACACGCTTCCAAACTACACACATCCACACTAGATGGTTGGGATCTGGCAATAGATTCCTAAAATTCCTTAAAATAGATTCCAATGGATTCTTTAATCAGTGATTCCCAGAGGCTATTTAAATATCATATTCTTTGTGGTTTTGTTTATTTCAGCCAATGCAGATATTCTTTAAAAAAAATTGTAAATTAAAACAACAAATGAATGCTTTTGTTTGAACGTCCACTGCTCTGAGCTTACACAGTCTGATTATAACAAATTAAATCTCATCTTTAATTAATAACGTGCCAAATGCGTTTCAACCAAACACCAGCCAGCGTTAACTGAGCCACGGTGATGAATATTAAATAATCAGAGGTGGTCCAGCCACAACATTCCTCAAACCTAAAGGTCCCACACAATACGTAGGGAATGAGAGATTACAATCACTGTAGAGAGGCCACTGTAATCGCTGGGCTGTCGCAAGAAATCGTGTGTGTGTGTGTGTGTGTGTGTGTGTGTGTGTGTGTGTGTGTGTGTGTGTGTGTGTGTGTGTGTGTGTGTGTGTGTGTGTGTGTGTGTGTGTGTGTGTGTGTGATGATAGCCCATATACACTGGAAGCACCACGAATGAGGTCAAACAAGGTCAACAGTAGCCGTGTCAATGCATTAAAGGGACAGGCCACTGAATGTGCATACATTAACCCTTATTACCTCACGTGTTAAAGCCTTTATGTGTGTGGTATTCAGTTTTTGTATTCAGTTTTTTCAGGATTTGCATCTCCCTACAATGACACAAAGGCTGAAGCTGCAGAGACATGGCTCATTAAGGAGTAACCGCTCATCTGATCTGACCCAGGAAAGGCCATGTTTCACTGGCTGAAATGTATAGATGGAGGGGTTGTGAATGGGAGAGGGTGGAGAGAGAGAGTTCATGTGCGTGCATGCAACTCCCCAAAGTGAATCATGAATAAAACAATCCTGCATGTTGCGACCTCCAAGTCAGACAAGGACACACACACACACACACAGACAGACACAGACACACACACACACACAGCAGAGAGAATAAAGGCCAAGTATTGTAGTAGATCGCGTCACTCAGAGAGGTCAGAGGTCGGCTGACAGAACATCCTGTTCCTCCTCCGCCAGACAGCAGTGGAATTAGCGACAACACTTTCCTCAAAGTTGTCGAAAAGACACAGAACTTCCAGCCAATCAGGGGGGACAGTGAGACCCCAGGCTCCGCCCCCACCAATCTGAGGTTTTTGAATGATACAGAAAACCAATCCATCGTGAAATAACCGGAGCGGTGACGGCAGAGGA
Source organism: Pollachius pollachius (assembly GCF_949987615.1). Classification (NCBI taxonomy): domain Eukaryota; kingdom Metazoa; phylum Chordata; class Actinopteri; order Gadiformes; family Gadidae; genus Pollachius; species Pollachius pollachius. The sequence goes on from NC_136936.1 coordinate 37,257,571, forward strand.
CATAACTGACACGGAGCCATCAATCACAGCGTCCTGAAGAGGAGTTTATGATGGCTGCGTTGACACAGGTCACCAGACCCGGAGGGAGGGGGTAGCTACGATACACAGCTGCAATCACCAATACACATTCATCTACACACCTGTTCCATCACAAACGCACAACACGGGAACTACCCACACACAGAAATGTGTGCGCCAACACGCACACATGCATGTGTATTGATTTTTTTATTTTTTATTATGCAATTTGTCTCCGTCCTCCGGGGTTCAAACAGCTTCCCTCTAAACCATGTGGCCACCGCATCCTCATAAATCAAACCGTCTGTCAACAACGAGCTCCCATTGGCTGGACGCAAGCGAGCAGAGGGAAATTAATATTTAAATAAGCAGCCGGCTATGCGCACGTATTTATTATCTGATCTCTGGCAGGGCAATGGAAGGTAAACAATAATTCATCCTGAATGCTTTTTGTAGGCTTCACAGTCTGCGTGTCTGAAGGTGTCGTAGAATGGCACTACAATAGACTTATACTTACTGAGTCTGCACTGATTTCTGTGTTTCCCTAGCTGTATTTCCTGAAAAAGAAGAAAGGAGACAATATTGAAACACTAGCAGATTCTGTACGGACGTTTTTGTATAACTTGTATCACGAGAACAATATCTCAGATAAATCATGATTAATCGATATTATTTATTACAGTATACCTGATTCAAATGAATGAAAATTGAAATGAAATTTCAAAATAGAAAAACATAAGCAACACATTCACGGAAAACACAAAACACAAAAGCCACAGCAAACTGCAAATCCTACAACACAAATACAAAAACCACAACACAACGGAACGGAGCATTGTTGCATGTTGACTATTAAATGGGCCAACTATTATTGCACGCAGTCTATTATTGCCTACACATGTGGAAGAGATTGCCTGTTTGAGAGGTTGCATTACAGATTACAATGTGTTGTTCTTTTCTTGGAATCAACATGGTCACTGAGACAGCATTCTGCCTCACACGTTGCAATAACATAACTTGTATGATCCCGATAAGCCTGGCATAGGTGAATGTAGCTGTGGGAGTGTGTGTGGGTGAAGGCTGGTTAAAGCAGCCTCACATTGGCGAGTCTGATTGGACTCTGGGGCTAGGTGAGGCTGCCACCTGTTGCACATTTGGTAGTCAGTGTGCATAGGTTAAACCAGGCATCGCCTCACACCCACAGAGAGAGCTCTCCTGCATGGCAACATGGAGCATCAGGCCATGCATCATCATCATCAACAAATTTTAAAATAAACCGGCTTCGACATCACCACCCCGCGTCCTGTGTTCTGAGGAGCCCAGAAAAGCCATCTAGGTGGAGTGTGTTTGCCACACTCCACACTTCGCTAAAGTTAACGATTCAAGGATGACCTATTTATCATAAGGCTTTGGCTATCCACATTCTATACTGAATGAGTATATAGTAACTAACTCTAACTTTCGTTGTGTTGTGGCTTTTGCATTTGTGTTGAGACATTTTCAGTTGTTTTGGGATTTGTGTTGATGTTTTCCCTATATATGTGCTAGTGTTTCTCAAATTTGCAAAGCGTTGTTTGCAGTTTTTTCGACGGGGGATCAACACTTCAGGGCCCCCGTAGGTGTGAGAAATGACGTTCAACCTTTCAGTTCTCTCTCCAGGTTGTCTGGCAACTGGAGGGTTGCTGGTTCTATGCTGACTCCTCCTACCTAAGTGCTTGAAATTGCTTCTGGCTGTTGCCTTGCATGCTTGACAACACCGTCCGTGTGTGATTATGAGGTAATCATTGTAAAGCGCTTGGACTGGCCAAAGGTCTGAATAACACTAAAATGCAGTCAATTTACCATTTCTGCGTTGGCTAGGTTCAGACCTTGTTGGGCTAGGTTCAGAGTGAGGTTCACTCTTTATTTAGCTCGGTTCAGACAGTGGTTGGTTGGATTCAGACTTTGTTGGTCTAGGTTTTAGAGTGAGGTTCACTCTTTGTTTAGCTAGGTTCAGACCTTGTTGGGCTAGGTTCAGAGAGAGGTTCACTCAGACAGTGGTTGGCTAGCTTCAGGCGGTAGTGAGCTACCTCGGTTGTGCGGGTTGAAAACAATCAATGGATGCGCCAACCGGTCCCTTAGGCTTTGAAATGACCTAGAAGAGTAAATTAGAGAACTGATGCTCAACTCTTTTTTTCTTTTCCAGAAGCCCGGTATTTTAAAAAGGCCTTTGCTTCAACTCCTGCCCGGCTTTTTATACAAAGTTCTTATATGGCATAAACGCATACATTTCCTTTTAGTGTGTTGATTTGTGTTGTGAGATTGAAACTGCAAAGCACTTTTTAAATGTAGTTCAAGGTCTGAATAATTGAAACTTGTCGTAGACAATTTATGGATAAAAGCCAAGACATTTTGAGATGTGTGCGGTGGCAATATAAGGTAGAAGACGGACAAGACTTTAGGGAAGGAGCCTGTGAGCCATTACAGGAGAGAACCATTAGTGAAAACCTGCCATAAAGCAGATAGGATTACTAGTGCACCAGAAAGCAGAAAACTATTACCTTTAAATGAAATTGTCCCAGCAGCCACTGTAAGCTGCGGTAATGCACCACATTAACAGCATGAAATACTTCAAATTAAATTCATGATATAAATTTGAGGCCACTTTGTTCCAGCCCAGTCTAAGTCATAATTTGACTGTTCTTTGGTGTTGAATTAGACACCTAGGAACATTGTTATGTCAACTCCAATTCAGATGTTGGTTTTTGTACATGGATCGGAATAGATCACTTCGTAGGTCATATCCATGGCTGTAAACCCCTATAAAAAAAACACCACACCGCTAATATTGAGTGCCCCTACAGTTTTCTTACAGTTTGACCGTTTGGAAAACCCTGTGCTCTATAAAGCACGGGGTCTGGTCAACTGGATCATCATTTGAAAGTATAAATGGACGATTATCACGTTAACTTCAAGTAACTATTGCAGTGTCATCATCCACAACCACAGCAACAAAATCCATGTGCCAGATTTTCAGATGAATCCACAAGAAAAGTATTGACCGTTTTGCATCCACAAATTGACTAATGTCATCTTGTACCTCAAGCATGGCAGAATTAACCTTCAGCATTTGATTGGGGTCATCGGTCTGCACTTTTTAAGCTACGACAGCGTTGCAACAAGTCACGTGTCACATGTCATCTGCGTGATGAGCGCTCTGCGTCATACGAGTCATACTTGTCGGCAGTCCTGTTCCATGGATGACTGCCTCGTCACCATCTCCTCGGCGGCCGAGACACGCAGCGATGCATGGAAGATGACCTTTGCGTGGTCGGTGAAAGGGCTCGAGGCGAGCCTCTGAACTTGCATGTGTCACTGGGAGACAGTCACCAAACTTCCTGAGGGGGATGACGGTGTTTTCACCTTCTACATGTGAGTCACAACCAACATGTTTCTCATCATACTGTGAGGTTACAGACAGTATGCTGCAGACAGCAGGCCAGGGTGACCAATTACTATAATTTAGCTTTAGTAGTCACTTTTACCCTAACAACTTAGAGTGAATTCAGATGCATGTCATTAATGAGCTGGTAGGGGTAATGGAATCTTGCTCTAGCATGCCTACGGATTAGGCTGTGGACATTTAGCATTTCTCAATCCCATTAACACCCTTACTACTAACACACTATGCTATAAGACCACATGGTTGCAGGGATAGCAATGGTGGGGTTAAAACTGATTTCTTGTTTAAAAAGAAGCCATGTTTAAGGTCTCACAAGAATAGATCGATTATAAGTGCGTGGGTAGGGCGAACTGTGCATAGGTTGCTACCCACAGACAAAATAATTGGAAGCTGTAGTTTTGAGTTTGATTCAAGCAGATGTTTTTTAGAGGGGGTTTCAAGATAAGGGTGGAACATTCGACCAGGGACCATCACTGGAGACCCTCCAAGATATCCTTGACTTCACTCATTTACATTTCAGTCATAAAGTATAACGCTTCACAGTCTTAATGTTTTTATTTCAGGGAAAACGTTTTTTGCTTCATTTTATTATGCAGAAATTGCTCATAATTCCACATTATACAAAAAAAGGGAAGTAAGTAAAGTTCTTCCACTGTTGTTCCACTGCTTATTCCTTCATTAGGCGGATTCCCAGTCCAACACCTGAGTGTGCGACTAATTGCTTTGGTAAAAAAATACTAATGCCGAGGGACGGCCGTTTGTTTTGCTCCACTTTATCCTATATCAGAAATGCAATCCAAGACCAAAATAGCTTCAGAGTTCATTATTTCATGGCTAATGTGTGCCGTATGAATGTACTTTTTTGTCTGTTGGTATGAACTTGATTAGCGTTTCATGAACAACTGCAGTGGGTGTCTCTCGGCGGGGGAACGTCAAAGTAAACAGCCCCTACAAGACGCGGACCAGCAGTGGCCCTGGCAGGCATCATTACCACATCAAAACTAAATAAACAGCTGAATTAAACATGCGTTTGCATCCGCCACCAAACCAAGAGTGAATTGGCCCACTCCGTTTCCATGGGCCTGCCTCACAATCACCAGACCTAGAACGCAATCATACACTTCCATTACTGTTGTGTCCGATGGTCTAAACAAGCATTTGGATGGCCCTCGTATATTCAACATGCGAGCATTGTTGTGAGTTTAAGGACTTCACACAATCTACTTCACGCAATCTACGTACGGTATCATATAATAAAGTACTCAGACTCACAATATATAATATAATAAAAAGCCTAAGAACAACAATAGTTGAGCGCTGCTTGCAGCACTCACCTAATAAAGTATAATAACAGTAAGGCACAAATGTAATCCTCAACAATTCTGTTGAAAGCCGCCCCCTCAGAAAATCACAAAAACAAAAGAGGGCACTCATTTTTAAAGCTATTTTTCTCATTCAACTAGTGGGTTGGTCTACCCTCCATCTCATATGTGGACTTTGTGGTAGAAGTAGTGTCAATCAAAGACCTTCTGTACTCCACATCGGACCAAAAAGATACACACCAGAAAACAAGAGTGGATATCCAGGGTGACTCAAGGGCACGAGGCTCTGGGACGAGAGGGACCCGACCGCCACCCAACAGAAAACAAACGTGGGAAGCACAACTGCAAAGTTGTCCACTTGAGGGGGCAGTGCCTAAAATCCCAACAGTGAACATTAATGATTTATACCCTGATAAGATGTGGCATAATAGGCTTCAAGTAATCGACTCGCAGGCAAAAAAAGGAATATCCGGCTATGTTCAATCATCACATGCATGCATAAATAGCCTGCATTCATAAAACACGACGCACCCACACGCACACAATTATGCACATCAACAGCCAGCCCCCCGGTGGGCTCCGACCTCCACTGTTGATATGAACGGAAGTGGGGATGAGGACGAGGAGGATGGTGCAGAAGGCCCCGGGGCAGGGAGGCCTGAGTGGTAGACAGGCAGTCATGCAGTCCCCAGCTGCAGGTCATGTTAAACACCATGGGAAGTCACACACGCAAATATATACATGCAAACATTTACATTTACATTTAGGGCATTTGGCAGACTCTTTTATCCAAAGCGACTTACAATAAGAACATTTGTCATAAGAAGTGAAACAATATATCGCTGTCAGTACAGTAAAGATGTTCATAGGACCAAGTGCAAGTACTAACAATCGCTAGGCTAACCCATTCCCTGTGTACAGCAATGACGGCAGCTACTGCAGATGCTACACAATTAAGTACTATGAATAAGTGCAATGTAGATTAAGTGCGTACAATAAGTGCGTACATTAAGTGCCAGGACATACAATGGTGGCCGGAAGGGGCCGGGTAGCTATGCAGAGTCGAGGTAAACTCTGAACAGGTGAGTTTTGAGACTTTTGCGGAGGCTGAAAACACGCACATATATCTATACAGCACATACATGTTACTACAGCATGCAATCAGGGACAAATGGCTGTATCTTATCGCACATGTATGCAGAGATTGACCAATACACACTCACGGAGAAGGGGAAGGAATGAAAGGAAGGAGGAAAGAAAGAAAGATATATATATATATATAAGAGAGAGAGAGAGAGAGAGAGAGAGAGAGAGAGAGAGAGAGAGAGAGAGAGAGAGAGAGAGAGAGAGAGAGAGAGAGAGAGAGAGAGAGAGAGAGAGAGAGAGAGAGAGAGAGAGAGAGAGAGAGAGAGAGAGAGACCAAGCTGGTGAGTTATTCCTTGCCACTCAACCAATATGGCACCGTGCCAGATACCTAGTTTGCATTTTTCTAAGGGCCTAAAGGACATCACATCAGAAACAACACTTAGCTGTTACTGCTGACAGAGAGCCAACTGCTTCCACTAAACAGCTCGATGGCCAAAACCCTTATTTATCATCTTTTATATTGTTTTTTTAATATAAATATCATCCGGCCCTCACTCACCTGAGAGATGCTTTACTCTAGTGGCCGGATCTCCCTGTCTTTATGTGTGTTAAATATTTAACACCGCTTTAATCATCGGGTATGGTAAGACAGTGTACAAAACCCCACTTCTTTACTTTTTGAAAGCTAAGGGCAACTTGTTCTAGCTGTGAAAACCTATATTTTCTACCAATATGTTGGTTTTACTGGCCAGTATAAAGCATTGTAATGCCATTATGGGGCAATATTAAACCATACATGAAACTATGCTGGGTATATTTCCCCTATTGGATAGGTTTTATAAAGACTGTGGAATCTGTAGATGCCTCTGATTCTTTACTTTAGATCAGTGTTGAACTGTTCCAGAATCACCCCAACTGAATATCCCACAAAAAGAACTGCGGGCCTTGGGTCAAAAATAACAAAGCAGATGACAATGCAAAAATAAACCCTCCATCAATCGACTGCCATTTTATTTCTCGAGGAAGGGCTCTACACTTCCAGTCCAGGCATTGAATATACTGTTTTCTGATTGGACAGAGGAACAGGTTGACCTACGCCCACCAACACTGGCTTATCTCCAGCCCGGAAGCAGACCTTTCTGGACACACTTGAACGCATCGCGGACATAAATAGTCCCCCTGTCTGACAAGCTGACGAGCTCTGCGTCGCTGTCAACGGTCGCTAATGAATGCACGAGCACTTCCATTAAAGCGCACTGCCTGGGGTAAGCGTTGGGTTTGTCCACTTTGCATTAACACCACCCCCTCCACCCCAAAATCCCCACCGCCTCCAGAGATAACCCTGGACCCCCTGGACTTTGAATTCAAACAGCACCTCCTCTTCCTCATAGACGCGCCTACCCTTTGGCAATTGACCCCGTCATGACAGATCAGTGTCGAGCCGCATCCCACGTTCCTCTGGAACAGACTGCCTCTAAACTGAAAGGACCACACACACACACACACACACACACACACACACACACACACACACACACACACACACACACACACACACACACACACACACACACACACACACACACACACACACACACAGCCACAGCCCTGACCTCATGCGTGTCCCTTTGTGGAGGAACAACCTTGTATCTGGGGTTCGTTTCACGGTCCCGGGGCTCTCTATCTCCGCTAGTGACCGTCTCTTTATTCCTCCTCGGCCCCGGCACTGAAATGAGCAGTGGAGCAAGTCCCTTTGACGAGGTGGCCGTGCGCACCAAGTGGTCTAGGGGTTTGTATGCAGAGATCAAATGGGATGTGTGGGGGGGGGGGGGGGAGTTTTGGATAACCAAGGTTGCGGCAGAGGACGAGAAGACAGATGGGGGGGGGGGGGGGGGGAGAGAAAAAATAGAAATTGACAAAAAAAGGGAATAAACACAGGATGAAGGTGTAAGGGCAGATGAGGTAGAGTGTGAGAGAAAAAAAGTTAGAGAAAGAAAAAAAGAGACCGAGATGGCTTGAGAGGATGAATATATCCATATAATGGTGTTGTCAGCGTCCCTTGAGAAGGGGGAGGAGGAGAGGAGAGGAGCGAGCCGGAATGGGCCACTGAGTCGCCTCCTCTATCCTCCTCCTCCCTCTTTCATCCTTTCTCCTCTTCCATATGGCAGATTTCCACCCCCTCTGCATGCCCTGACGCACACAAGCCAGGACCATCCCCCCTGTCTAACACACACACACACACACACACACACACACACACACACACACACACACACCCCCAAACCCCTCCGCTCTGTGCATGGTTCAATTACGGACGACGGCCCTCTACAAAGGACTGCCTCTTTTTCTCTACTCCTCCTCCTCCTCCTCCTCCTCCTCCATGTCTTTCCCTCTCCTCCTCCTCTTTCCCTCTCCTCCTCCTCTTTCCCTCTCCTCCACCTCTTTCTCTCTGCCCCCTCATCATCTTTTTCTTTTCCCCATCTCATACTCCTCATCACTCCAATTCTCCATTCCTTCTCTTCTGTCTCTCCCTTCCCTCCCTCCCCTTCCCCCTCATTCTCCTGTTCTGTCCCCCCTCCTCCCCCTTCCTCCTCCCTCTTCCTTCCCCTCCCATGCCCAGATGTGCATTTGCGATAATTAGGATCTTTTGTTGCCTCTTCTTGGGTCATTATAACAGCTGGGTACGACGGAACTGCAGCAAGCCCAAAGTCATGCCAGCATACACTCAAAAGTATGCATCCCCCCGCAGACACACACACACCAACATGTGTGCCATCGCAAACACCGCCACCAACGCACAAACATACACAATGCACCAAGTGTGAGTGCACGTTGGGTCCAAGGTGCACTCCAGCAGACACGCCAAACGCTTAAAACCCTGCGGTGAAGGTAGAGATTTATTTATTTAACCCAAGTGCCATTTAGGAGGGGCATAGGATAACAGAGGGGCTACACGAACAAACACACAGACTGCATCAAGCGCAGAGTGAAACACACCAGTAAACTGCAGGTGGAGTACTCCCAGTGCGCTGCAGAGGTGAGAGAGACAAGGACCGAAAGGTAACACCAAAACACACACACACACACACACACACACACACACACACACCCACACAGTAATAAAATGTGCTCCAGTGATTGGACAAAGCCCCTGGGAAGAAAATGACTATTGCTGCTTGGGAGGTAATAAAGCGGTTACTCATTTGTACTCCAGCCCACAAGCTCTGCCATCGCTCCCTCTACTCCTGCCTCCACACCCGCCTGTTTATCTTAAATGTTTATCTTAACCTACTACAACACCATCCTAATGATCTCCAATACGAGGTGCCAAAGAGGGAACTTCGGTGCAAGATGGCATGGAGGCCAAGACATGCCAAACGAACTGCATATCCAAAAATGGCATTTTGCGCTTTGTTCGACCCGTCTTGGGAGGCGTAGGATAGTCAGTGTTTCCTCTGGTCTCAGCCGATAACTTGACTCAAGTCTGTTGGTGGTTGTCATATTGGAAGCTGAATCTGTACATTTTCCCCAAAAAAATCTCACCAGAAGTAACCTTTTAAAGGGTTGTTTTTCAACATTTTCTTCCGGGGGGGGCATGCCCCTGGACCCCCCCTAGCGTTGCTAGGTTACCAACTCACAGCCCCACTGCTAGAAGAAATTTAGGGAAAACACTGATAGTCAAGTGCTCGGGGTGTTCTAGGTTCAAACCGTTCACTAGGTATCCTCATCAAGTAAGATACCTTAATCGGAACCTTGTCGTCCTTTAAACATACCGCAAGTCACCTTGGATCAAGGCTCATCTAAATGGTTAAATAATAATCGTATAGTCTACAAAAGGGGGCCATTTGTCTTTCATCACTTATTGCCTCAACCTCAATCATGGCTGTGACCTTGTGAAAGGTCACGACTACAGAAGGAACAAAGGTGAGGAGAAGAAGAATAGGCAACCCGATGCTAATGGTTTCTTTAAAAGGCTTTTCCTGCCTGTCACAGGAGAGTGAAGACCAACAGCAAAGTCGGTGGAAGAAGTGAGAGGGAACAACTTGTAGCATAGGACCTCAGGTTAAAAATCAGAGCCTCAAAAATGCCCCAGAATAGGAAACAACCTACCTAATGGGTATTCCCATTAGCATGTTTAATAATCTCCTTCTGCCTTTCTGTCCCTTCGGACAACACGTCTGCATTATGAAGCTCTGCTGAGCCCCAGCAGAGCCCATTATAACCGCCTCCCCATACATTTGTTAGGGAAATGAGACAGGGGGTCTGGGCTGATCTTTCGCATCATTTATTTAGCTCATGCATCTTAATGGGAATACTGGTTTTAATGGGACTGCCAGTCGACCTGCGGTGAATCGATCAAGTAAGGTTTGCATAATATGTGATTACAGCAATCGCAAGTAGAGGATCCATCGTTAGAAAGAACCACATGAATTAAACATGAGTTTCATGAGAAAGAACGTCTATGAGATGGATGTAATTGAACAATGAACAGCCGTCGTAGGTGCTGTGTGTACATGTACTGCATTGTCCATCAATGGCTCAACGACTGGCATCTGATTGGCTGATCGGTAATTAACAACTAGGGATGTCAGTTTCGTTAATTTTGCTTTCGATAGACCGACACCCATTAACAGGTAACTAACCAGTTAATTTTTCATAAAAAACGCAAAATAATGTGAAATTCAAGAAATGGAGTCAATGAGCTTTGGCGCCACATTTCGAAGGGCTGTCCATTTAGAGGTTCTGACATTTTAATGTTTTGTGTTGCAACCTACCGTATTTCCCGCACTATAACGCGCACCGGATTATATGAGATACTGGGACTGTGAGTAAGCGCAGTAAAATGCTGTGTGCACTGACTACGATAGCCATAATGCTGCAAGGGGTGTGGCTTTATCGTAGTCGTAGTGAAACATTTTATTATTATTATTAAATTGTTTTTATTGGTTTTTCATACTGAAACATTTTGACAGAGCGCCGTTTACAACCAGTATGGATCAACCAATTAACCAATTGATCCATATATAAGGCGCTCCGGATTATAAGGCGCACTGTCGTTTTCTGAGAAAATTACCGGCTTTTAAGTGCGCCTTATAGTGCGGAAAATACGGTAAATGTCTTGCCTTTTATTTTATTTTCTGTTGTCTTTACTGAGGTTTATTGCCGCATTTTGGTCAGGTCATCGTTGCAAAAGAGAATGTGTTGTCAATGGTTCCACCTGATACAATAAAGGTCAATAAATAAATAATAAATGAACTATAGAATTTTCATTTTGTTAATTAATATGCAAAAAAATGAACCTAGGCCTACGAATTACAATATTTTGGAACTGCATAGTAGTCAAATTACTGGTGCTCCGCTCCGCCGCTTCTGTTAATGCGGACAAGGAATTGATTTTTAAGAGCTTTATTAAAAGTACAAACTTAATTTAAACAACAAAACAACATATTATTTAGCATTTCGATTTGGCAATTGGCACATCACTTTGCAGCATATAACAAAACGCTTTTGAATTATCCAATTGAACGTGGACAAGGAGTGGAATTTTAAGAGCTTTAAATTAAGTAGGCCTACAACTGCACTTAATCTTAACAAAACAACAAATTATTTAGTGAGTCTGTGCAAATTCACCTATAAACCGACATGCGTAACCGGTCAAAAGTATTCTCGGCGGCTAGCCGGTTAACGGTTTACTGTTGACATCCCTATTAACAACTGGAAGACAGTTGATCATGCGGTGCCCAGACACTGAGCTACTCCGTCGATACCATCAACACGGCCCAATTCTTTGATTTTGTCAATCTGGATCATGTATTTAGGGCCCAGGTACAGACTAGTCAGCTGATTAATAACTCATCACTAGGCTAAGTTCATTTTGTCTGGTTTATATACCTTGTGAACGCACACACTGAAATATAATGCTACCCTCGTTTTGTGTCTGATGGACAGAAAATATACAAAATACTGTCATTCGCCTTGTTCCATTATCCATTGGTGAATCACGGTACATGGGCATGTTGATGTTCATTTGGATTAGAAATGTAAAGAATGGCGCCTTGCCATGTACCCTCATAGTACACAGAACCTAACTTAATGAGCCTGGCTTTGCAAAACCATACAACTGTCATTCGAGAGAATAGAGCAAGAGAGCCATAAATGAAAGACTGAAAGAGGGGTGTTCAGGGGAGGGGACCATCAGCCATCCTCTGACCATGATTTACCTCTCAGGACCACAGACCACAATGCTTACATTTACATTTACATTTAGGGCATTTAGCAGACGCTTTTATCCAAAGCGACTTACAATAAGTGCATTTGTTACAATAAGTACATTTGTCATAAGAAGTGAAACAATATATCGCTGTCGGTACAGTAAAGATGTTCATAGAACCAAGTGCAAGTATTGCAATCGCTAGGCTAACCCATTCCCCGTGTAAAGCAACGATAGCAGCTACTGTAGATGCTACACAATTAAGTACCTTGAATAAGTGCAATGTACAAGTACCAGGACGTACAACATTCAATGGTGTAGGGTTAGGGTTAGGGTTAATGCTTCTCGGGTTTCAGTTTAAAATGGATAACGGATATCCGGCAACAGACTTTGTGGGCTAGTCATTGATTTAAATTTTATTTTTTTCAGGCTTCATCATCGTCAGAAGATTGCCGATGGATTCCAAGATTTTGGCCCCATGCAACTAATGCCCGCTGAAATGTGAATGGTCAAACGGAAACCAGAGCGCATTCAATACCAAAGTCTTGTCCTGTTGCCTAGGATTCATGTGCAGATATGTTTATAAATACAAACTGTTTATAAATACAAACATTGATTTCCATCTCTGCCATCATATGTTTCATCATCCAAAATTAAAACATGTGCAATAATAATACATTAATAATTCACACAGTAAGAGTCTTGTGCTGTTTCTCTCACAACTACATAAACACATATCAATAGGAGTCATTTAGCTTTGCCATTGTAGAATTAAAAGCAGGGTAAAAATGTGTCCTTAGCACCCATCAGCAGACCTCACACCTCTGATATAGCCTCACCCCCCCCCCCCCCCCATACAAATATGTTTTATTAAGGACAAATCCCATATGGACCTGTTTGATATGTCAGCAGATGGCTTCCCTTTGTGGCTGTGTGGGTGTGTGCATATCAAATAAGAGAAGAGCCTCACAATGCCTACTCCAACTCACACGACTCATCTCTCCTAGCCTCCTCGCCTAGCATTCTCCAACCAAAGCCCTCTCTCCTAGCATCCTCCAAAACAAATCATCCCTCCTAGCCTCCTCCCGTCTCTAATCATCTCTCTAGTCTTTTCCAACTAACACTAGTCTCCTTGACGTTACCGCCTAGCTTACTACAACCCTAGACCTCGGATTACAAAAGCACCACCTCAATTTAAAGTTTCTCCAGCCAGTTACTGCAGGAAAACTGTTCTACCTGACAGTGCAGAGTAAGAGAGATGAGAGGCAGTAAATTAGGAGAAAATGGGGGCGTGCAAGGAGAACTATGTAGACACAAAACACACAGCTGGTGTCTGAATGCACACAAGAACCAACTTTGGATTAAATAATACGCTTGATTCTTGATAGGGCTAGAACAAAAAGTTCATCATCAGGAACATTTACACTAGGGGTGGGAAAAATAATAGATTCTTCGGTGCATCGCAATTCTGTGTAGAACGATTCGGTCTCGATTCAGATAAGCTAATAATCAGAATAAAATAAAAAAATATATATATATTATTTTTTTTATTCAATTTGTTCGCCTCCTGTTCGACAGAGAGGGATAATTTGAGAAGTTTCAAATTATTTAATTTATCTTCAATGTGTATTGGCCAATCTGATTTGTCTGGACACGATTGCGATTCAGCCCACGCATAGCATTCACGCAAACTCACAGACAGACACAAGAACGACGAACAAGTTCTTATTTTTATAATTTACTAAGATTCTTTAATGACATAGAAAAAAAAGATTAGAAAGAAAAGAAAATTAAATCTGTTTATTTTTTACCTACTTCCATAGTGTGTTGTATTGCAAGCTGCATTGATTAAGGCATTGTTCATAGAAAGTCATATTTGTAACAAAAGCTTTTTCTCTAATAAAATATTAGATAAGGGGATTAATCTGTTGATTTCTTTAATGATCATCACAAAAGTAGGAAGAGATTAGCAAACTATGATTAGCAAATTCAGATGTATATAGATTTTTTTGAAAATCCCGCATGGAAAAGTAGATAAAAAAAAATTACTTAGAGATGCATCAATAATCGTTTTAGAATCGAATCGTTGATCTCTGAATCGGAATCGAATCTTGAGGTGCCAAGAGATTCCCACCCCTAATTTACACTGATTACTCTAACAGATATAAAAGTATAATATAGTTAATTCTAATTCAGTAAGCAAAGATAATCACAGCTACTCCTATAATACATAGAAGCTTTCCATTTCTAAAATGATGGATGTGTAAATCGTAAGTTTCAGGCTGACCGACCGTGGTCTGACCAAGATAACCTTCCCTTCACTACAGAACCAATAGACAGAAGCCGGATGTACTGATGTCACCAAACCAGACCATATAAAAAATCCTGGTCCTGAAATGGACCAAGCATAGCAAACTTTAGTTGAGGCAGCAGCCTAACCCTTCCACAGCGTCAGGCTTCATGAGGGATCCTGCAGCATTTGCATTTGGCTTGGAATGGCTGCCCTAATGGTCCATGGAAGGTGCTACACTGACTCACCGTGTTGCGGTGAGTCAGGTGGCTCCCTCAAAAAGACAACTTTTTCTATTGCACAGCTTCAGCGTCGATGGCGTACGCTGTGGCGTCAACTCAAAACCTTCCCTCAAATATTATGACATTGTTTTTCCATGAATTGTTCCCTGACGTTGTGAAATTGACTGTTATTACATTGGGGAACACGCCTCTATGGAGCCCATTTAAAAGGGAGTTTGATGCGCCACTGACGGCTCACTGAGGGTGTTTTCAGAGGAGACTGTCAGCAGCTAGCGGACAGAAGTTGAGTGAAGTAATCTACACAACAGGAACCAGCCCCCACTTCCCTCCCCGCCTGCATGGAAAACCTTTAGTACAGCTATCCTGTTATCACAGATATGGAGCTCTAGCTCTGGCCCATCACTGAGCTTCACACACCCCCAACCTCCAGCCAACAACCGCCTCCTTTGTTTAAGAACTGTTTGTATCATTGCTTAATACATTGCTTAATATCATTTGAGGCGTGTTGTGACTGCAGGATATTGATGAATATACTCGTTGATATCCTGCAGTCACAACACGCCTCAAATGATACAAACACGCCCGAGTTTGTATCATTGCTTAATACGATTCGAAAGGTACAATTATACTAGTTAATATATCCTGCGGTCACAACACGTCTCAGCAGTTGAGTTACGTAGCGTATTGTTAGGCCTGTCCTTTTTTCCCTTAAAGAAATAATTTCTGTTATTTTTTGGAAGGCTGCATTCTAAAGTCTTAAAGA
Organism: Pollachius pollachius; assembly: GCF_949987615.1. Lineage (NCBI taxonomy): Eukaryota > Metazoa > Chordata > Actinopteri > Gadiformes > Gadidae > Pollachius > Pollachius pollachius. The sequence continues at coordinate 37,272,945 of NC_136936.1, forward strand.
TTAATTCCCAGTGTAAAAAGGGTTTGAACATAGCATAAAAGTTATTTACCCAATACCACCCTCCTACTGCCAGACAGGCAAACAAAAACATGCTATGGCAAATACTGGCTGGGTCACAATATGAATATAAAAATAAACACATTTCTTGACAATAAACATTCTCACGTCAGAATTTGTTTTTACATGTGAATTCTGAATGGTCGGTATTTATATACACAACATGTAATATTGATTTGGTCAAAAAGCCAAGCGGCAAACGCAAAGACAACATTCCAGTGAGATTTTATCCACTGTTGGAAAACAGTGATGTTATCTGGTGACCGTGCAGGGTGGATGGAAAAACAGCCATGCTTTAAACCACTTATTTTCCTTTGAATTGCTGTACAAATGTACAGTTATCTGCAGACTCCAGCTCTCTGTGACACAGCGTTAAAACATCTGTTCAACATCAACATGTGTTCCAGTGCCCACTTGTATCCCCTGTTTCCCAATACAATCTACTTACAAAGCAGTCCAAAGCAAACCAAAGACTTACGGATAAAATAGGGAAATTGTATCCCGCTCGATAATAACAAGATTGCATTTAAAATATTAATTATTTTCCTATTAGCAAAGTGGGTGCCATTACTTGTTTTTCTACGTGGGTTGCTTCAGGGGGAAAACTAGCTAGCTCCAATATCGCTAGCTAATTACGATAATGCTAGCGTACCTGAATAGCTCAGCTATATGGATCAATGTATCTGTAGTTCCTATTGTACAATAGCAGATGCATTATATGTTGTGTTGAATTAAAACAGAGCACAAAACAAGACATGATCTCCATCTCAACAGGATGTAAAGGAAGATTGCGAGCCAGCTGTGAGCATGATATGACGATTCACTTTGAGTTTTGAATTAATGCATGAAATGAATGTACGATTCAGCATATTTGATTCTTTATGTTTCTTGTTTTATTCATCTGTGACATCTTAAAGTAGATTGACTGATTGCATGCAACAGTAAAACCAGATGTTGTATCTATCCATCCATCAGCAACCGCGGTCGAAGAGCCAGACGATTGTCCAATCAACGTACTGGAGAGTGTGGTCTAGTCAGAACTGCGTCAAATAAATCAATTAAACCTCAAGACAACTAGCTGGTTTTGGCACCGCTATCAAGCTACCTACAAAACTGTTAGCTAGCAACACAAGCAAGCCCTGTTGACAATGCTGGCTGGCTCTTTCACTACTTGCTTAAGTGCAGAACAAATACTGACCTGTTTTATAGAAATAAAAAGGTTCAAATTAAAATGTTCCAATTGAGTGAGCAGGATATACATAACATACACACGATAATGAACACATAACCCCCAAACGCCAGCCTGTGCTTGTCACAGCTTCTAGATTCTTCTGAAGCGTGTTGAGATAGTTCTACCTTGCTAATGAGCCACACACGTGCACACACACACACACACAGTCAGATTTCATGTTCAACCCCCCTCACTATTATAATGTTGATTTTCTGAAAAGTAACATTGAGTGGGTGCTTTATTTTGACAAACCTCTTTATTGCACTGTAGAACACTTCAAAAAATGCTTGCTTGGTGTGCCAAAGTGCTTCTTTCATGATGGAATTTGAGCTCTACTACAATTGGATGTTTATCAATTGGGTCCACCAAGAAATAAAAACAGCTGTAGGCAACTTCCATTACATATTATTCAGATTTAATGTTTTTTAGTTGTTTAGGGTCTACTTATTAGAGACATAGTGAAAGACTTTGTGGCAAAACAACAACACAATTTCCCTGTCGCTATTTCCTGACATTGTGTCCCTCTACAATAGGGAAAGCTTATTATTACAATGTTATCTCTACACACATCAGCATACTTAAAACCGAGAGGAAGAGGTTGACAGGAGAATATTCAGCCAATCACATCCATGGAAATGCAGGGAAGTTCCGTTCGCTAAAGAAAAGTGTTGAGAGTGTACACATTGCTAGATTGGGCACTGTAGTTTCGAGCGCGGCGAGTGTGTTGCGCCAACTGGAAAGATGACAGCATAGTTAGTATTTTCAGCAGTGGTAGTATTTTGGAGCAAGTGGTAATGGTAGAAGTAGTCGTATTAATGTTTTTGTAGCCTAGTAGTAATTTTAGTTTAGTGCCGTAGTCTTTTTTGACTTTGGGCATTGCAAAACTGTCTCCCCATAGGAAAACAACAGAGTGGGTTGCAAACACTCTCCAAAAGTGTCTACAGCCAACGCTACTTTACACCACCAAAAACTTGGTGACCACCGATAGCTGCCAGAACACAGCCGTTGTCCAGCCTCCTTCTTTTCTCTTCTCTCCTCTTCTATTTTGCTCCATCTCTTTTCTCGTCTTAATATAGACACATCATGAGGACAGTATGCTAGGATTCAACATGTAGAGGAGGGGTTGTCATCCACCCAAGGAAGAGGGGTGGAGGAAGAGGAAGGAGAGTAGTGGTAGAGCGATAGGAGAGGAAGAGAGACAATATGCAGCTATTGGGCCACTTCAAATCCTTGCTTAGCGCAAACTGGCTGGGGATAGCATAATAGAAGCTATTTGAACATCTTATTTGGATTCAATCATATGGACTATAAAACTAAAGCAATCGATAGAATGCAGAACCAATTGGAAAATGAGGGATGGCACAAAATCACTTTCCATTTCCAGTGCAATACAGACACTGCAACATTTCGTCATGTGATTATTTTGTTTTTGATGACAAAACATTGATCTTTGCCATTCTTGGTCTCAAGCTATTCCCAAACTGCTATTAATTGACTATCCCTCTTAATGATTTCAAGCGGTCAGCCTAGTGAGTAAGGACTCCGGAGACGTGTCTACGCATCTTATCCGATTACACCATCTATTGTTTTGTGATATCCTAACCCTGTGGTTATGGTCGATATGGAAACAGACACCGATATACAATATAGTACCGGTTAATCCCTAGCATAAAAACAAACAATAGCGCCTACAGAACCTATATATCGTTGTCACCAGAGTCTGTCATCTGTCAGTTCATTGTACCAAAGGCCAACGTTCCTGTAGCCTTACACCATGGCGTATAGAGAGAGAGAGGGTCAAGAGTGGTGGGAGAAGCTCATGAAACATGAAAAGCATGAGTTCACAGCAACCCTGTGAGCTCTGCATTATTGATAAGAGTCTATCCTAATCCTTAGCGAATAAATGTAGGGCTGCATCTCCCACCCAAGCCCATGTTAGACGGGCAATACACACACACAAACACAGTACCCTGAACCAGCGTTGTGTGTGAGTGTGTGTGTGAGAAAGACAGAGCGATGATGTATGTTTATGGGACATATTGTCACACACACACAGTTTATTCATGAGCACACACTAGTCATGCTGGCTGGGGAGTCGGCACTGTGCTGCATAAAGCGCATGGTGGCTCCGCTGTCATGCATTGTTGCATTACTGCAGCTGCTGCTGCGCCCAGGAGACAACACACGCTGCTTCTGGTCTGTTGAAGATCCACAGGATCAAGAGCCCTCATGCCAGCCAAAGCTGTGTGTGTATGTCTATGTACAAATACACATCTATATATTTATAATTTCTATATACACATAAAAATAACTAATTGACGGTATTTCCCACCTTAAGTCTTAATCACTACAATATTTTATTGGAGCGGGATAGGATCAGGATAGAAAGGTTCTGGGTTCAGACCCCAAAGTCAACACGTTACCTGTCGAGATCCTTGAGAAAGATGCCTAGACAGACACCAACAATCTTACTACTATAATAGCAGGCCTGTCGCACCAGTTACTCAAGTTACTCAAGTGCGCGTGTGCCAAGTGCGAATGCATATATACACCGCAAGCAAGCACATGCGCACAAACACACACACACACACACACACACACACACACGTTTAACGGCTCCACCATCGGCACACACGCAGGTAAGAACATACACGCAAGCACGCACGCGCACGAAATGCACACACATGCGCAAACACACAAGCACGCGCACACACCGCACGCCAACACAAAGGCAGCGACACATACACGGAGGCGCGCACACACACACACACACACTAACACACAGGTAAAGACGTTTAACTGCTCCGCCATCGGCACACAAGTAGGTAAGAACACACACGCACGCGCACACACCGAAGCAACACTCGCCCAGGTAAGACTTTATGTTTTTAAAGACGTCGACAAACTCTGCCAGGTAACACGACTGTAGAAAGTGCGATAAAATAAGGGAAAGACAATTTCTCACCTCGACAAGCAACGGCGGGTCGTTCATTTTGTCATATAAAAAAACGTTAAATTCAAACATCGCACCGACCGGCATATCAACACAGAAGTCACGTGATTCTTAAAGAGACAGTGTCCCTATAACACAGAACGAAAACATGTCAATAACACAGTATGGTGAATTATGCCTATAGAGTCCACCACAAGACTACACTTTGTTGCTCAAATGTAATATAACTCTTCCTTGAGCCTCCCCAAATGTCTTGCAATATTGATATCCCCCCCTCCCCCCTGTGGACTGTTTAAGTTGTTTTATTTTTCTAATGTTTTGTGTGTATGCTATGTTTGACTGTAGGCTACTGCTGCCTGTCTTGGCCAGGACACTGGAAGAGATGTTTCATCACAATGATGATTATTATTTTTCAACTAACCAATAGTAGTTGCCTTCCATTTTAAGATGTCAATGCACCTTTCAGCCCTGAATAACAGTAAAAGCTATTTAATAATTGATTTGCATGCATAGTATATAACACTTTCCAATGAACAATTACCCGTTACCATAAATTGACACATTTTAAAATGTAATCAAATGCTCATACACTTTTGCTTTCGGACACACGTGGAAGTCTGGATATTCTCCTGATGGGCCGTATGTGTGAACAACATATCCTGACATTTGTACCCTAAAAATCCCCTGAGGTATTATTTTCTCTGTAGGAAATGTGAATTACCTTATATGTGAATGAGGAGTACCACTTCAGTGAGCGTGTTGATGACTCTTCTGCATTGAGTCATTGAGTCGCCCCCTAAATGACAGCCTGATCAGCCTCTTGCTTTTTGTTCGCTGAATGGTTAAAAAATATTACGAATAGAACGAATGTTATACGTTGTAAAAGGATAGGCAAAATGTTATTATATTATGCGCTCAGAAATTTGTTACATTATCGACTGGGGTTTCCACATTATTGCTATGGGTTTAATTACAACTAGAAGTTTAGCGCGTGCAACACGCACGCGAAAGCTCTAGTGTCCTTAATGACCGACAAACTAAAAGGTTGGATAAAAAAGTCTGCCAAATTAATAAATTATGGATTATCTCGCTATCGGGTTCATTGTGTTCCATTTAGATGGAAGATTGTCCACTCAAGTTGAAAACAGCGTATCATTTCCACAAGGTAACCATGGCTAGGCCTATGGTTTGTAGACCGTGATACAGGAGGAAGAACACCGTGATACAGGATAGCGTAGCTGCTGGGGTGTTTAAGTCCCAGATGACATGGTACTGGGTATGAACCCTCATGTCTTCAGCCTGCTATATTAATAATGGCATAGATACCGCAACCAATTTAATGAAATGTAGTCATGTAAAAGCAGATGGTTAGAGAACAAATTTCTCAATCCGAAAATAAAGACTGAAAAACACGACATAATCACAATGTGTTATATATATATTAGGGCTGGGCGATTTATCGAAATTTGATCGCGATTTCGATTTTAGCGTCAAACGATCACAGAACTACTATAATTGAGTTTTGGATTTATTTATTTTTATTAATTGTTTTATAGAAAGTAGAACAGCTGGATACTCATCTACATTATTTATTATTATATTATGAAGTCAAAGTTCTCAATATTTTCAAACTCAAAAATAATCTTTTGAATGATCGTGATTATGATTTTTTCCATAATTGAGCCGCAACCTTTATGCTGCTGGATATGTTACATTTTTTAAATACCATCACCATACAGTCAATTCAGCTTTATACTTCACAGATAATAAACCAAAAATGGATGAACAGTTACAGTAATAGTTAGAGAATTGGGATTCGTGTTTCTGAACAGTTATGCAAAAGGGATGCATGCTTTCTCACCCACTCATAAATTCTTTCTACAAAGTCTACATCATCATTAGCGGTGCCCAATATATTTTCATCTCTGGATGATGAAGGCTAGAATCCAGCGAGCGGAGAAGAGACTGCCATTGAAGCACAGCTCCTAGCGACCATGGATGCTAAGTGTGAAGGACTTCTCCTCAGGTCGAGAGGACGCCCCGCTCCTGCCACAGGCAACACAAGCCCACTAGACCGATAAGAAGGAAGAACAACCCAGGGAATGAATAGTTAAGAAGATAATAAAATGCCCATGGACGTCCCTTTGCAAGTAGCCCACTCTGGCTTCTTCAAGCAACAGAGCTTCAGAAAGCCAGTCTTTGACATTGAATAGTGATGTCTCTCTCGCTCTCGCTTTTCCACATCAACTAGGCCATCTCCAAAACACTTCTAAGTTTATACAGTTTCCCTCTTTTCTTTACATCCAAAGTTTATTCAAGTCTGAAACAGCAGAATCATTTTACATTTTGGTAGGGATACAATTGGTAGGTCTTTTCTATGTTGAGACCGTAATTCTTAAGCTACTAAATGCATAAACAGATACTGGTATAATGAAACTAATTCTGCATTTGTTAGATGCATATTTAAACTCCATCTACAAATGCAGAAAGCCTATCTGCCCTATTCACTCCATCTACAAATGCAGATAGCCTATCAGTAAATTACTACAGAGGCGATGTAGCAGTGGTGCAACGGGTCACGGATTACCCGTGATCCGTACAGGTCAACCCTCACGGTTCGAGACGCAAGTCATCAGCGGATCGATTGACTATGTATTTAGCACATTGAGCCTGGTTTGTCTAGGATGAAATATAGTGGTTAACACCGAAATGTTGACTATTGGTCCTGCTGTCTCGGGTATTTGGCTCATTTCAAATCGCCCCTGCCTGCTTCAGAATGGCTGGCTATGGGCAATCACAAACCTGTCCTTAAAACAACCCTAAACCTTCGTTTTCAGAAATGTGCAACTCACCAAGTGGTTAGTGGTGTTCGTTGATGTTCCTGATAAAGTATCGTAGCGAAATACAGTTTCTGTCGTTTTTTATTTGGCATTTTGTATATCCCATTGAAACGGAAACCGGACCATAACTGGAAACGGAAAGGGGGCTGTTTATGTTTGGTTGTAGTCTTTTCGCTCGGTTGCCCATATTATATTTACTATGCTTAAAGGAAGCAGGATTATTACCTATTTTTTCTTTTTCTTTTGTTTTTACACATTTGAAGATTTTATTTAAAGTCACATTTGTCTTGATATCTTTTTTGTTGTTGTTGATCTGAAAATGATCCGACCCGTGACTCAAAAAGCGTGACATGATCCGAACCGTGAATTTTGTGATTCGTTGCACCCCTACTCTGGAGTAATTCTGTTGTGGCAGAAGGACACGACGCACATGAACCCGAAGTTACCCAAACTGGGGCAAAATATCAGATAGTCCAACGTATATCAGCTTTGGTACCACATAGAAACGATGGCCACTCCGCACTGACATTGACCAATAGGCTTTACACACACCATTGTTTCATATTTACAGTTTGAATCCCGCTCAAAATTAACTCCAAATCATTTAATACAAAAATGTATTTAAAAAAAGCTTCTGTAGCTTCTGCTTGTAGCTCACATGTTATGCTTAAAAAGAGATGTGCCGAAATGTCAACAGAGTTAATTTGGATACAGAAACATCTTATGCAAATTGCACCAGTCCAGCGATTCCCTGAATGTTTCCCTCGCTCCCTGCAAGGTGTGAGATCAGATAAATAACACGTCCTGAAATAGGCATCGGCAACACACTGCTCCACAGCGGAGCTCTGAGAGCAGACAATGAACCACAGACGTCCGCACCGGGAGAGACCAGGAGTCACGCATCACCTCACCAACCCAGTTGGTCTCTGGGCCCACCCTAGGCCATCCCTGGGCCAACCCTGGCCCACCCTGGACCCACCCTGGGCCCACCCTGGGCCCACCCTGGGCACACCCTGGGCACACCCTGGGCACACCCTGGCCCACCCTGGGCCCACCCTGGACCCACCCTGGGCACACCCTGGCCCACCCTGGGCCCACCCTGGCCCACCCTGGTCCCATCTGGGCCCACCCTGGGCCCACCCTGGCCCACCCTGGGCCCACCCTGGGCCCACCCTGGGCCCACCCTGGGCCCACCCTGGCCCACCCTGGGCCCACCCTGGGCCAACCCTGGGCCTACCCTGGGCTCACCCTGACCCACCCTGGACCCACCCTGGGCCCACCCTGGCCCACCCTGGGCTCACCCTGGGCCTACCCTGGACCCACCCTGGGCTCACCCTGGGCCCACCCTGGCCCACCCTGGGCTCACCCTGGGCCTACCCTGGGCTCACCCTGGGCTCACCCTGGACCCACCCTGGCCCACCCTGGGCCCACCCTGGATTATTGTATGTGTGCAAGTTTCCCTGGCAGCCACACTGGAGCCAATCACAAATTCCTCTCTTGGGAACAATGATGAATATTCGATTTGATCAGTTCAAAATAGTATTCTGGATGCTTTCTTGGTGTTGCGAGTGTGCACGTGTGTGGGTCGAGGTTAATGAGTCAGCGAGTGAGTATGCGTGAGTGTTTGAGACTTTTTGGCTGGGTACTATATCACATTGTATTGATATCGTGATATGAGAGTAGCAATTGTCATACATTTTGGATATCGTAATATTGCAATATGAGACTAGATATGTTGTATTACATTTAAGGTAATATCGTTACATGGCATATGTGCCGTCTTTACCTAGTTTGAAGGCTGCATTACAATCAAGTGATGGGATTTATTTACCAGTTTTAGCTGGTAAATAAAGGAACTGTCAAAAAACTGTCAAAGCTAAAACTTTGACAGTTTTAGCTGTTATTATAAAACTTTACCTTAAAAAAAAACAATCATCAGTCATCATCGTTTCCCTACAATATTGAGGTTTGTGTCAAAAATATTCTTACTTGGTTGTTTCCATATCAGCACCCCCGTGAGTGTGTGTCCAAGGCGCTGACCATATTGTCAGTGTGAGGAGTTTGATGCCTACCTCATCTGGCATGTATGAGAGTCATTTTCTCCTTTAACTCTCTTCCAAGAGAAAAAAAACTTGAAAAATGAACAGATGACAAAACCACAAAATTAGTTCTCTCTCCCTCATCCCTCTCTCTTTCCCTCTCTACCCTCCCTGTCCACTCACTGCCGTTACACAACACCACAACGAACACAGCCTGACGTATGCACAGCAGAAAGATCACCGTTCTCACCACCACCCTCAAGGCTGAGTTCCCTTGCTCAAAATAGAAGAGCAAGGCATTACGCAAGCGGACCTGCGACCCTGCCGGCGTGAACGCTGACTTCAACCAGAGCTCGGGACGTTTGGGCGACCGGGAGGGCAACGGGTTGGAAGCGATGTCGCCCCTCTCTGAAGGAGGGGGAGGGGGTGCCTGATGTCTCAGTCACGCACGCCGGGAATCGCTTTGATTATCTCCTCCTATAGTGTGCTGCTGTGATAAATTCTGCCCCAAGCAACCCCTATCGCTCGATACGCAAGGCTACACACACAAGCCCTCGCACTAGAGAGGCTAGACCAACCACTAAGGCTAGATGCTAGGCTAAACACTAGCATTAGATTAGCTAGGCTACACATTCCCTAGTGCTAGTAGAGGGGCTAGGATAAACTCTAGCACTAGGAATGGTAGGCTAGGCTAACCAGTAGTACTATATATACTAGGCTACGCAACCCCTAGAACTAGAGACGCTACACAACCTTATGCTAGATACACAACGCCTAGCACCAGTGACACTACACAACCCCTAGTATTAGTGAGGCTAGGCTAGACAACTCTAGCACTAGAGCAGCTACACAACCCCTAGCACTAGGGAAGCTAGGCTACATAACCCCTTCCACCTCAGACACTCAGTGACAAAACCCCTAGCGCTAGAAACTCTACACAGCCTCTCGCACTTCATACCCTAGGCTACAGAAACCCTAGCCCTAAAGAAGCTAGGCTTATCCAAACCATTTCTTTAGTTAGACCGCAGACACAGTAGAGGCCGAGCCTCTACTTTCGTGCACTACATCTCTTCTAAAGCGCCTTGATATTCAATGATACTGCTATTGCAAGTCTAGCTGAACGCAGAGGTGTGGCTATAAACGGAAGGTAACACTACTCCTAAAAGGTGTCTGATAGGCATCTTAAGCCGCAGCAAGGCAAACCTGCCAGTAACACTGTTTATGTTAAATATTTACTCACAGACGAATTGGAGGCCAAACGGAAGTTGAGCGCCCCGGTGCGTGCGCTCTATGCCACGCTAGCGACTCTTAATGCGCCGTGGTACCTGTGCCAGGATGGCCCATTACTCGGGTGGAATGAATTCCCTGCCCGCCACACAACTTAACTTAATTAAGATAATTAAATAAATAACCCAGCAGCTGCGGCATGCATCCTGCCCCTACCACTGTGCCGTTTAAGGAATGAAACTTGTGAGCCTGCTCTAAAGAAACAGAGTCCAGGATGTATGGAATATGATTATGGTTTATGTGGGCTCCGTCTATGGCGCCATTCCCAACACTGGAGGATGGGTAAGAGAAGTACGATTTGTTTTGTCCTTCAGCCTCGCTATCTAAATGCAAGCAAGAGAGCGAGGATGTTTAGGAGTGTAGATTGCAGTCGGGAGGAGCAGCAGTGGCGGTGGCGCTAATTGCTCTACTCTGAGAAAGGCTTTGGAGACAAAACCGGCGACACAGCGGCAGGGACCACAATGGAGAATAAACCATTGTTCTCACCATGTTAGGTCAAGCAGACGCAGGGCAGCGCCATGGCTCCCGTGTGACTAATACACCACCACCACAGGTGTCTCCTCACATTCAATGCATCTTGATCAAAACAGCACGCCTGGCTACGAACCCAGCGTATCATGTTTACCCAAGACCTATGAACATCAAAGTAATGGATGCTGCAGATAGTTAGAAGGGGCTGACACAATGCCTCTCTCTCTCTCTCTCTCTCTCTCTCTCTCTCTCTCTCTCTCTCTCTCTCTCTCTCTCTCTCTCTCTCTCTCTCTCTCTCTCTCTCTCTCTCTCTCTCTCTCTCTCTCTCTCTCTCTCTCTCTCTCTCTCTCTCTCTCTCTCTCTCTCTCTCTCTCAACAAGCCTTGGTTTGTGCCCTGCGACGTTATATTGTTAAATCTGTGCAGCGCAGCATAAGATTCCCTCCCCCCCAGGGTCGAATGCATCTGCATAGTAACTCCCGCTAGAGATGGCCGCCGCTACGGACAAACAGACTGGTCAGGTTTTGTAAAGCAGCCACAACTTGTGTGCTGTCCCTATTTGGCGTAGACATTGGCCATGTTTAACTACTATTTAGCTGATGCTTTCATCGTAAGTGACTTAGAGTATAACCTTTTTTATCCTTGTCTTTAGGGAAAGGAAAGGAGTTAAGACATCTTGCTCAAGGATGCCCACAGGTTTGGCGAGGTAATGTTCGTTCACTAACACATAATGGTGTGCATACGTGTTTGCCTTTACAATACATTGGTTAAGACAATGAACGTGGAACATGATTCATGAATGTGTGTGCATTTCATCGTCGACTTTAATCCCCCTTTTGAACAGTGAGAGGGAGAGCACTGATGATTCAAGGTGATTTTGGAAAAGAAAACTGTGAAAGCATGAAATAAACAAAGAGAAAGATATCAAAAGATGTATTGACTTTGAAAATGCCACGCTCAATCCACAGACTTCAATATGAATAGGAGAAGATAAATAATAGACCTCAGAAGTAATATTCAGAATTCCTGTCCCCCCATGCCAAGGGGACAGAGTCCCACAAGACACACACATACACACAGGCTGTAGTGGTTCAAGTAGTCAGCTAGTGGATTTGGTGACCTAACCCCAATGTCATGCCAATGAATTATCAGATGGTGACCTAATCATATTGTTACCCAATAAATTATTACAGGGAAAATCGCTTGAGGATTTCTGATCACACAATGACAACAATTGGCCTCTTGTTGAAAAAAGTCTCTTTCCACTGGCTTTTCTTTTTCCTTTTTAAATTTATAGAGAAGGAAGATGCTGCATGATGTAAAAGCTGTGTTGGAAAGATCAGTTCTGGTCGCTGCTAAGGTTATCTCCAAGGCCTTCGGAGTGAGGTAGCTCAATCCAGTGTTCCGCTAGCACACAATGCGGCTACGCTCCAGGGTAGCAGGTGCTGTGTTTAGCTCCAGGGAGCTCTCTGACCCCGTTCAAAGGCAGGTCGCTTGCTGGTTTTTAGACGCTGCCAAAACAACAGATATTCCCTGCAAAGCTGATGTCAGAGAAACACCTAGGTAGCCTAAACACACAGATTAGAGCTTCCAACAGCCAGCCCCTGTCAAGGGACCTGCTACATAAAGCATGGGTTCAGAAAAGCCACCTTTTTTACATGACTTTACCTGACTACCTGATGTCCTGTTGTGAGTTGAATTTTTGGTTAATTCTGCTTAAATTTGGAAGTCTGAGAACGGTGGTACTTCTGTGAAGGCACACTTTTTGGTCTCCATCTATCAAAGTGTCAGACGTAGTACTCAGCGCACAATGAAAATGTGCCCGATGAGGTAGGTTTAGACCCTTATTCCAACAGAAATAACATATTTTAAGAGGAACACTCTCAGAAAGAAACTTATCTGAGAGGTAATAAACGATGTTTTGCCCCTTATCCAAATCAATGAGAGGCCGCAAAGAAGTTACTTCCTGAAGTCAGAATTTCCTCTGACCGTTTTAGCTTGGCTGACAATTCTAGTCTCACAAATCGGATTTAAGATGAACAGCTAAAGCCTGATGAAAGACGAGCTCACTGGTTGAACAGGGACGTTTTATTTTCTTTATCATATATTTCGAGGCGGGTACCTGTAGACACTCGTCACATGGAATGGGTGTTTACTGGACCGACCTAATCGGCGGAACGACAACAAACGTGATATGGCCTTAAATTGATCCAGAAGAGGAGGACTGATTCTCCCCAGTGTGGGGATCCCTCCTTGGCACGTTCATCCTTGCACTTGGTGTAGGGGTGAGGGCCACGACTACAGCTTTCCAGAAAAGCAGTGACAGGGTTAACAGAGGGCACTGTTTCCCTGTCAGCCTGCAGCAATTCATGAGGCAGAGTAGCATCCACATCAGTAGTACCAGCTTTACCGCTACAGCGTCCAGAGCTACTGCTGCACGTCGTTCCCACTAAGGCTGTGAAAAGAATGCTAGAAAGTTGAGTCGACCTAAAGACCATCGGCTTCATTCTTCTCTCCACAGACACAACGCAGGTGAAGGTTCCTTAGGTCACTTATGAGCACTAGACTGGGCTCCCGAAGGGTGCATGTGTTATCATGGCGTCCTCCGTCTCGCCTCTCCCCTCTATAAGCTGTCACCTCAGCAACTTGCAGCAGTGGTCTTATGAAATATCTAGGACTTGGTGGAGTAGGCCTTCCGGCTCAAACATGAGTCAGATCGTTTAATATGGAACTGGGATATAAGGGACATGCAGCATCTCCATTCCCATCAGCACTTGGGTCCTGTCCACCTAGGCCCCTCACCTTCATTTGTAGTTCTAAAAGAAAACACAACTATTGTATAGCAATTAATCAACCGATTTATTATCACTTGATGGACAAAGTGCGGTGGCTCTTTGATTAAGTACTTTTAGAAGGTAGTCATCAGCCAAAATGGAAGTTGCTGTTGACTTTTGGGAAATCCATTTACACCAACACAATTATTGTCATTCAAGTGCAACCTCTATAGGTTTCTATGAAATACAGTATTGCAATACACTGCATTGTATTAAAGGGTAGAGACAAAAACAGATTGCTCAATAGGTCTATTGTTGAGGACAAATGCAAGAAAACCATCAGAAATAAGAGACTGGTTTTGGTAGGTGGCCCAGCAAGCAAGCAGCAGGAAAACTGCAGTAACAGGGGGTTTGAAGCAAGTATTGAGCGATCTGTCGTGAAATGATAGCTGTTAAAATGAAGACATGCGTTGCGTTGTACGGCAATAACACGTGTATGAACAACGAGCCGATTATAAACATCCGTCTTCAGATCCGTGTATCCAACAACCAGAATATCAATCTAGTAGCCTAGGTAATATTTGTTTAGACTGACAACAGGGCTGAATAAACTGCGCTTTGAACGATGCGGTCCTTCACTGCAAGATCACCGCACCAGTGAGTCCAACGAAGAAGGTGACAGCCATGAATCCAATAGCCTGGACATGCTGGTGCCCGGACGGATCATTTAGAATAACATAGAAAAGGACCAAAAAACATTTATTATTCTCCAGGTGGCATTCGTGTCAATTTGATAATTTCTGCAAGGTTCTCATGGTTTACCATTACATAAAACACACCCGGAACCCAAGCAAATTATCCCCATGTTTTTTTGTTTTTTTGTCGTCCGCCGCACCAAAAACAAATACCTGAACAAACGACTCACCGCTTGAGGATGATTGCAGAGCCAAGGTCCCCTAGATCTGAGAAATCCTCTCCAAAATGTACATCAGTGTGTGAAGGTTTCTCGTTCTGTGACGCTGGCACGGGTTGAAAACAGCGGCGGTTGATAAGTCGCATGTACTGCAGTGCACAGTCTGAGTGAGCTCTACTGGCCACACATGCTCTCGCGTTGTTGCGCGCCGTGAGCGCAGAACGTGGAAGGAAACCGCGTGCTCCTCATTGGCCCAGGAACCCACTAGGTACCCGCCCTCGCTTTGGTTGCCTGCCTGGCTCCGGAAGTAGTCTCGCTATTCGTTACTTAATTTCCATTTTTTCTTTAGTATCCTTTTAAATTGTATTTTAAGGACATCCAATCAAACGTTTCAGTCGAATTGTTCTTGTGGTTAAATTATCCAGTGATACTATATGAAGTGATGCATACAATAAACGTACATTATGCGTGGTGTGTGCGTGTCTGATAAGCCAAAAATTAGTTTGAACCAGAGACAAGTAATAATGAGTAACAAGGCATATCCTGTTATTTTCTAAATTTAAGGTCGGTATTTGATATACATTCAGTGGTAACACTAAAATAAGGGTACTTTTATTAACGAATAATTAATACAATAAAGAGAATTATTGTGTAGCAATAGCAAATGGGTTAGGGGAGGTGTATTAGTTGAGATGGGTCAAGGGTTACCTTAAAAAATGTAGACATTAATACATTAGTTGACATGAACACCATTAGTAAATAAGACCATTTGTTAACTGTTATCTAACTGTATCTTATTACTGCATCAACTAATGTTAATGAATGCATAATTAATATACCCTAATTGTAAAGTGTAATTTAGGTATGAAACTGAATGCCTAAGCTCAGTGTTTTGTGGCTTGACCTAAAAGTGTATCTCTGACACCCAGCTAGTCCAGAATGCAGCATTCATTTAAGTTACTGATGGACAGAAGACATGCACCATAAACCCTAATAACTGCTGTTCCCTGGCTGTCTGTGAGATGTTGAATAGAGTACATCGATCATGTAGTGCTCTCACTGAACAGAGTTACAGCCTAACTGATATGCGGTACTCATACGACTCTGGACACACACACAAACACACACACACACACACACACACACACACACACACACACACACACACACACACACACGTCACACACAAGGCCACAAAAGTTTAGTGTTCACCAATAACACAAGTCATTTGTGAACACAAAAAAGGCCAACTCGTTTAATTCACTTCACAACTTGCTTGTATAAGATTAAACCTTTATTTTTGTTTCCTTCACATACTTTTCAGTCTTTATCCTAAACTATTTATCTGTTTATATTAAGTTCTAGGCCTACGTATTTGTATCCCTTTATCTATTCAATAATGTTCTGAATATGTTATTTTTGTGTGGTTTTCATTATAACATTTAATTAATTTCTGAAGTTCATTATAACATTTGGTTCATTTCTGAACAGATCACACTTATTTTTCTAATATAATGGATATTTGTTTGATTATGTATGATTATTACAGAACAGAATGATGTGCATTATCTAACTCTGAGGGAATCTCAATCATTGATCGTCCCAGCAATAGCAACGACAAAAACAGAACAAAACAAAAGAAACATGAGTATTAAATCAGATTGACATGAGTTAGATGTGTTGTAGAATGTAGTTATTGTGAAAGTGCAGTTAAGGACAGGATGTGAGAGAGTGTGATGTGTGCACCCTTAACTGTGAATGTCGAGGACCTAACAGATTCCTCCACATGATTAGCATATATACAAATCACACATTGGGAATCCGCACAGCTCTCTACCTATCAACCAATGCAAGTTACTCATATAAAAAACAAACAATCACACACACACACACACACACACACACACACAGATACAGACACAGACACACACACACACACACACACACACAGACACACACAAACACACACACACACACACACACACACACACATACACACAACCTAAATATGATTTAACAATATTTTTTTCTTGAGGTTGTAATAAGACAAATCAGTTGTAGTTGTAGGCACGTTATTCTCCGATTAAAAAGGGCGAGCATAAATTCAGCTGTGGCCTTGTGCAATAGTTAGAGCGTAATAACAGAAATGTACACTAGAAGGAGACATATGACCACACATCTGTTTCAGCCCTTTACACCTGATATAGCCGACTGATAAGCTTCAAATTCGACGAGGGACAAATTTAAAAGCACATTAAAAGCATGTAAATAATGACAAATAATGAATATAAATTGTATGGATATCATTTTAAATGTTATATTAACATTTTGAGATAATCCTATCAGCAATTTGTCGAATTTCCAACAGCTTTGTTAAAGGGTTAATAATGAATTGTATAATAATAGCACATGATTATTAATAACTGAATAAAATAAAACAATGACTATTTGCCACATTGATACCTTTGGATTATGAATGTTTAAAAAGTATATATATTTTATATATAATAAACGTACACTGGTAAATACTGAATGTTATATATATATTCCATAATCTATACCATAATTTACATTATACTATAGAATACAAGAAGATATCGACAAATCTAAATGTATTTCTAAGATGATTATTGTCCACAGATGAACTCTTGTCCACACACTATTTTGTGACTACTACTACTTGATCTTAACATTTAAATAATACAGAATCTTGTTGCGTACTTTGGTCAGTTTAAATCCATACATGAGGGGGTTCATGATCGGTGGGATGATCAGAAACTCTATGGCGATGAAGTTCTGCAGCGACGGTGAGATGTTTTTGGAGCCGAAGCGCATGTACATGGTATCAAAGACGATGCTGGACATAAAGGTGAGAAGACAGGTGAGATGGGGCACACAGGTCTGCATGAACTTCTTCCTGTTCTCCATGGATCCCCGACACGTCCTCACCAGGTACATGTAGGACCAGATGATCACCAGCCCATGTAAGAAGTACACCAGTATGGTGAGGTACGCCACGATGCTGTGCACTGTGGTGTTGTTCGACGGGCATGCCAGCAACACGATGACCCAGTTCACGCAGTACAGCCGCTGGATCTTGTCACTGCACAGCGTGAGCCTGGACGTAAGGGTGATGAGGACAGCTAGAAAGCTGAAGGGTGTCAACCAGGAGAAGCAGACCAGCAGGGATAGCCTGTGCTTGTTCATGACACTGTGGTAGCGGAGGGGTCGACAGATGGCCAGGTATCTGTCGTAGGCCATGACGGAGAGAATGGACAGGTCGCTGCATGCAAACGAAAACATCACAAAGGCCTGCATGAGACACCCGTTGTAGGAGATGATGTGAGACGAAGACAGCAGGTCCAGGAGGAATTTGGGGTAGAAGCCTGTGGTGCCGTAAAGCCCGTTAATGCAGAGGCAACACAACAGAATGTACATGGGCTCATGTAGGCTTTTGTCCAGGACAATGGTGAGAATCAGAGCGCAGTTGATGGTTACTATCAAGCAATAATAAAGCAAGGTGGAGGTAAAGAGAACCACTCTATAGTTTGTGGTCTCATTCAACCCAGAAAGACTCAACACTGTTATCATAGAGATATTATCCATGATCATGTTCATATGTCTACAACATATTCATCAATGAAACTATACTACTCTCTGTTGTTGTCACACAATGCACATTAGGGTTATAGTGGTTAGAGAGGGAGGGATTCTCCTGTACTCCTCATCCCTGAAGGGTTCCTCCTCTTTGGTGTCTGTTTAAATATAGTCAGAAGACAGTCGAGGCAACCAATGAGCATACAAGCAAAATTCAGCATTACAGGAACTATCTTCTTCAGTGGACGTTACATTGGAATTAATCATATTATGCTTGACAATGATAATCATGTATGTACTTAAAATATTTTCAAATACACTCAAATAACTTTTATAGACCTTAAGTGTTTCATAGACTTATGAAAGAAACTTTGATGCTAGGGTTGAATCTCAATTGCCAGAAGGCTATTGGCAGACAGAACGAGAGTTACGCATGTAACTACGGTTCTACTGTGTGAATTCCGGATGACCGCCATAGGCAGATGTTTAGAACTGGATGCATCCCTCTCTCGAAGGTCAAGTGTATATACCAATGTAGTCACATTATGACCCTGGATGACGTAGGGTTATATAAGTCTGTCCCTTCAGAATCTTCTCACCCAGATTGACAGAGAACTCTGGTAGTCATCCGAATCATCAGTCATTCATAAAGCTGTAGCTACATGCGTAACTCTCGTTCTCTTTCATTCGTACTGACTGCCAGAGGCATGGCTTTAGTATTTGATGGCTATGGAACGAAGTCATGGAGAATCCTGCACCACCTCACTGAGAGCAGGCTGCTGGTCAGTATCGCTACCTCAGGGGCAGTGACACTGACCCTGTAGAACCTGGACGACTTTGCATTTCAGAAAAAATCCACTTTGGTTTTAGAACTTACACAAACTTGTAGAATAGAGATCACTCAAAAAAAATATGATTTGACAATCAAGTAATTTGGCAAGAAGGTTTCTGTTTTAAGTATGTTATATTTCTGTCCTGCATTCCATTCAGTGGACCACAAAAGTTTTAAGAAGTGGGTTTGTATTCCTGTACCCATAACTGGTTCTGTACATAGACGACATAGAGAACACATGCTGCTAACCCTAGTGTGGAGGACCTAGTCCAGGCCCGCCGCTCCCTATACGCAAAGTACGCAGAGTGCGTAGGGCAGCAAGTACCTGGGGGGGGCACCAAAAATTATGGTTTGTAAAAAAAATAAAAAAATAAAAATAATTATTACATTATTGAATTAAAAAAATATATAAATTAGTTATGAAGAGGCCCACCGTTGTTTTTTCTTAATTGTATAACCTATCACTCAATTTTGGCAATTATATGTTTTTACCTAATATATAAAAAGAGGCTCCCCTTCCCCCCCCCCCCCTTCCCGCTCGCGTAGGGCACCGAAACGGCCAGCAGCGGCCCTGACCTAGTATACGTTTACATGATGACGGTTTGAACAGAAGACGTAAAAGTGGCGTCGCGTCTTCACTTTTTATTCCGCGTTTAGAAGAGTGTTTTCGGGGGGAAATCTGCATGCATACGGTGACGCAAAAGTGTGTGGAATTCGATTGGGTATGCATGCCAGGCGGCTAGGTGGTGCTGTGATACTCTTTCACACAACACCGCCATGTCTGAGCGCATGCGTAGAATCTTCCTTCTTCTCTTATCCGCGCCGCGAAAACCAAAACATAATTACAGATCCTTCTCTGTTTAGTAATACAATCTGTACATATCCTGTACATTTCGTGGAAAGACTCCTGATAGTTTATTTGAGCTGCCAGAGCAGCTTGACGGTCCTACACATGGAAATAATCCAACATGTTTGTTTATTTCCCTTTACTGGCACATGTATGTGACGTAAACGCGTACGCGACGTGAGCAGATCTGAGCAGAGTTTTGCGTCTTGGCAGTGTAGACGGAAATGCTACGGCGGAGCATATTGAAGTTTTCCACTCTGGAGGGTGGTTTCAGATTTTTGTGTTTTTAAGCCCCAAAAACGCTGTCACCGTCAAAACGAAAGGGACTTCCAATAATATATTTCGTCTTTTTTACCCGCAAGAGTCCTCGTGTAAACGGGGCCCTAGATGCCAAAGTCCCTCGACAAGGTGAAAAGGGGAACAGTACTAAGGACAGTCTTCCCCAAAAGACAAGTGCTTGGAGAAGTCGTGGACAATCAGTATCATCCAGCTAGGGCTGGTAACATTCCCCAGAAATTAAATTCAAATATTGGTCTTAAAAAATGGTCAGAATATCGAATATATTCGAATATTATTATTAATTAATTAATTATTTTTTCCCCGCGGAGAATAGGACTTGTTATTGTAACAGTACCCCATTATATCATACAGTTTAACAATCCTATTATTAACAGTTCCACGGGAAGGGACTTGATAGCGTGGATTTATTTCGTGGATAAATTTCTGAAAACCTACGCCGTCAACTATACTGATTGGCCGCATGTCTTTGCAAATGAACTCCATTAACTTTTTAGTGATGGCCTCTTGTTTTGCAGCGGGAAGAGAAGTGGTCGGGCTGTAAAACGCTGTTAGCTTGGGTTGTTTGGGAAGCGGGCCGTCTGCTTCGTCTTCACCAACTTTGTTCCATTCGGTCGGGTGAACAACTATTAAATGCATCCTCAAATTTGTGGTAGTCGAGTGATATGCCAGTTCCGCATCGCATAACTTGCAAACAGCCTTGGATTTGTCGACAACTTTACCTCCAACTGACCAGAATCCAAAAAAGCGCCAAACAGTACTTCTTAAATTATCTGGCTTAACAATCACTTTGTCCGTGGTGGAGTTCTTGACTTCACCGGATTCCATTTCCCCGGTTTGTTTTTCGGGCTCGCTGGTTTGTGTTTCATACATTTTCATACATTTATCGGTGTCTACAGTGAGGTGGGGAGGTGGAGGTGGTGGAGCGCAGTCCATGTTACCTTGTTGTGACTCGTGACTGCAGCTACACGCAGGCCAGTAAGCGACGCACCATGGGACACAACGGAGGAGAATCAATGCGCGCGCTGCCCTGAGCAATAAAATATATATTTTGTAAATTATTCGAATATTCATTTTCACGTTCGAATATACATATTTTTCCCATATTCGAGGAATATCCGAAATTCGAATATTAATTTACCAGCCCTACATCCAGCATACCTGCTGCATGAGAAATGGGGAAACAGCGGCTGGCCATGAGGCCAGAGGAGGGTTGGCCAGCTACAAAAGGAAAATAACCTCTCTCCTCAAGGAAGAATTAGAAGAGAAGAGAGAAACTTAATTGGTGTGCTCTCTGTGTCTCACCCTGTCTCTATTGTTATCCACCCAGCCTTCAGTCTACCCCTGAAGGCCTCAGAGTAAACCTACCCTGGACCGGGAAGAATTTACGTTGAACTTTCCCCCACTCCCTTGCCCCCTCTCCCTTGCCCCCACCTTTTTGAATAAACCCCCTTTGTTACTTTTGCTCTCAACTAGTCTGTTGGTGTCTGTTTATGCACCAGAGAGATCCTGGCCCCATTTTTGAGTGGGGAATCCCAGACGTTGTCTCGAGATCTGACGGCAGTGGACACCGCTAATTATGTCACCCTCAAATCTGCCATCCTTGCCCACTATGGAAAAGCATCCCGGCTACGGCTCGAAAATTCCATGCAAGGAAATATGATCCCATCATGGACAGACTGGTGATGGATAATTGCATTTGAGCATTACCCCCAGATGATACAGTAAGCTGCCCAGATTGCCCACTATTTGGATGGGATTTTGGGAGCCCGGAAGGACAGAACCTGGAGTGCCACAGGTGGAGAAAGACTGCGCAGAAGCCTCTCCCACTCCGCCCCGGTATGCCTCAGGTCTTGGAGACGGGGACTTGGGTTCCGAGTCCCCTGTAGAGGAAGAACCACCTGATAGGAGTCATGAAAACACAGCAACGGCCAGTGACTTAGGCTCGAGCTCCAGTGAACTGTTCTCCCAATTCCCAGAGGCAGATGGGGTGGGTCGTCCCAGCAAAGGACGTTTCTCCACTGCCAAACCCAATGACCTCAACCTGGACCAGGCCTGGCGTAATGCAGCAGTAATGGAAGGGGAAATACAAGGATAGGTAAGTGAGGTCTCATATCCACATCTCTGTGTGAAAAATGCAATGCTGTATCGGGTTATCCAACAGGGAGAAGGGAATGTGTGGAGGAGCTACTGGTACAGAGGGCCTATGCCTCCAGAGTGTTATTCATGGAATACACCCAACTGGGGTCACACCTAGCAGCGGAAATACTGATGAGAGGGCCTTGGCTCGGTTCTTCTGAACAGGTGTGAAACGGGCGGTCCAAGACTACTGTGTTCACTGCCTGAAAACGGCCCCATAGACCGCCTACCGCAACCCTCTCATCTCAATCCCCATCATCGAGACTCCCTTCAGCAGGATAGCAGTGGATGTGGTGGAACCTCTCCCTAAATCCAGTCGGGTATATCGGTTCAAACTTTTCCTGATGGACTATGCAACCCACTAACCGGAAGCTATACCGCTTCGCTCAGCAACGGCCAAAGCTGTGGACAAAGAGTTATTCATGCTCTACAGTCGATGTGGATTGCAGAGGAAGTTCTGACGGACCAGGGAACCAGTTTTGATTAGAAGTTTA
The DNA here is from genome assembly GCF_949987615.1 of Pollachius pollachius. Lineage (NCBI taxonomy): Eukaryota > Metazoa > Chordata > Actinopteri > Gadiformes > Gadidae > Pollachius > Pollachius pollachius. The sequence goes on from NC_136936.1 coordinate 37,295,714, forward strand.
TGGCTGAAATTTGCAATCTCGTCAAGTTGAAACATGTCCGAAATTCGTCCTGGTAGAATGATTCAACCAAACGTTGAAACACAATTTGAGAAAGCCGGTCGTTGTCTATGGGAAGAACTGGGACTAGCTTCTCCCCTATGTCATTTTCTCCATCAGGAAAGTTCCCCAGAGTTCCACAAGGTACTCCCCCATTGAGCTGCTCTATGGTCAGAGAACCAGGGGGTTTCTCGACATAGTGAAAGAGGCCTGGGAACCGTAGCCATCACCCCACAGGTCAATCATTGAGGGAAGAATTTACATTGGACTTTCACCTTAATTCTTTTGGGACTCTTTTTTTTTACATTTATTTGACATCCAGCTTCATTTTACCTTCAGGCAAAATGAGTCATCCAAACTTGCAAGGCTCCTACATTTCATAGATGCCATAAACAACTGGATGGTTGAAAGCTTCTTGCAGCTAAATCCAGATAAGCCTGAGATCTTAATCATAGTGCCAGACAGTGCTATCCCTCTGATTAAGCAGAGCATTGGGCCTTTGTCATCTGTGGTCTGGCCTAAGAAACCTTGGGGTGACTTTTGACAGATCCCAATCTTTTGGCACTTACATCAAATCAATTTCTAAATCATGCTTTTTCCACCTACGCAACATAAGTTAATTAAGGGTGGTAGTCTCTCAGTCAGAAATAGAGATGCTCATCCATGCCTTCATTTCCTCCCGTATTGACTATTACAATTCACTCTTCTCTTCACTTAACCAATCTGTCCTTCACTGCCTGTTATCCATTCAAAATGCTAGGCTACTAACTCAATATCACCCCTATACTCTGCTCCCTTCACTGGCTCCCTGCAACTTACAGGATCCAATTCAAAATTCTCACCATAACCTATAGGGCTCTACATGGTCAGATCCCTGCTTATCTTGCCAACATAATTCATCTACACACCCCATCCCGGTCTCTGAGGTCTATCCACCAAAATCTGCTTGCCATACCACGCCCCCATCTGAAGACATGTGGGGATAGAGCCTTTGCCGCTTTGGCACTGTTTAAAGGGTCAATTTAAGACTCACTTGTTCAGGCTAGCATTTGTTTTTCTCATTTTCCTACTATGCTTCTATCTTCTATGCACATTGTAAAGCACTTTGTGACCCTGTCTGTGAAAAGCGCTATATAAATACATGTTACTTACTTACTTACCTTGCCCTCACCTTTTTCAATCAACACATTTTTGTTACTTTTAGCTTACAACCTCTTTGTTTCTCTCTGTGTTTTCGCACCCAAAATCAACCTTGACGGATGCATCAATCCAAGAGGTGCACAGTAGTTGCAACCCTTTGACATTTAGCTTAGCGTTCCCAAAGTTTTGTGTATAATTTTCCAGGACATTTCCCATAACCTTTCTGTGCTCAGGGAGGTATTTGTTTCACTTCACCCTAACCCTGTCCATAGCAGAAAACCTTTTTTTTTTAATCAATAACTGTAAAACAACTTCAGTAAGGTGTCATAACCCTTGACGTACAAGCAGTCAAAGTTAACAATATCCCAGAGTCCAACCATTCAGCCGGTAAAATCGCCTATTCATCTCTAATAAAACAGATTTTAAAACAAATAAAAAATTTAATAATATGTGTGGATTCGAAAAATGTTGTATTGTATTATATTGATTTTCTGTTATCTGGTGAAAGCTTGAAAGGCTCATCATGGGTATACAGGTAGTGTACTTAAACGGCCGTACCATCATGGATACCCCTGATCTCGTCTGATCAGGCTTAACTTCTCGTCTGAAGCTAAGCCTGGTTTGTACTTGGATGGGAGACTGCCTGGGAATACCAGGTGCTCTAAGTGGTGTCGGGTGGTGGCCAATAGGTGACACTCTTCCCTCTGGCCTTAACATCAATCCTGATGCCCCACTGCAGTGACGGGGACACTGTGCTGTGGAAGGCGCCATCCTTCGGAGGAGACGTTATATTGAGGTCCTGACTCACTGAGGTCATAAAAGATCTCAGGGCACTTATCGCAAAGAGCAGGGGTTAACCCGGTGTCCTGGCCCAACCAGGCTCATTCAATCTGGCCCCCTAATCATCCACCTTTATAATTGTCTGACTCATTAATTCCCTCACTCTCCACCTCAAGCTGGTGTGTGGTGAGCGTTCTGGCGCAGATTTGCTGCCGTGCATCACGTGCATCAAGTGAGTGCTACACACTGGTGGTGGTTAATGAGGTCCCCCCTCCACTGTAAAGCGTCTTTGAGTGTCTAGAAAAGCGCTATATAAATTCAATCCATCATTATTATTACTTCATATGCCAACGCAGAAAAAACAAGTGCACACTTGACCTGACCTTGCCCCTGACTGCACACAGTGGGGCCTACAAACCCAGGGCACCTGATCCGAAACAGGACTCCCTGCAGGAACAAGTACTTCCGGATTGAAACACCCACCTGAGGGGTCATTCTTCCCCGACATCCCCATCACCCAGCACAAAGAGGGCGGTATGGCAAGAGTCTGTCCAGTGAGGGAAAGGCTCCACACCACTCCACCCTCCGACCCCTCGCCATGGTTGGTGTGGCAGTCCGGGCTGCATCAGGGGACTACATCTGAGCAGCCGACACAATGGCCAACCCTGCTAGGCCCTGGTAGACAGATGGTTGACCATCATTCTGGCATCCTCTCGGGGGCATGGTCACCAACCAACACCCCACTTCTGACACCAGTTTGGCAATCAGCCAGGGAAGAACCAGACACGAGCCCAAGGTTATTAAGGGACTACAATTGTTGTGCTTCACACAACGCACAACTACGGGAATTGCCTTTATTTCCACTCACAAAGAACAATTGAACATCAAACCATGTAACCATGTAACCCCTTGGAAAACAAAGTGCTTGGCCGCAGGCAGCGCTCCAGCCGAGCATTCAGAGCACTGGAGGGCGAGCTCTATGGTATGAGACAATAACAATCATAAACTAATGCTAGTTATAATCAGAAAGACATTTTGCAATTAATAAAGTCATAAAAGAACAGACATTTTTGCCATTATCAAGGCTAAGACGTTGATCAGCCTTGATCACAGGCTGATCAAAACCAACAGAGAGTTGGAAAAGGTGTCATTTTTGGGAATAATTACAACCTGTACAAATATTGAAAAAGTAAAGCAAATTGTTTATTGAAATATCCTACATGTAATCCCTTTTAGCATTAGAGAGTTGGTTGAAACTGTTGAAATCAATGAATATATATATTTTGTACAAATTTTTTACGAATTTTCCAAATGTTTTTTATTAAAAAATGCTACATGTGGGACAGAATTTGTCAGCGCGAGCTTATGTCAACTTTGTTTGTGAAACTTTAATCAGGATAATATCGTAGCGACTGTGGGTGTGTTTGCTGTGTTCAGGGTGTCGCAAGGGATCCTGGGGGGGGGGGGTTTGGACATCGCAAGCTGGACTTCTGGCGCTGCCTAGGTCCTTTGCGGCAGAGACATTGTGTGGGAGTTGTTTGGCTCTATAGGTGGATTAGCGTTACTGTGTTACTGAGTTATTATTCCGGGAAATCCAGGTGTATTAGCAGCAAAAGTGGACCGTACAGTGCAAGGGTCTGTGCATGATTTTTGAGAGAGACATGCATTTCTGAAAGTACCCCGCCTACAGTTACCAAACGAGCGAGTCAGTTTTGGCGCCCCCTCCTACATAAGAAGGGGGCACAATTGATTATTTCCTCCCACTTCCCCACTCCCCTCCAATAAGAGTATAGCTAAGATTTTGTGGACCAGCGGACGAGCAGCTCCGGCGGGGGGAACTCGGCGGCAGCTCAGCTCCGGGAGTACAATAGCTTTCTCTGCCGGACTGCCGCCGAGCTCCCCCCGCCGGAGCTGCTGGACTACCTATTTACTTGTTGTGAAAACGCCATAATATGTCTCCTTTAATAACCAAGGCCAAACCCGACAGAAAATATGTATCTCATTGGAAGAGTCAGTAGGCCATAGAAGTCAAGCACGAACACTTTAGCCTATGTATTTCGGATGTCTTTTAAAGCAATAAAATGTATTTGATTTTGGTGTATTCAATTCAATTCAAGATTCAAGATTCAAGAAACTTTAATTATCCCCAGGGGGCAATTAAAGGTAAGGCACGTAGAGCAGACATAACAACAATGACAAACACGACTAAAAATAGATAAATAAATAAATAAATAAGTTATGGACAATATAAAAAAAAAACATATCTGCCAAGAATGTACATAAAATAAACTAAACATAAATGGTTAAATGGTAATTGGTATGGTTGATAGATAGTATTTTTTTCTGTTTCCGTTTGTGTGTCTGTCCGTCCCAAACATGTTGTACTGATTGCAACCTAGAGAGACATTGAGGCATGGAATAAATAACCAGGGAGAAGGTTTACCTTGCAACAAGCAAAATGCAAGCAAAGGAAATGTATGATGTGATATGTTCCTGCATTATTGTTGTATCCCCTCATAATTTTGTAGCCAATGATACTACACTTTACATTACGGTGTAAAATACAAGAAGATATAGACCAATCTAAATGTATTTCTACGATTATTATTGTCAACACATGAACCCTCAATTATGACTACTTCCTATAAACATGTAAATAAAACAGAATCTTGTTGCGTACTTTGGTGAGTTTGAATCCATATATGAGGGGGTTCATGATCGGGGATATAATCATGAACACTATGGAAATTAAGTTCTTCAGCGATTGAGCAATGTTTTTGGAGCCAAAATGCATGTACATGATATCAAAGAAGACTGTTGACATGAAGGTGAGCATGCAGGTGAGATGGGGCACACAGGTCTGCATGAACTTTTTCCTGTTCTCCATGGAGCCCTGACACGTCCTCACCAGGTATATGTAGGACCAGATGATCAGCAGCCCGTGGAAAATGTACACCAGTAGCGTGATATACACCACAATGCTGCTCGGTGTGGTGTTGTTCGCTGGGCACGCCAGCAACACAATGACCCAGTTCACACAGTACAGCCGCTGGATCTGGGCACTGCAGAGTGTGAGCCTGGAGGTAAGGGTGATGAGGACGGCGTGAAAGCTGAAAGGGATCAACCAGGAGAAACAGACCAGGAGGGACAACCTGAGCTTGTTCATAAAACGGTAGTAGTGCAGGGGTCTACAGATGGCAAGATATCTATCGTAGGCCATGACGGAGAGAATGGACAGGTCGCTGCATGCAAACGAAAACATCACAAAGGCCTGCATGAGACACCCGTTGTAGGAGATGATGTGAGACGAAGACAGCAGGTCCAGGAGGAATTTGGGGTAGAAGCCTGTGGTGCCGTAAAGCCCGTTGATGCAGAGGCAACACAACAGAAAATACATGGGCTCATGCAGGCTTTTGTCCAGGACAATGGTGAGAATCAGAGCGCAGTTGATGGTTAGTATCAAGCAATAATAAAGCAAGGTGGAGGAAAAGAGAACCACTCTGTAGTTTGTGATCTCATTCAACCCAGAAAGACTAAACACTGTTATCAGAGAGATATTATCCATCATCATTTTCATATGCCTACAACATATTAATTGATTCAACTGTATCACTCTTTGTTGGACTCAAACATTTCTCATTAGGGTTATAGTGGTTAGAGAGGGAGGGATACTCCTGTATTCCTTATCCCTAAAGGGTCCGTCCTCTTTTGTGTTTTAAAATATAGTCAGGAGACAGTCAAGGCAACCAATGAGCATGCAAGCTTAAATTAGCCAATCATGTTAGTCAGCACAGGAACAACGTTTTTCATTGGACGGTACATTAGAGTGAATCATATTATGCTTGACAATGATTATAATGTATTTTAAATACTCAAATAAAAGTAGCAAATCTAGACCTAAAGTGTTTCATAGGCCCCGTTTACACGAGGACGCTTGCGGGTAAAAACGACAAAATATTTTATCGGAAGTGCCTTTCGTTTAGACGGTGACTGCGTTTTTGGTGCTTAAAAACGCAAAAATCTGAAATCACCCTCCAGAGTGGAAAACTTGAATACGCTCCGCCGTAGCATTTCCATCTACACTGCCAAGACACAAAACTCTGCTCAGATCTGCTCACGTCACGTACGCGTTTACGTCGCATACATACAGCTGTTGCCCGGCTCTCAAACAACAACTGGGGCGAGGGGACAGTCAAAGAGGTGCAAACCCTTATCAACCACACACACAATTGCCGAGACAAACAAGAACCAGGAGGGCGCTATTAGTGCAAATAGTGCGATAGCACGAACTGTTCAGGAGTCCTTGCGGAAATCCGGAACACGGTCCATCAAAGCCGTGATCGTCACAATATTTTACGGTTATTGGTAGGATGCACCTGCCTCTGTAATCAACGCTTCTCAAATAAGAAATGTAGGGAGGGAGCAGCATTTTTGGTTGCTTATTTTGTAAATCTTGCTCTCTTCTGCTTTATTCTATTCTCTCTCTTTACGGCTCGCAAAGCTCACCTACATCAGTACTAGAGCTTGGGCATTCAGAGCACTGTATGGCGAGCTCTGTGATATAAGACAATGACAATCCTAAACAATGTTAGTTATAATTAGAAATAGATTTTGCAATTGAAAAGTTATCAAAAAGCAGACATTCTTGCCATTATCAACGCTTAGATGTCCCTTCATTCCTTTTTCTCAGTAAAACCGGCCCATTTACAATATAATGGAACTCAAACCACAGGCTGATCAACACCATCAGTGAGTTGGAATTTGTGTCATTTTTTGGAAGAATTACAACATGTTCAAATATTGAAAATGTAAGGCAATTTATGCATTAAAATATCCTACACGCAGTCCGTTTTAGCATTGAAAAGGTGGTTGAAACTGGTGAAATCAGGGAAAATAAAAATGTAATTCATCAATTTTCTCAACGTTTTTTAATTAAAACTGGTACATGTGGTACAGAATCGTGAAAAAAACGTATGCCAAGGTTGTTTGTCAAACCTTACTTAGGAGTATTCTTTTTTAATCAAACGTTTTTATTTTACCATCCTGCATTTGATAAATCGATGGATAACACTTTAATAATCCCCAAAGGGAAATTCAGCAGCAAAAGTGGACCGAAGAGTGCAAATGAAGACTAACAAGTAGAGTATTCCTACTTTATATGAATTTATCATTCTGTGAAAACAAAAGCCACTATAGACATGAAATATTTATCTCAATAGATAAGTCACTATGCCATACGAGTCCAGCAAAAACACTTAAGCTAATGTATTTCGGATGTCTTTCATTTAAAAATGAGTATTGGATTTTGGTGCATGGTTGATATATTCTGTATTTTTCTTTTTGGAAGATTAGCCGTTGGATTGCCTGTTTGTGTGTCTGTCTGTCCCAAACCTACTGTTGGCAATCAGACATTAAGACAGGGAATAAATAACCAGGGAGATGGTTTACCTTGTAAGAGGTAAAATACATCAAAATAAATGTGTGATTTTATATATTTAAGCATTATTGTGGTTTCCCCTTATTATATGTAGTATATTATGCTACTCTTTACATTATGGTGTAAAATACAAGGAGAAATAGACCAATCTAAATGTATTGCTACAATGATTATTGTCAACACATGAACCCTCTGTTGTGACTATTTCCCATAAACATTTAAATAATACAGAATCTTGTTGCGTACTTTGGTCAATTTGAATCCATATATGAGAAGGTTCATGATCGGGGATATAATCAGGAACTCTATAGCGATGAAGTTCTTCAGCGACGGTGAGATGTTTTTGGAGCCGAAGCGCATGTACATGATATCAAAGACGACAGTGGACATGAAGGTGAGCATGCAGGTGAGATGGGGCACACAGCTCTGCATGAACTTCTTCCTGTTCTCCATGGAGCCCCGACACATCCTCACCAGGTAAAGGTAGGACCAGATGATCACCAGCCCGTGTAAGAAGTACACCAGTATGGTGAGGTACGCCACGATGCTGTGCACTGTGGTGTTGTTCGACGGGCACGCCAGCAACACGATGACCCAGTTCACGCAGTACAGCCGCTGGACCTTGTCACTGCACAGCGTGAGCCTGGACGTAAGGGTGATGTTGATGGCATAAATGCTGAAAGGGGTCAACCAGGAGAAGCAGACTAGCTGGGACAACCTGTGCTTGTTCATGACACTGTGGTAGCGCAGGGGTCGTCAGATGGCCAGGTATCTGTCGTAGGCCATGACGGAGAGAATGGACAGGTCACTGCATGCAAACGAAAACATCACAAAGGCCTGCACGAGACACCCGTTGTAGGAGATGATGTGAGACGAAGACAGCAGGTCCAGGAGGAATTTGGGGTAGAAGCCTGTGGTGCCGTAAATCCCGTTAATGCAGAGGGAACACAACAGAATGTACATGGGCTCATGCAGGCTTTTGTCCAGGACAATGGTGAGATCAGAGCGCAGTTGATGGTTACTATCAAGCAATAATAAAGCAAGGTGGAGGAAAAGAGAACCACTCTGTAGTTTGTGATCTCATTCAACCCAGAAAGACTAAACACTGTTATCAGAGAGATATTATCCATCATCATTTTCATATGCCTACAACATAATCAGTCCATGAGGCGACAAATCCTTCCGGATCAAAGCCCCCACCTGAGGGGTCAGTCCTCCCCAACATCCCCATCACCCAGCACTATAGTCCCTCAAGTTTGCTGGCACTGACAGACAGGGCCGCCCGGCCCCCCCAGGAAGGGAAATAGCAGGGGAGCCAACCGCTGCAGCACGTGTGGTGCTGCTGCCGCCTGCCCACCAACAACTGGGGCGAGCGGGTGGTACGGCAAGAGTCTATGCCAAAACGTGCAAAAACGGCAAGTTTAAAATATAATGGAAATAAAACAACACGTTGATCAATACCAGAGATTTTGGCAAGGTGTCATTTCTGGAAGAATTAGAACCTGTTCAAATATTGGAAATGTAAAGCAGTTTATGCATTTAAATGACCTACATGTAGTCCCTTTTAGCATTAGAAAGGTGGTTGAATCTGTGAAATCAATGCATAAAATATTTTTTAAACCATGTTTAAAAAAAATTAAACCAATATTTTTTTCAACCAACCATTTAAACCACCAGATTTTCCAATTTCTTTTATTTAAAATTGCTACATGTGGGGACAGCATCTTGAGAAGCTGAAGTCAAGTTTGTTTTTAACCTTAAATCAGGATTATACATTTTCTAATCCAATGTTCTTATTTTACCGCCTTGCATTTAATAAATACATAGATACCAGTTTATTAATCCCCTAAGGGAAATGCAGGTTTACTAGCAGCAAATGTGGACAGAACAGTGCAAAGGAAGAAAAGTATTTATACTTAACGTGAAGATAACATTCTGTAATATTAAGTGAAAAACAAAGCCAATATAGACAGCCACAATCGACTGAGCGATACATTTGACAAGTCACAAGAGGTCTTTTAATAAATAAAATAATTAGATTTTGGTGTATGGTTGTTATATTGTATTTGTTTCTGTTTCTGTTTGTGTGTCTGTCCCAAACATGTACTCTTTATAATCTAGAGAGACATTGAGACAGGGAATAAATAACCAGGTAAAAGGTTTACCCTGCAACAAGCAAGAGGCAAGCAAAGGAAATGTGTGATGTGATATGTTCAAGCATTACTGTGGTATCACCTCACCTCTTTGTAATAAACGATACTACACTTTACATATAGTGTAAATAAACAGATATAGACCAATCTAAATTTATTTCTACGATGATTATTGTCAACACATGAACCCTCAGTTATGAGTATTTCCTATAAACATTTAAATAAAAAATTATCTTGTTGCGTACTTTGGTCAGTTTGAATCCATATATGACGGGGTTCATGATCGGGGATATAATCAGGAACACTATGGCAATGAAGTTCTTCAGCGACTGAGCGATGTTTTTGGAGCCAAAGTGCATGTACATGATATCAAAGACGACGGTGGACAAGAAGATGAGCATGCAGGTGAGATGGGGCACACAGGTCTGCATGAACTTCTTCCTGTTCTCCATGGATCCCCGACACGTCCTCACCAGGTACATGTAGGACCAGACGATCAGCAGCCCGTGGAAAACATACACCAGTATGGTGAGGTACACCACAATGCTGTTTGGTGTGGTGTTGTTTGACGGGCACGCCAGCAACACGATGACCCAATTCACGCAGTACAGCCGCTGGATCTTGTCACTGCACAGCGTGAGCCGGGAGGTAAGAATAATGCAGACGGCCATAAAGCTGAAAGGGATCAACCAGGAGAAGAAGACCAGCAGGGACAGCCTGTGCTTGTTCATATAACGGTGGTAGCGCAGGGGTCTACAGATGGCCAGGTATCTATCGTAGGACATGACGGAGAGAATGGACAGGTCGCTGCATGCAAACGAAAACATCACAAAGGCCTGCACGAGACACCCGTTGTAGGAGATGATGTGAGACGAAGACAGCAGGTCCAGGAGGAATTTGGGGTAGAAGCCTGTGGTGCCGTAAATCCCGTTGATGCAGAGGCAACACAACAAAATGTACATGGGCTCATGTAGGTTTTTGTCCAGGAAAATGGTGAGAATCAGAGCGCAGTTGATGGTTAGTATTAAGCAATAACAAAGCAAGGTGGAGGTAAAGAGAACCACTCTGTAGTTTGTGACCTCATTCAACCCAGAAAGACTTAACACTGTTATCAGTGAGACATTATCCATAATCATGTTCATATACTTACAGCATATTCACAATGAAACTATACCACTCTTTGCTGGAGTCACACAATGCTTATTAGGGTTACAGTTGTAAGAGAGGGAGGGATTCTCCTATACTCCTCATCCCTAAAGGGTCCTCTTTAGAGTGTTAAAATATAGTCAGGAGACAGTTAAGGCAACCAATGAGCATGCAAGCTCAAATTGACTAATCATGTTAGTCAGCACAGGAACTACCTTCTTCAGTGAATACTACATTAGAACGTATCATATTATGCTTGCCAATGATAATGTATTGTGATAATCTGAGGCATTAACATAAGACAAAGACTTTATAATTAAGATGTTAGGTGTTAATTAATTCATTCAAACCGTAAAAAAACTTTCTTTTCAACATGTTCTACACTGGAAACCACACAGGGCGTCAGCCCTGGAGCTGCAGAGGAAGATGTTGTTCGCCTCGGTGGCACTGTGTGCTCAGTAGGGTAGTAAATATATTGATGCAGTTGGATATTTCGGCAATCAATCGATGAATCGATCTACATTGATGGATCGTTATGGATCTATGATGGATCGACCCCTAGTGCTCAGGTACTACAACAGGGGAGTGCATGACCCAGTCCAACGACTGCTGAGCTTTAGGAGACCCCCTTCTTCCTTTCGGGAGCGTATTTCCACACTTGGGCCCCCGTTACATAGTCCTCTTCCTTGCAGCGGAAGCAGAGTCATAAGCCTGCTCTTGGCGAACTCCGGTGTCTTTGAGGGCCACTCTGGTAAATGCGTGAGTCTCTCTAAGCCACTGTCGTAGCTGTGAGAAATAGTCCAGGCCAGGCTCAATGCCCAGTCCTGGTTCTGGAGGAGGCCCGAACATCAGGTCTACTGGGGTCCGCAACTTCCGTTCGAAGATTAGAGCGGCCGGGGTGCAGTGTGTGACTCTTGAACTGCGGTTCTGTATGACCTTTGGATCAGGGGAAAAATTAAGGTCCCAGTCTCTTTGTAGCCGGTTGGAGAGGATAGCAAGCTGGTGGGCCATCATGGCCATGATTAAACCATTCCACAAGACCAACGTTCTGTGGATGCAATGAGGTGGTCCGAGTCTTCACCCCCAGTCGAAGTCCTGGAATACCTGGGCCTCAAAGTTACGCCCCTGGTCCACATGGAGTTCCTCTGTTGCACCGAATTGACATAACAGTTCCTGCACTAGTTGCCGTGATGACGAGGTCTGATCTGGCACCGCAAATGGCCATTTCGGGAAATCCTCCATAGCCATGAGTTCATAGCGGTTGCCATTGTCAGTGAGAGGAAAAGGAACATAGATGTCGACTCCCATGCGATCCATAGGGACCCCCACCTGGTAATACTGTAAGGGGGCACATTATCATTGTGTGGGCACCTTCAGCTGTGCAGCTGTCACACTAGTGGACCAACAGCTCAACATCCTGGTGGCAGTTTGGCAAGTAGTAGCTGCCACGGAGTCGCCATGATGGTCTTTGAGTTCCCAAAGTGGCCCAACGTTACTGAGCCATGAACCAGCTGGAGAACCATGGAGCCAAGGTTAAGGTGGCCTCCCCAAGGTGCTTGCCAGATGCGGTACAGCAGACCATCGATCAGGGAGAGGTTTGCCCACTATGAGTAAAAGGCCTTGCTATCATTGCCCAACATTGAAACACTGGTCGCTGGCCTGCTGACACCCAATCCCGCAACCGGTTGAGTACACGTCAGCCTCTTGTTCCCGCTGTGGGCCTCCTGAGGTTCGATGGCTCACACCTCCCCTGGATCAACATTGTTGGCAATAGAGGTAAGGGTGGAAATGGCAGTAGTAGGTAGTAGTAGGACACCTCTACCTGTTTCCCCTCTTGGTACAACACAGCACCGAGGCCCACATCACTAGCGTCGGTATTCATGATGAATGGTCGACTTGGGTCTGGGTAAGCCAAGACGAGGGCCCTGGTGAGTGCCGTTTGCAGCAAGTCAAAGGCAGTGTTGTATTGCTTATCCCATAAGAAGGCCTGCACCTTGTGTGTCCGGTGATGTAAAGTGCTAGCAATGGTGGCAAGAAAAAAGTCTTTGAAGGAAATGGCGATAAGATACCAGGCCCAAGATGTTTCTCACCTCTACGATGTTATGAGAAAGTGGTCGCCCACTCAACTTGGCCACCTTGGCCAGGTCGGTGCCCACCCCCTCACCACTGATGACATTGCCCCAGAACGCTGTTTCTCATCGAAGCCAGTGGCACTTTCCCAGGTGGAGGCGAAGGTAAGCTTGGTGAATGGCTCCGAACACCTCGTTTAAGCTTACCAGGGCCCCCTTAAAGTCTGCAGCAGGGGCAAGGAGACCTTCAAGTTCAATGATGCAGCGATTCCGAGGGACATTGATGAGAGTATGACCTTGAATTGCAACAGCCCTTGATGGAGGAGGCTGTTTTGGGTCGAGCATCTGTGGTGAGTGCTACCTGCCAGTACCCACTGGAGAGGTGTAGGGAGCTGAACCAAATGGAACCGGTAATGTGTTCCAGGGCATCGCCGATCCGAGGGATTGGGTGAGAATCCTTCTGGGATACAGTGTTCAACAAGCAATAGTTGACACAGAAACGCCAGCTACTGTCCTTCTAGACAGTAGCTGGTGCCCCGGACCAGAACCACCGGTGCGTCCCAAGGACTACTTGAGGGCTCAATGATTCCTGCCTCTGTCATCTCCAGGATCTTCTTCTCAGCAGCGGCTCGCTTGGTCAAGGGTAGTCGACTTGGGTGGAGACGGACAGGGTGTGCATCACCGGTGTCAATCTGATGTTGAACCAGGGTGGTCTTTGTGCAGTTCTGGTCTCATGCTGCAATGATGTCCAGTGACTGGTTCAGCAGCTCCTCCAATGGCCGTTTCTTAGTGGATAAGAGGCCTTCACTGCTCCGCTGAAGGAGCTCTTGCACTACCTGGTGGATCATGGCTGAAGAGCTCTGAGTCGGATTGAGTAAAGGGATGGTCAACTAAGCTGGTGGGATGGTCACTGACAGCTGAGGCGTTGGCGTCACTGCTGAGAATTAAGTTGTGGCTGGACAGGCACATTCCCAAATGGAAGCTGGTGCGGGTAGCCTTTCCACCACTGCGACGGTGGTGTTCTACCACCCTGGATCCCAGGCAGAGTGTGGTACGTTCACTGTAGCCTTAAACTGAGGGAGCAGGTCAAGGCCAACTATACAAGTGTCCGATATGCCAGCCAGCCAGAAGTCTTGGCGTAGCTTTGTGCCCCACTGTGACCCACAAGGTCACGCTCCCCTTCATCTGGCCCAACTCTCCAGTGACTGTCCTGAATTTGGCAGTGGTAAGTGACCAACCTGGTGTTGGGGAGCCCTCTGTGTCGACCATCGCACCAGGCCACACCAAGGAGATGGTGGACCATGTGTCCACCAGAGCCAGGGCCATGGCTCTAAATCCACCCTGTCAAAATGTCCCAATTTCCTCCTCACCATCGACAATTCCATAGACCCTCCTTCCCCTCAGGTCAAGAGTCTGGGTGACATCCTCGATTGCACACTTTCTTTTGAAAAACACATTAACAATCTCACTCGGTCTGCTTACTTTCACCTATGCCCTATCCACCGTCTTCTTCCATCACTCACACCCAACAGCACTGCAACTCTGCTCTCTACTCCCTCTGCCTGCTTATCCACGATGGGGCTCACCGGAAACAGCAGAAACAGCAGCGGTCAGCCCCAAACACACGTAGATCGGGGGATGGTGGATGCTGGGGCGAAGTTGCGGCCTGGATGACCACCTCTCTGTCTTCCTCCCCCTCGTAGTAGTCCAGAGGCTCTGGACGTCTGCAGGTGGGGTCGGGTGGAGGGTTCCACCTCCGCCTGTTCCACCTCGTCAAGACCCGCACCGAGGGTCAGGGCCTGGTGAGGCGGATGTGCTGCCGCAGACGCTCTGGCGCAAGTTGCTGTAGGAAGGCAGGTTACCTAACAGCAGCTGGGGATGCCAACGCCGGGTTTAGAGCTGTAAGTCTGCAGCGAAAACCCCCACCTCCCTCCTGGCTGTCTAGTTGCTCCCTGCTGTGGTCGGTGAAAGCCCGCTTCCCGAATCCCCTCTCTAGCGCCCTGTTTAGTGCCTGGAGGTCCCGCTGCTCTGCTGGGGCCAGGTGGAGGAGTACACGTCCCGCTGTCCCCGCCTAGGGCAGGGCAAGGTGGATGACTTACTCCTCCATGCTCCAGCCGCAATGTAGGGCAGCGAGAAGAACTGTGCGAGGTAGGGCTCTAGTGGGGTCACCCCAGAAAACTTTGGAAGTTGTGCGGGCGTCCAATAGGTGGCTGCCAACGGCCACTGGGAAGTTCTCAACCCTGTCGCAATAGGCTCATCAGAGCGCCCCGCACCATCTCACTCCTCCGTGGGTTCATCCTTTGGATGCCTCATGGGAATCCCCCAACCTGGAATCGCCTTCTGCATTATCAATGTTTAATCCCACTTCTGACATCAATTTAGCAATAACGATGTGTCAGGTTTTCAACGGTTAATCACATCTCTCGCGCCCCTTACGCCGCTTGGCTGTGAGAACTGCCTTAAATTGAAAGCACACTGAACACAATATACCACACTCATTAACCCACCAGCCTAAACATCTCTTTGGCGTTGTCGGTTTTCCCGCAACTCCACTGCCTCCTAGGCATAGACCAACCATTGAACCCTACCTAATGTCACTGCCACAAAGGACCCAGTAGGGCACTCGATGGTCCAACTAATAATAGTCCAAACCCCTCCCAGGATCCTTTGCGGCAGCAGCTTTATTGATTTTTTATTTTGAATGTATTGCATGTAGCTGTTCAGCAATGTGTCAATACAATTGCTGAATTGTGAAAGAATCTCTAATCAAGTTCTCTTAGATACTTGTTGCTACTGTTAGCACTTGGTTTTGATATTTTTGAATTTGATTTTATATTTATACTTACCAATTTATATGGTAATTTTCTAATTTTGATGTGAAACTATTTGAAAAGGAAGTATATTATTATAATAATGATAATTGTTTATCCTAACTCTCAACGTTTGAAAAACTATTTTTTAATATCTCTGCCTCCTGCTGGCTTCCTCTAACCGAACATTCCAGCATTGCGTTTTAACATAATAATTGTATTCTCTGATTTAAACAAGTTAAAGGTACTATGTCTAAGGACCACAAATGAAGTCTAATTTCTGGCCTCTTTCGGGGGTAAGTGAACTGCAGCCTGCTCGGGATTGTACGATAAGGGAGGGGCAGCTCTGTGGTATGAGACAATAACAATCATAAACAAATGTCAGAAATAAAAAAATTGCATTTATCAACACTAAGACCTTCCCTTTTCCAAGAAATACCGGCCCATTTCAAATATAATAGAAATCAAACCGATCAGGACCAACAGAGAGAGTGGGGGAAGGTGTCATTTTTGTGCAAAATTAAAAAATTGTTCAAATATTGGCGATGAAAAGAAATGTATGCATTTGATCAATAATACACATAGTCCTTTTTAGCATTATTAAGCTGGTTGAAAACTGTTTAAGTCACTAAACATAAAATAAATTTAACAATGCACAAATTTTCCCATCATTTTTATATAGTTTTGCTACATGTGGGACAGAATCATGACAAGTCTGAAGCCAAGTTCTTAAACCTTGTTATTATATATACCATTATATATTTCTTAATCAATTTTTTTAAATTTATCTATGAGTAGATAAGGCTTTATTAATACACAAAGTGAAATCCAGATGTTGTAACAGCAAAAGTGGACTTAACAATGCAAATAAAGACAAACATGCAAAGTATTTCTTTCTGCTCAACATTAAGTAAACATTCTGTGATCTTAAATGCAAAACCAGAGCCAAAACTTAATATGTATCAAATTGGACCATCATCGTCATTAGGCCATAAGAGTCCAGCACAATTACTTGCCTATGTATTTCGGTCTTTTAATAAAATAAAATGTATTTTCTTTTAGCGTATGGTTGTTATATTGTCCTTTTTCTTATTAGAAGATATGCCAGATGAGTCTAGCACCAACAATAGCCAATATACAATGTTTTTATGTTTTAATTAAAACACAGTGTATTCACTTGTATTCTATGGTTGTTATATTAATATATTTGTGATTGGAAGATTAGCCATTGGACTGCCTGTTTGTTTGTCTGTCTTTCCCAAACATTGTTGTACTGCAACCTAGATTAACATTGAGACAGGGAATAAATAACCAGAGAGAGGTTTACCTTGCAACAAGTAAAATGCAAGCAAAGGAAATGTGTGATGGGATGTATTCTTGTGGTATCACCTCTAAACAGTTTAGTATACAAAAACTGCAGTTTAAATAATGGTGTAAAATTCAAGAAGATATAGACAAAAAATATAATTGTCAACACATGAAAGCTCTATTGTGAATACTTCCTATTAATATTTAAATAAAACAGAATCTTGTTGCGTACTTTGGTCAGTTTGAATCCATATATGAGGGGGTTCATGATCGGGGGTATGATCAGAAACTCTATGGCGATGAAGTTCTGGAGCGACATAGCAATGTTTTTGGAGCCAAAGCGCATGTACATGACATCAAAGACAATGGTGGACAGGAAGGTGAGCAGGCAGGTAAGATGGGGCACACAGGTCTGCATGAACTTCTTCTTGTTCTCCATGGAGCCCCGACACGTCCTCACCAGGTACATGTAGGACATGACAATCAGCAGCCCGTGGAAAACGTACACCAGTATGGTGAGGTACGCCACGATGCTGTGCACTGTGGTGTTGTTTGACGGGCACGCCAGCAACACGATGACCCAGTTCACGCAGTACAGCCGCTGGATCTTGTCGCTGCACAGCGTGAGCCTGGACGTAAGGGTGATGTTGATGGCTAGAATGCTGAAGGGGGTCAACCAGGAGAAGCAGACTAGCTGGGACAACCTGTGCTTGTTCATGACACTGTGGTAGCGCAGGGGTCTACAGATGGCCAGGTATCTATCGTATGCCATGAAGGAGAGAATGGACAGGTCGCTGCAGGCAAACGAAAACATCACAAAGGCCTGCATGAGACACCCGTTGTAGGAGATGATGTGAGACGAAGACAGCAGGTCCAGGAGGAATTTGGGGTAGAAGCCTGTGGTGCCGTAAATCCCATTAATGCAGAGGGAACACAACAGAATATACATGGGCTCATGCAGGCTTTTGTCCAGGACAATGGTGAGAATCAGAGAGCAGTTGATGGTTAGTATCAAGCAATAATAAAGCAAGGTGGAGGTAAAGAGAACCACTCTATAGTTTGTGATCTCATTCAACCCAGAAAGACTAAACACTGTTATCATCGAGATATTATCCATCATCATTTTCATATGCCTACAACATATTCATCAAATCAACTGTATCACCCTTTGTTGGACTCACACAATTCTCGTTAGGGTTATAGCGGTTAGAGAGGGAGGGATACTCCTGTATTCCTTATCCCTAAAGGGTCCGTCCTCTTTTGTGTTTTAAAATATAGTCATGAGACAGTCGAGGCGGCCAATGAGCTTGCAAGCTTAAATCGCCCAATCATCACAGGAACGACGTTCTTCAGTGGATGGTATATTAGAATGAATCATATTATGCTTGACAATGATTATAATGTATTTCAAATATTCAAATAAATGTAGCAAATCTAGACCTAAAGTGTTTCTTAGACTGTTACAGAACATTTTATAAAGAACACTGATAAAGAGGGCCAACATGTCTATATTGGCAATTTTGGACAACCTATACAAACAACCTATCTTTCCGATTGGAGATCATGTTAATAAAATAAAATATATTTGCTTTTAGTGTATGGTTGTTATATCGTCTTTCTTTCTTATTAGAAGTTATGCCATATAAGTCCAGCATGAACAATAGCCAATATATAATGTTTTAAATAAACAAAATGTATTCACTGTTATTCTATGGTTGTTTTATTAATGTATTAGTGATTGGAAGATTAGCCTTTGGACTGCTTGTTTCTGTGTCTGTCTGCCCAAACATTGTTGCACTGCAACCTAGAGACCTTGAGACAGGGAATAAATAACCAGGGAGAAGGTTTACCTTGCAACAAGTAAAATGCAAGCAAAGGAAATGTGTGATTTGAAGATACCACAAGATTTGAAGGTTTCTTGTGGTATCACCTCTAAACAGTTTAGTATACAAAAACTGCAGTATAAATAATGGTGTAAAATACAAGAAGATATAGACCAATCTAAATGTATTGCAAAAATGATTACTGTCAACACACAAACGCTCTATTGTGACTACTTCCTATTAACATTTAAACATAATCTTGTTGCGTACTTTGGTCAGTTTGAATCCATATATGAGAGGGTTCATGATCGGGGGTATGATCAGAAACTCTATGGCGATGAAGTTCTGCAGTGACGTAGCAATGTTTTTAGAGCCAAAGCGCATGTACATGACATCAAAGACGATGGTGGACAGGAAGGTGATTAGGCAGGTAAGATGGGGCACACAGGTCTGCATGAACTTCTTCCTGTTCTCCATGGAGCCCCGACACGTCCTCACCAGGTACATGTAGGACCAGATGATCAGCAGCCCGTGGAAAAAGTACACCACTACCGTGATATACACCACAATGCTGCTCGGTGTGGTGTTGTTCGCTGGGCACGCCAGCAACACAATGACCCAGTTCACACAGTACAGCCGCTGGATCTGGGCACTGCAGAGCGTGTGCCTGGAGGTAAGGGTGATGAGGACGGCGTGAAAGCTGAAAGGGATCAACCAGGAGAAACAGACCAGGAGAGACAACCTGAGCTTGTTCATTAAACGGTGATAGTGCAGGGGTCTACAGATGGCAAGACATCTATCGTAGGCCATGACGGAGAGAATGGACAGGTCGCTGCATGCAAACGAAAACATCACAAAGGCCTGCATGAGACACCCGTTGTAGGAGATGATGTGAGACGAAGACAGCAGGTCCAGGAGGAATTTGGGGTAGAAACCTGTGGTGCCATAAAGCCCGTTGATGCAGAGGCAACACAACAGAATATACATGGGCTCATGCAGGCTTTTGTCCAGGACAATGGTGAGATCAGAGCGCAGTTGATGATTACTATCAAGCAATAACAAAGGAAGGTGGAGGAAAAGAGAACCACTATATAGTCTGTGATCTCATTCAACACAGAAAGACTAAGGCTTACAACATATTCACAATGAAACTATACCACTCTTTGCTGGAGTCACACAATGTTCATTAGGGTTACAGTGATTAGAGATGGAGGGATTCTCCTGTACGCCTCATCCCCGAAAGGTTTGTCCTCTTTCGTGTCTTAAATTATAGTCAGGAAGGAGACATGCAATCTCAAATCGGCCAATCACGTTAGTCAACACAGGATCTCCCTTTTTTAGTGGAAGTTACATTAGAATGAATAATATCATGATTGGCAAGGAATATAATGTATGTATTTTAAATATTGCATCCCCCCCCCCACATCGAGTGAGATATAGAATAATCTGCATAGATTGGTGTTACTCAAACCGCTAGGCATAACTAACTTTAATGTAAATGTAGAAGTTGACATGCAAGCTTATATACCAGGGTTCTCTATCGTATTTTAACACCCAAACTTATAAAAAAAGCAAAAAATAATAATAATAAATAAATAAAAAGCAGGTTTTCTGTGAGACGCTGCTTTTTACACCACGTGAGTGAGCTATAGCAGAGCTGCGTGTTCAAGTTGACTCCTCCCAGTAGTATGGAGGGCACTTCAGGCCATCACTGTGTTGGTTGTAACATTGCCATGCCCCTTGAGGATGGCTACGATAAATGTGTGTTATGTTGAGGCCACCAGCATGCAACATTGGCCAGGGATACGCCCCAGTCGTGCATGAACTGTTTCATCATGCCGATGCATACGAGGGAAGCCCGCTGCCGTTTTTTCACATCAAAACAGGAAGGGTTACCTATCTTGGAAGGGCCAGCAAGAAAGATGGGGAGAGTTTCCAGGAGGCCAGGGAAGTGCTCAAGGGCTCCGCAAGCCTCCCTGTTCTCCCTCAGTGTTCCTAGGGCCCCAGTTTCTCTCGGCGTGGGTCCCTCTCCTCCTCCCAGTCGTTTTTTTCTGACAGGGAGTATGATGGTTCTGAGGAGGACTTGGATGTGGAGACAGTATTCTCTTCGGAGAGTGGGGAATTTCCCACTGAACAGCCTCCCTCAGCTTACCCTTCTGGGCGAGAGCTGGCTCACCTGTTTGGGGAGATTGTTGGCAGGACAACCAAGGCCCTGAACATCGACAGCTGCTGCCTCCAGGTTTGAGGCTGAAACAGAGGAAAGTCTCAGGTCAGAAATCCCTCTCCTACCAGACTTCGACGACCTCTTATGTCACCAGTTTACTTCACCATCATCCTACCATAGATGGTCAAGGCAGACTAAAGTGTTCTCCAACATGGCCGCCCAAGAGCAGGTCTGCTGTGGGGCACTTCCAGCTGTGGACCAAGACCTGGCGCCACTCTTTCGCTACCCAGGTTCTTTGTTTGGGGTCTCGCCTGGCTGAACAAAGACAGTAAGGTGATGGAGAGTCTGTTGGGTAAGCTGCACAGGTCCACGGCGATGCAAGCCCGTCTGGCTGATACTGCGGCCATCCTGACTCTGTACACCAACCACCTCTCTGGTCTCATGCAGAACCAGCCGGTGGATGCCTCTCTGGCGAGGGAGTTCCAGTCAGCAACGATGTGCCTGGCTTTGGTGTCCAAGGAGCAGGCAGTGGCATCAGGCCGCTCGTTGGTCAGCTCTGGGTGGTGCGGTGACATCTGTCACTGTCCCAGTCGAAGCTACAGCCAGCAGATAGGTACTGTCTCCTCAGGGTGCCAGTGGAGCCCACAGCCATCTTTGGGACACAGGCCTCCCCCTGCTGCAACAGGCACGGGATCGCCGTCACTGTGCAGAGGAGGTGCCAGAGTCCCTCGGCAGTCGGGGGAAGCGGGCAAGGCGCCCAGAAGCGCCTGCAGCTAGGGCAGCGTCTGAGTCAGTAGCTCAGGCTTGGGGCCCGGGAGACCTCAGACACCGGCTCCAAGCGGCCCGGGGGCATGGTGATGTCCCAAGAGGTGGTCGGAGGGGGCCACCTACTAGCAGACGGGGGCCCTCCAGAAGCCCGAATCGTTCCTGACGGTTTGCGGGCCAGCCAGCCCCGTCTCCCATCACAGCACAGGAGGGCTTGGCTGGCTCTGGCGGCGGACCCATGGGTGGTCTCTACCATGACCCAGGGGTACCACCTGCAGTTCTGGCGCAGGCCCAAGGTAGCGAGATCTCCGATCTTTACCACGGTTGCCAACCAACTACAAGCCCAGACTCCAACCCTCTTAGAGAAGGGGCGATCGGGGAGGTTGAGCGCTCCGACAGCCAAGCCGGGTTCTTCCCTCGATATTTCCTCATCCCCAAGAAAGATGGGGGTCTATGCCCTATCTTAGACCTCTTCTCTTGACGGTTCCACGGGTTCGGCAGACCATTTAGGCAGGGGATTGGTTCGCGACCATCGATGTAAAAGATGCCCTTTTTTCAGATTCCAATCTGGCCAGGGCATGGCGGCATTTCCTGAGATTTGCTTTCGAGGGTCGGATCTTCGAATTTCAGGTCCTCCCGTTCGGAATATCTCTTGCCCCTCGGACCTTTACCAGGTGCATGGACGCAGTCCTTGCACCCTTGAGGCAGCAGGGGCTCAGTATACTAAACTCTTTGGACGATTGTCTGATCTGTGCAAACTCAGAGGAGCTATGTTGCCAACACGTGGCCCTGCTATTCAAGGATCAAGGATCAAGGAGGATGCTTTAATTGTCATTTAACATTTACATGAAAAACGAAATACAGTACTCAGGTCTCAGTGTGCTACCTAAAACCCTAGAATTTGTTTAACTTAAAATAAATTATTAATATAAAAAAAGACAAACTAAGATACAAAAATACATATTAAAAGAAGATATTTAAAGAAGGTTGGCAGTGTATTAATGAGTACAAGTGCAGCAGCAGGTTCCTTGTGAGTAAGTTGATAAAGTCAAAGTGCAAATGCAAATCAGGTCAGGAGGTGTTTAGCAGTTCAACAGTCTTATAGCATCCAGGTAGAAGGTGTTCCTCAGCCTAGTTGTCCTTGCCCGGATGCTACGCAAACTCCTGCCTGATGATGGAGGCTGCTCTGTCCTTGCATCTGGTGATGTAGATGGTTGACAGAGATGGCAAACTGCAGCCGATGATTCGCTGGGCGGAGTTATCCACCCGCTGTAGTGCCTGCTTCTCTGCCACTGTGCAGCTGCAATACCACACAGTGATACAGAAAGTGAGAATACTCTCCACCACACACCTATAGAAGGATTCTAGTATGGCTGTGGACATGCCTGCCCCCTTCAACTTCCTTAGGAAGTAGAGCCGTTGATGGGCCTTCTTGATGGTGTGCATGGTGTTTCCCCGCCAGGTGAGTGTGTTTTGAAGGTATTTGAATGTGTGAACCCTCTCCACACCTGCGTTGTCGATGTAGAGGGGGGAGGGATAGGGCCCTTCCTGCGGAAGTCCACAATCAACTCCTTCGTCTTCTTTATTTTCAGGATCAGGTTGTTTTCCCCGCACCACAGTTCCAGTCCCCTCACTTCCTGCCTGTAAGCTGTCTCATCCCCATTGCTGATAAGTCCTATTACGGCTGTGTCATCTGCAAACTTAACTATGACATTACTGTCGTAGTGTGCTCTGCAGTCGTGAGTAAGCAGTGTGTACAGTAGAGGGCTAAGCACACAGCCCTGGGGACTGCCAGTGTTGAGGATGGTGGTTGAGGATGTGAGGTTGTTAATCCTTACAGACAGACCTTACAGAGTGATGGAGCGAGACCGAGTGCTGACAGCTTGTTGACCAGTGTCTGTGGGATGATTGTATTGAAAGCAGAAATAAAATCAAGAAAAGTAGTCCCACATAGGAATTGCTAGTATCCAGATGTGTGAAGGCTTGGTGGATAACGGCTGAAACTGCATCAGCAGTCGAACGGTTCTGCCTGTAAGCGTACTGGTGACAGTCGGATGTGATGTCAATGGTGTCCTTGATATGTGACATTACCACCCTCTCAAAATTTTTCATGATGATTGGGGTGAGAGCAACAGGTCTATAGTCAATGAGACAGGTGACCATCTGGACTTTTGGTACCGGAATGATGGTGGATGTCTTAAGACATGTTGGTACAGTGGCCTGTGCCAGGGAGGTGTTAAAGATGTCACACATGACCCCTGAGAGTTGGCATGCACAGTCCTTTAGGACACGACCCAGAATACCATCAGGTCCAGCTGCTTTGCGTGGATTATTTTCTGTAGCAGGAGTGCAACCTCCCTCTCTGATACACTCAGTGTGTAGTCCCCTGGCGAGGATATAAGCTTGGTGGTAGGGGAGTTATTGGAGGCCTGGAACTGGTCATAAAAGTGGTTCAGAGCATCAGGCAAGGAGTGGTCGGTGGAGCATTGTGCATTCTTCTTGTGGTAATTCGTAACACACTTAATGTCCTTCCACATGCTACATGGGTCATTCGAGATGAAATGCTCTTGTATCTTAAAAGCATAGTCCGATTTTTCTGTCTTTATGCCGGTTGTCAGGCTTCGCCATGCATCCCTGAGTGCATCTGTGTCCCGGACCTGAACGCAGTGTCTCGTGCTCTCAGAAGCGAACGCACCTCAGCATTCAGCCAGGGTTTTTGGTCAGGGATAATCCTGATGGTTTTCCTGATGGTGACGTCATCCATAAACTTATTAACGTATGCCAGGACTGATGTTATATATTCTTTCAGGTTCACATCATCATCCACCGTTGCTGCCTCTTTAAACATCTTCAAGTCTGTGCTTTCAAAACAGTCCTGGAGCATAGAGACCGCTCCACTCGGCCACACTGTGATGTCTTTCTCAGTGGCTTTCTTGCTCTTCAGCACAGGGTAGTATGCAGGGGCCAGCATGATTGAGATGTGATCTGAAGAGCCAAGATTGGGGCGGGGGAAAGCCCGGTAAGTCCCACGTCTGTTGGTATACACTTTGTCGAGTGTATTGTTACCTCGGGTGGCGATGTTGACAAGCTGTTGGAACGTTGGGAGTGTTAATGGTGTCGTGCAGCTCTTCTAGAGCAGCATTGGCATTTGCCTGTGGCGGGACATAGACGGCGATTATGAAAACAGCGGTGAATTCGCGTAGCAAGTAGTGTTGGCGGCATTTAATAACCAAATGTTCAGCTGCTTCAGAGCAGTGGCTGCTAACTATTGAACAGTTTATGCACCAACCTTTGTTTACGTAGATGCTAATTCCCCCTCCTCTCGTCTTCCCTGACAGATTGTTTCTGTCGGAACGGAAGAAAATCCTCTCATCCAGCTGGAAAGCAGAGTCCGGCATGTTATCCTTTAGTCACGTTTCCACCAGCACCATAACACAGCAGTTCCTCAATTCCTCCTGGCCCAGATGCAGTCGCAACAGGTCCATCTTATTGTCCATTGCACGAACATTTGACAGAAAGAGGGAAGGAATTGGTGGTCTGCGTGCTCCGGCATTCATCTTGGCTATCAGTCCAGCCCTCTTGCCCCGCTTCTGCCTCCTCGCACGCTTCCTCTTGCCTCTGCAGCCGTGCGATCCGTATTTCCATGCCGTTGTCCTTAGTATTCGCAGTCTCCCAAGTTCCGATTTTAGTTTTGGTGTAAATGAAAGTGAAGCTGAATGCTACCTTCTTCAGTGCTAAAAGTTTGGCGTCACAATATCTCAGATTCTCACTGGGAGCTAGAGAAGCCGCTGCACTGACGCGCGCCGCCATCATCAGACGCATCAGACTGAAGTAAATCCGACTCACATTCAGCGTCTAGGTTTGTGCCTCAATACCAAGAAGAGCAAACTGCAACCCTGCCGGGAAACAAATTTCCTTGGCATGGTGTAAGACTCCAGGAGGGCTATTGTTACCCTCTCTCCAGCGAGAGTGAGAGAGCCTGTCTCAGTCTCTTCACCCTCAGGACTCAGAGGGCCTGGAGGGTTTGCCTCAGAGTCATGGGCCTTATGGCAACAGTTTGCCATTAGTGAGGGTGGCTGCTTCATGATCTCCCGATACCTAAGGAGGGTACGAAGGCTTATAGCGCCCAGTAGGGGTCCTCAGGTACCACCCTGGGACTTGGATCTTGTCCTTGAGGCTCTGAAGTATCCGCCTTTTGAGCCCCTCAGCAATGTGGATGTAAAGTAGCTCTCTCTAAAAACAGCTTTCCTCTTGGCCATCACTTCGGTTAGGAGGACAAGCGAGCTCCATGCACTGTCCATCCACAGGGACTGCTGTACTTTTTCTCCGGAAGGGTCGAAGGTGGTTCTTCGCCCCAACCCAGCCTTCTTGCCCAAGGTCCTGTCTGACTTCCATCTGTCCCAGAGCATGGAGCTGCAGTCCCTACCTATCTCAGCAGCGGACCAGCTAGTACTCTGCCCGGTAAGGGCCCTGTCTGAATATATACGGCGCACTAAGCCGCTAAGAAAGTCAGACCAGCTCTTTGTGTATTTTCACACTAGTTGCTTGGGTAGACCACTGTCGAAGTGTTGACTATATCACTGGGTTGAGGACACCATCCAGCTAGGTTACAC